>NC_081301.1:74211092-74514122 GCF_030435805.1 Mustela lutreola
CCTTTTGTCATTGGGGATGGTGGAAAGCTTCCATTATTGTCATATGGAACTCATTTACTTGACTGAACTCCAGTGAATAAATGGTCTTTCCAGTTTGGTCCCTTCCAAGCTTCAAAAGGCTGTGAGTCCATCAAGTTCTACTATTTTTTGGTCATAGAAATCTTTTTATATTAAGGTAAAATACACAGACAAGGTAATTGACAATATATAAAGAGCTCCTACAAGTCCATACCAAAAAGGCAAATAACCCATTAGAGAAATGTCATTGAGGCGAACAAACAATTCACAGAACTAAAAATGACCACCATGGCTGAGAAAATTTTTGGCAACTTCATTCATAATGGGGGACAGGCAAATTCCATAACCAATAAAATAATGTCTTTGGCCTGCCAGATGGGCGATATTTTAGGAAAAGTAAGAAGAAGTATGAGAAATAACTGCTGTTAATTAGACTGTAAATTGTCCTTTACTAGAAGGCAAGCTGCTAAGAATCATTAAGAGTTTAAATTCTGGGGCGCCTGATGGCTCAGTCGGTAAAGCATCTGACTCTTGGTTTGGCTGAGGTCATGATCTCAGTGTCCTGGGATTGAGCCCCACCCCAGGCTCTGTGGTCAGTGGGGATTCTGCTGAGATTCTCTCTCCCTCTCTCTCTCTCTGCCCCTTCCCCCTGCTCATGCTCACTTCTATGGTCTCTCTCACTCTCTCAAATCAATCAATCAATCTTTAAAAAAACAAAGTTTAAAGGCAGAGACTGCACCAGAAATTCTTTCAGGAATTTATCTTCCACAAATACTGGCACATGTGCAAAGAGACATGCATATGTATGTCATCACCATATTAATTATAATACTGGAAAAGGGCATAGTTACACTACCTATCAATAGTTTCTATCGATGTATATGTAATTATAGAACTGCATAAACTCTGACATCACCATACAATGGCACACTATGCAGCATTTCAGAGGGTGAGAGCTCTCCAAGCGCCAGCATGGAAAAACTCCTCAAAGCATATGGTTAAAAGGATGAAAGCAAGATACAGAACAATATGAAGAGGGTCTGAGTCCACATATGTAGTGAACAAACTACCACAGACAATATGTTTGTGTGTGTGTCTATATCAGAATGCAAGCACATAAAGAAAGGGCTTTTTTTTTTTTTTTTATAGCTCTCCTTGGTTACGGAGGAAGATGGAGATGGGGGTAGAGAATGAGCATAAAGAAGGACTTCTGTTGTTCTACCCTGTATAACCTATCCTCTATAGTTTTTCTCATATAGCCTATCCTATATAGCTTATCCTACCTAGTATACCTATATAGTTCTATCCTATGGAGTCTGTCCTCTATAATTTACCCTATATAGGCTATCCTCTAGCTTATCCCATCTAGTCCTACCCTGTATAATTTTTTTCCTATAGCCTATCCTATACAGTTTGAACTTCTGCCTGTTTGCAATCCTCGGTTGTGCAATTACAAAAAAACCCTTTAAGATAATGAGAAAAACCAACATTAAAGGATGACATAGCTACATACTAAAATATAATCTAGGCAATGAGATTGTGGATAAGTTTTACTTTCTTTGAGCTGTTGTTTCCTGTTTTCCACAGTGGATATCTATTATGTTGTAAACAGACAAAACCGTCTTCAGCTTGGTAACAGTTCACCTCTCCCTTTCCGAACACACAGAGAAGGGCTATGACAGACTGCTGGAATCTCTGTGATTTCCCCTTCTCGTTCTTTCAACCACTAGCGTCATTGGAGAGCATCTCTGATTTCCTCCCATGACT
Organism: Mustela lutreola; assembly: GCF_030435805.1. Lineage (NCBI taxonomy): Eukaryota > Metazoa > Chordata > Mammalia > Carnivora > Mustelidae > Mustela > Mustela lutreola. The sequence continues at coordinate 74,212,878 of NC_081301.1, forward strand.
GTCCTTCCCTGCTGTGTGGATGGGGTGCCTGGGCCAGGCTCTCTGTGAACACTCCCCACACCCAAAATAAGGTTGAGTCACACTAAGCATCCGGTTTGTAGAAAAGTCTGTCAATTTCCTCTCCCTCCAGGAGGTTGTTAGGGGAAGATGCTGAACATTTTTCGAATTTGTCCTTACTGTCAGTACAGCATTATGCAAACCCAAGTCTCTGTCTCCTGTGGATTTACCTGGATACCTGGAAATTTCTTTTTTAATGGAAACATATTTTCTTCCAGCTGTGCCCTCCTGGGCAATTCCCATCTCCATTTGGTCTGGAGCTTTTGCATGCTGAATTCCTGCCAGTCTCCCTTGGATGGGCTCTAAGTCTTATTTTTTCCTGAATGTGCCATATGGACTACTTGTGGATGATTTCCCACGGCCTGCTCACCTTTTGTTATATGTGCGACATGTGCTTTTGAGAGGTGAAGAATATTTCACAGAAATAGATGTTGAGGGCTTCCCTTTCAGCACTTGCCACCTTGCTTTATCCCCTCAATGGTATCTCTTAAGGATACAAAATGTCTCCAGAGGGCAGACTTCTCAATCAGTAACACACTTGCAAATCACCTGGACATCTTGTTGAAATGCAGATCTTGCTTCATTAAGTCTGGGAGGGAGGTGGGTCCCAAGACTTGGCATTTCCATCAAGCTCCTAGGTGACGCTGATTCTTCTGATCTACAGGCCACTTTTGAGTGGTAGGTTGTCAGGTACATCAGGATGAGTAAGTCCCATTGAAGCCTTGCAAGGGTGAGCACATGGGGTTTGTTTAATCCCAGAAAGGAAATGGTCCATGCAGTAGCAAATGAGAATCAGAGATGTGGCTGAACGTGTGTGTGTAGGTTTCATTCAGATTTCCCTTCTTCAGAACAAACCAGGAGACCTACAGTTTTTCAGAAAGATGGGCTGTGAAACAGAAGATCACAGCAATGGAAGGGTAGCCCAGAGGCGTGAGGGGTTTTGGAAAAAGTTATGCAAGCAGCTGCTCTTTTCTGTGGGCTAAGGGAGAGTTGCCCACAGTGCGCTGGATTGAAAATTGCAGGGGAGGTGAGGAGGGAAAGGCAGAAGAGTTGCATTGGTATAAGAGTTTCTAGTTTATCTGAAGTGGAGCCTTGGGGAGCTTGCTGGACTGGGGGAACCAGTCTCACAGCCATCACCCAATCATCAGTGGCCCCAGGGTGAAGGTGGGGCACTCCCTTTTTGATAGGCAATAGGTATTTTTGTCCATTATTCCCACTTGGAGAGGTAAGACAATTCCGACAGCAAAGACTTCCAGAGATCACCTCTTTTGGCACCTCCCTATTCTTCCCACAGAACATACTTCAGAAGCCTGTCCCTAACCCATTTCAGGCATATTGCTCCAGCTGTCTGATGGGGCCCATTCAAATGCAGCATCAGAGAGCCCCACTCTGAGTCCCAGATCTGCGAACCTTAGCTATGTCGTCTGATTTTTTTTTTTTTCCTGCTCAAACAATTTTTTAAAACTTACTTTGGCATTGTTAAATGATTCCCATGTTTCAAACAGCAAAAGTACAAAGAAGATACAATAAACATACAAAGGCCTCCCATTTGCTCCATTTCCAACCTCCACTCCAGCCATGTGAGCAATTACTGGTAGCTCCTTGCTCATTCTTCTGGATGGTGTTATGCTTATACAATTTAATCTAGATAAATATTATTTATCCATGTCACTTTTCAATGTAAATGGGAATATACTGTGTGTGTTTTAGTAGCTTGGTCTTTTCACTTAAAATATATCTTGGAGGACTTTTATTATGAATGAAAAATAGCTTCCATGTTTTCCTTTCATAGTTGCAGAGTGGTCCAATATAGAGATGAGCCATCATTTATTCATCTTCTTTAAGAATTTGGTAATATCTCCAATTTTTCGTGTCTTTCCTGGGTCCCTTAAGAGTGTTTAAACTTTCCTAAAACATCTCCCATATTTCCTGTTTAATTTATCCCTACATATTTTATCTTTCTTTGTTTCTATGATAAACTTGCTATTTTCTTCAGTTTTGATTTACAAGTGGCTATTGTTTATATATATGAAATCCACTGGCATCTCTGTAGTACATTAGTTTTCCATTGGTTTGTGAAATTGTTTGCATTGCTTATGATCAGTGTTGATAATCTTGTGTTATCCAGCTACACATTCTTTACCTCTGCAAATACCAATAGTTTCTTTCCTCTTTCCAATTTCTTTCTCTTGTCTAATTATATGGCTAGCCTTGCTAATAGAGTGAAAAACGCAATTTGGTCGCAGTGGCTGTTACAGTTAGTGCCATCCTACTACTACAGAACGAGTTCCCTCAAAATTTGCTGTCTTAAAATATTTATACATGAGCACAGACAGGGCTGCAAGCTGGCTGAGCAGCTAGTCTGGTCTCATCTGGGCTCCTTTAGGCATCTGTAGTTCACTGTGGTTTGACCATCTATCAGATGGCCTAACATAGTGTTTTCTGAGAGGGGATGGATAACTCAGATCTCTTTGTGATTGTTCTTCCTCTAGAAGGCCATCTTGGGCTTCTTTTCTTGGATGACAAGGAATCCAAGAATTTCTTGAGGCCTTAGTGGCAGTGGGAACTGACATGGTATCACTTAAATCCCATCGTTGGTCAAAGCAAGCCAAGAGGTCAGCACAGAAAATTTACATTGGAAAGGTTGTGCATAGGAAGAAGGATGAACCAGTGTAACACAGGAAATACTCTTGCCTTATTCCTGACTTCAGGAATTCAGTAAGAATGCTTCTAATATTTTCCCATTAAGAATGATGTTAGCTGGGGGTTGAATGAACAATTTTAGTATGATTTCAAAGAGGTAGCCATTGATTATCTCTTCATTCATTATGTTGAATATTATTAAATACCTTATCAGTTGGTATGGAAGACTGTGTATGTGTGTGTGTGTGTGTTTTCCCTTAGACCAATTAATGTCCTGAATTTATTTAATTGACTTCTTTTATAAACCATCTTTTACATTTTGAAATAATTTCCCTGTGGCCATATATATATTCTTTTGTTGTGCTACTGACTTCTGTTTATAAATATTTTAAGTTTTTCTTGTTGTTGTTGAAATTCATTGATCTTGTTCCATCTTGTCAGTTTTGGAATCATAAAAACAATTTTAGATTTTTTATATGCTCTGGGTTATTTTAAATACTACTAAATCATTTGCTTTTTACAGATTTGGCTGGTTTGCTATGAAACTATTTGGATAGGACACTTTTTATTTTTTACAGGTTACATTATTTTGTGGAAATCAGTGTGTTAAGGGGCACCTGGATGGCTCAGTAGGTTAAGCATCTGCCTTAGGCTCGGGTGATGATACAGGAGTCCTGGGATCCAGTCCCAAGTTGGGCTCCAGTCCCAAGTTGGGCTCCCTGCTCTGTTTCTCCCTCTCCTACTGGCCCTCCCCCTGCTCCTTCGCTCTTTTGCTCTATCTTAAATAAATAAATAACACTTTTTTTTTTTTTTTTTAAGATAACAGTCTGCTTAGGCTATTCTGTCTCTTCTGAAGTCAATTTTGTTTAAAGCTTTTCCTGAAAATAGCCCATTTCATGAGGTGTTAATATACTACACAGAGTTGAACAAAATTGTCTCTTAGCATTTCTTTTAACTTCTTTCTTAACTTATGTGCCTGTTTCCACTTTTCTTATTTTGTGTGTATGTAAATTTTTTCCTTATTTCCTTATCTTGTAAGTTACCTGTTCTAGTCTTTTTTCCAAAGTACTAACTTTAAAATTTAAAATGAATTTTAACATTTTTTTGTTTCAATGTACTTTTTATCTTTATGAATTCTTCTATTTTCTTTTGGTCTATACTTTATTTTTCAAAATTTTTGAGCCAATGATTTTATTCTTGTCTATTGATGGCATTGTTTAAGGCTATGAATGGTTTTTTTCTGAGCAGATTTAGCCATATCTAGTTGTTCTGACAAATTTTTGAATTACAAAGCATTTTGGTTGACATTCCCATTTTGTAATTCCTAGGAAGAAAAAAAAAATGTCGTGCTGCTGTTAATTTTTAATTTTATTGTATTATAATCAGAGACTATTATCCTTGCTGTTTTACACTTTGGGATGTATTGATGTTTTTTCCTATGCTCTCAATTTTTATGGTCGATCGTTAAAGATGCACTATAGGCACTAGGAAACAAGTTTTATCTCTATTTTCAGAGTATAGAATTTGAAATATAGCAATCTAATTGTAGTATTCACTTATGTATGCTTAATTTGTTTTTTTTTTTTGTTGTTGTTGTTGTTGTTTCTTTTTTGTCCTTGATCTTCATCATCTGGCAGAAGTGAATTAAAATTTTGAACTACACGTGCATTTCTTTTTCTCTTGGTGTCTTTTGACTTTTAAAAAAATAATTGCTGATTTTATTTGGAGGGTATACATTCATAATTGTCATGGCAACATTACAAAATGTTCCTTTTAGCATAATAAAGTGTCCTTTATTGTCTTAATTCTGTGACCTGAATTCCACCTTCTCTAATTCTGAGTTTTTTAGTATTACCTTAAAATTGGGCATTGGAAGAGAGTGCCCGCTCACCTCACCTTAATCCCTGCTTGCTGTTCATTTGTTCCTGCAAACTAGCTTACCCTTGTATTTGCTAGCAAAAGCAGGTTGGAAACTAGAAGAAAGGAAGAAAAAACAAGATGATTCCCGAAACTAAATTAAATTGAGTTAAAAATACAGTGAAAGTCTTGAAAAACAAAGTCTGGGCAAATTCAAAGAAGATAAATCCAAAGCCAATGCCATAAAAATATGAGAGAAAATTTTTAAAAATTAAATAGATCAGAAAATCTAATATCAAACTATTAGGAATTACAGAAGATTTCCTATTTTGTTGTTGTTGTTATTTTTAAAGCAGCAACAGTGGAGAATTATTTATTAACTAGGGCATACCAGAAAATTTCTCAGACCTCAAAGACACATGTCTCCCTGTTAGAAAGGCCCAAAGAGTACCTGCCCCAATGCGTGATGGAAGATTCAAACTCTGTAACATCATTGTGAAATGTCAGCACACCAAGGATAAAAGTATATGGGGTGGAAAAGGAAAAAATAAATTGTAAAGGAAGGAATGAAGGTCACAGTGGCATCAAGTTCTTGACAGAACACTTTAAGCACAGGCTGAATGGAGCCTGTTTGCCCCTCCAAGACAGTGCTGGCTGCCTGGTTGGCCTCAGGGTGAACGACCATATTATGTTTGAACATAAAAATACAATAGCATCAAATGAGATAATGGTCCCCAATTATAGTTGCAATCAAGTCTGAAATAGCCAGGGCAAGTAGAGGGTAAGCAGCTATCCATTTGAGGTGTCCAATGAGGTGTCCATTTGTCCATTTGGCACGTTGCACAATTATCCTACAGTATAAACTCTGCAGGAGTTGGGACCCACTCTGTTCACTAAGGCACCTGGGGCATTTAAAATACTGGGTGGCATAAACAGGTCTTCCATAAAAATGTATTAAATAAATAAATGAATGAACATTTATTTTTGAAGCTCATCACTTACTGACCTATGAGGAAGGCAGATACTATGGGGGAAAAAAAAACATAGGTAGGTGGGAAGCAAGAGAATCCTGGCGTGGCACGAATCAGAATTGGTAAGGAGCACAGAAGGAGCCAATCTTCAGGTATGTATTGAGAATTCAGATGTTCCTCTTTGGCCTACTTCACGGGACACACTTAGCTTTAATTAATAACAGAAACTTTAATCAAACATTTGGAAACACAGAGCTGTTCAATAATAACACAAAAACGCTTGTTATTAGAAGCCCTGGTTTCTAACTCATGCCCTCTTATTACTTTTAAGCTTTCTTTTATGTTTTCCAACAGTTTAAAATACATGTTTCTTAGAGAAGTCGGCAGGTCTATTTTCAGAGTTGGAAGAAAACATATTTTTGGCATTGATATAGCTTCTGTCTTATTTGGTGGTCTAATTTTTCTTTTCTGGTATTTGTTTTTTTCTCCTTATTTCTAATCCTTGTAGTGAATGTAATCTCTTCCCATGTGCATGCCCAATCCAGTGTTATGAACCCTGGAAAGTCTCAACTAAATACTTTTTAATTATCCCACTGCCGCTTCCATCCGGTTTCATTCGGACAAAACAAGTCCTCCTGTCTCTCAGCAGATGCTTCAGGTGCCCCACAGAAAGTCAACAGACTTGCCAAGAAAACTGAAGTCTCCTCCTTTTGACCTTCAAAAATGTCCCAACTTAAAAAGCCAGACACATCTCCTTCCCACCCCCGGGAAGAGGGAGCAAGGAAAGCTGTGTCATGTTTCTGCTTAAAATCTTGTTAATCTGATTTTCAATTATTTTCCCTCTGCTAAATGTACCAGATACGTGCATGTGATTCACTTCGGGGACCAAGAAAGTCTGACATCAGAAACAGGCTAATCATGTAAGTGATTAAAAAGTTTCCTACAGGACTAGTCCGTGCAAATTGGACTTAGCACAAAATCTGACTTCAAAGGACAAAACTGATGGTTAAGTAGAGGAAAATTATTCCCTTATGATTAAAAAGAAAATGGTCTGTTTTGTGCAGACTAGCAGCACTGCTGTTAAAACTTTCTCCCGTCCTGTCTCTGCCTTCTGTGAGGAAGCAGGGAAAAAGAGAAACTAATCACACCCTTGGAGTTCTCTCTCCCTGGGGAAGCTCTGGACCAGCACTACTCTCCATGAGGTCTCCTTGACGGGCGCCATTTCTCACACTGCTGGTTCCCGTCCATGAGACAAGACTTTGCTAAGGTTCAGCTCAAATTTACAGTGAGGTTTTCCTGAGGAAGCAGTGCATAGATTCACATTCCAGCCTAAGCTTCTCTTATCAGTGGGACTGCGGTAACCCGGCTGCACTTCACAGCAGAGGGAAAATGGCTGAGCTGACTCCGGAAAAAGCTACGGAATTACTTCCGGTGGCATCCAGCAGCTACGGAAGTACTTCAGTTGCACAGCAGCAACACATTGGAGGCAACCCGAGAAAAGCGTTTATTTTCGGGAAACAGAATTGGAACCTCGTGGAAGCCCAAGAGCTGAGATCACAGAGCTGAAAATAACGCAAGCGAGTGCTAGAGGCCAGTTCCATGCCCAGGTGCTGTAGCAAAGGCAGCAGTCAGACTGTGGATTGACATACCCGGGCTGTGAAATTAACAGGTTTTGCTTTTGCCTGCAGTTTCTTCTCCCTCCTGACCAGGTATGTCATCCTACCCTGCACTTGATAAATCGAATCTAAAGACAGTATTTGGAAGACGAATCATGAGAGACTACGGACTTTGGGGAGACAAACAGGGTTTCAGAGGGGAGGGGTGTGAGGGGTTGGGTTAGCCCGGTGATGGGTATTAAGGAGGGCACGTATTGCGTGGAGCACTGGGTGTTATACACAGACAATGAATCATGGAACACTACATAAAAAACTAATGATGTACTGTATGGTGACTAACATAATAAAAAACTTATAAAAAAATAATAAAGGTCACTCTTGTCTCAATGAATGCACCAGAGGTAAAGAAAAGCTGGACTTAGTAAGCCTTTGCATGGGAATGTGGGGAAATACAAAGCCTTAAGTAATGTTTTGGCAAAATCTTTTTACCTTCCATTGGCAGTGTTTCAAAAATATGTTTGATGAAGTTGTGGCGCACAGTGCCAGTTTTCATAGATAAGAGGAAGATGAATAACAAACAGTGTTTAAAACAGACACAAACTAATTGTTTGAGGGACATATCTACCTTGCAGATATGCTGTATTTGGCCTGCATGTTGCTTTTATAGATGTGCACATAAACACATGTGTTTATATATGTATGTATCTGTATTTGAATTAATTTATGTGTATCAACCCATAATGTATTGTCAGCCCATATGAATTGGTTTCCTGTGGATGCTATAACAAATTGCCATAAACTTGGTGGCTTAAAACAGCACACATTTATTCTCTTACAGTTCTGGAGGCCAGAAGTCCAAAATCAATTTCACTGGGCTAAAATCAAGGTGTTGGCAGGGCTGTGCTCTACCCAGAGACTCTAGCTCAAGATTTGTCCCTCATATGTTCAGCTTCCATTAGCTGCCAGCATTCCCTTGACTTGCGGCCACATCACCCCAATCTCTGGTCACATTGCCTTCACCTCTTCTGTGTGAAATCACTCTCTCCTCACATATAAGGACATTTGTGATTGCGTTTAGGGCCTATCTAAATAATCCAGGATAAAATCCCTTCTCAATGTCCTTAACTCAATCACATTGGCAAAGACCATTTTTCCCTATAAGGTAGTTTTTGCACGTTCCCAGGGTAATCTTGGGGACCTTTATTCAGTATGCCATGCCACATGAAATTGTGATGTGGCTGATTTTAAGCTGTAAAAGTGACTTTCATATAGTAACATTTGATAGTTGCCAGCAAATAAATCAGATTTCATATAAATACAGATCTCTCTCTCTCTCTCTCTCTCTGTCTTTTTCTTTATTTTGCTTTAATGGGACGATCTGCATACACTGGAGCCAGATCCTGGACAGAAACTTGGTTGGATGTCAGTGGCATCTGCCCCTGATCATGGCTCACCTATGAGCTCCAACTCACTGCTGCTTCCATCCACAATACTTACTTGGACACTGAATGGATCTGAGTTTATTACCCATGACTTTAAATCTAGACAGATCTTCAGCATTCACACATATACATACTGCTAATACAATGGCCAGCATTCTATAAGGCCCTGGCAGGCAACTTGGACACACAAATGATGTACAAAATGGAAAATAATTACACTTACTGATCATGAAAAGAAAATGTAGTTTCAATTGCTTTCATCATGATTCCTAAAATCTTCATGGAGGGGTATTCTTAGCTAGTTTGGGTTTGTTTGTTTGTTTTTTTGCACCCAATCATAATAATGTTAAATTCTATTATTTTTTGAAATTATAATTTATACTTTGCTAAAAATCTGTGGACTATCTGAAGCATGAGAGACTGTGGACTCTGAGAAACAAACTGAGGGAGGGGAGGGGGAAGGGGAATGGGTGAGCCTGGTGGTGGGTATTAAGGAAGCACATATTGCATGGAGCATTGGGTGTGGTGCATAAACAATGAACCTTAGAACACTGAAAAAGAATTAAGATGTTAAGAAATAAAAGTTGATATTCAAAAAAAAGTTAAAAAAATTATTATATCTGTTAAAAAATCTGTGGACTAAGTGTATTTCATTCTGAAGAATTGATACACCTTAAAAATGTGTATTTTGCATTAATCACTAAAAAGTGAGTTGAGCTGAGGTTAAGTTGACATTTTTGTAGCTTTTTTACTGACTCAAAGGGAAGAGGGTGGGAGTAGAGATGTGTGGTTGGTACTCCTAGGTGAGTTGGTGTCTTTGAGAAGAGTAAAATTTTGTAAATTCTTTCTTTCTTCTTTCATTCTTCCTTCCTTCCTTCCTTTCCTCCTCTCTTCTCTCCTTTCATTCTTTCTTCTCTCCTTCCTCTCCTTCCTGCTTTGCTTTTTCTCTTCTCATGACTGAAACCAGTCTATTCCATGATTTGGGGAAGGGTAAAAGAAGTTAAGGGGGACAAAGGCTTGATATTTTTAATTAAACTATAATCATTGAGTTTGCATAGTTAAACCTCTGATGAGACAAGATGAGCATCTCCTCCAACTCAGGATCCTGGGCAGGAAACTCAACAGTTAAAGGTTCTGGCTATGATACAGTTAACTGTTTTCTCTTGATAACAATAATGTGGATATTGATAGTCAAGTCTGTAGGTTCTTCTCCAGGGAAGACTAAGTGAAGAGTTTAAAATATACCATTCATCAAAATCCTCATCATGGCCAGCGGCCCGTTCTACAAGGCTCTGACAGGCAAATTGGACACACAAATGATATACAAAATGGGAAGTAGTAACACTCGCTGAAAATAAAAAGAAAATGTAGTTTCAATTGCTTTCATCATGGTTCCTGAAATCCTAAATGTGATTTTGTCTCCACCTTCTCCTCTATCACATCTTAATTAGTATCTTTTAATTTTTTATTCATTAATTCAGCAAATATTTCATGAATATACACACATGCTTGGCACTGTCTAAGTTGATGGGAATGTTTTAGTGAAAAAAATAAACGAAATCCCTGAATCTTGAAGATCACACTCTAGTGGGAGGAGCAAATAACGATAAACCCCATTAAGAAGGGATTGATCTCCTCCAGTAGAAACTGGTAAGACACCTTGGGGACTAAAAGGAGTATGATAAGGGGCTGGGGGGCTAGGGAGTGAGTTGTGACTTTAAATGGGGAGGCAATACGGGCCTCATTAAGAAAGAAATATTTGCTCAAAGACCTGGAGGAGGAGAGGGAGGGAGCCACATGGATATCTATAGAAAGAGGAAATGTGTATCATGCAGAAAGGACAGCCAGGACAAAGGCCCTGAAGTGGGACATACCTGGTATGTTCTGGGAGCAGTTAGGAGGCCAGTTTGCCTGGAGTGAAGGGAGCACCCGGATAACAGTGGGAAATAAGGAGAACAAGAGGGTCTTACAAACTATGAATGGATTCTAATTTTTACTCTGAGATGGGATAATAGAGTGGGATTTTGAGCTGACGGGTATTATTATCTGGTTTGTGTTTAACACGCTCACTCTGGCTGGTCTCTGGGGGTTAGATTATAGTTAGTCCAGAGTGGCAGTGGAGGGATCACAGAGGAGGCTTCTGCAAAGAGCCACACAAGAGAAAATAATCTCTACGTCGGTAACAGGAGGGAAGGTAGATGTATTTTTGGAGGTAGAGTCAAGACCATGTCCTCGCAGAGATGGTATACTGATGAGAACCAAGACCATCAGAATATGATTGTGCCCCAACTGAAGATAGTGTAAGAAGGTTTCAGGAGAAGGACCATGGCATAGAAGAAAAATAAGACTCCATAGCATGCCTAAAATGTAGTAAAATGATCAAAACATAAGTTTAAAAAACAGAAAATACTATCCCGGAGTCCCGGGATCGAGCCCAATGTCAGGCTCCCTGCTCAGTGGGTAGTCTGCTTCTCCCTCTACTCTTCACCTGGCTCTCATGCTCTCTTTCACCCTCTCACTCAACTAACTAACTAAAATCATTTAAAAAAAGAAAGAATAGACACACTGAGGAGTAGAACAGAAGAGAGAATTCATAAATAGGCCAGCACATAATACCATCTCCTGACCTGTGACAGTAGCATTGCAGTACATCAAGGAAAGGACAGTTTTTTTAAATAAAAGGTGTTGAGCCAAATGAATATTCATATGGAAAAAAATCTTGGCTTCTATTTTGTGTCAAAAAATTGATTCCAGTGAACTGAAGATGAAAATACGAATGATATGACAATGAAGATTTTAGAAAAATATCTTTGTAAGTATAGGCAAAGATTTCTTAAACATGGTACATAAATCTATGGTTGTCGAGGGAAAAAATTGATATATTGCATCACGTTAACATTACTAATTTCTGTGTATGGAAATATACTTTGAAAGGAACAAAAAGGCAAGCTATGGAGTAGAGTTATATTATTTGCAATATATATATTCAAGAAGGGATTCATGTGCATAATAAAATATATATATTACATAATTTATCATATATTTGTAATTACAATACTGTAAATTTTATGTAACATATACATAAAGATATAATGTATAAATATTATGTGTAAATATATGAATTTTACTAATCAGTTAAAAAACAAAACAAAAAGAAGAACCAAATACTTGAACAGACACTTCCAGAAGAAGGTATCTATATGGTGAATAAACATATGTACAGAGGTTCAAGTCCATCAGCAGGGAAATGCAAAAATAAAATCACAATGCATCACTTCAACACACCCACCAGAATGATTACAATGAAAAAGACAAAAAGCATCTAGTGTTGGTGGGACAATCATCACTTGTGTGCTGCTGGGTGGGAGCATAAATTGGCGAACCTCATTGGAAAACAGTGTGGCAATATCTGCTAAGCCTGAACCTGTGCAGACCTTGGCTTCACATTTAAATAAATGCCCAGCAGAAGGGCAAACAGATGTTCACCATGAGCATGTATGAGGATGTTCATAGGAGTCCAACTTGTAACAGTTCAACATCAGAAGTGACCAGAGTGTCCATCAAAAGCTGGCTGACCGGGGAACCTGGGTGGCTGAGTCAGTGAAGCGGCTGGCTCTTGATCTCAGCTCAAGTCTTGATCTCAGGGTTATGAGTTCAAGCTCCACGTTGGGCTCCACATTGGGCATGAAACTGGCTGACCTGAAGAGGAGTCATGGTCACAAGCAGGAGTCCTATAGCAGAAACTGGCAGAGACCCTCTAGCAGGGGGCCTCTGGCGTCTGAGGGTCCGGGGGAAGGTGGCATCATAGGCTGCCTAAAGAAATGTCCCAGGCACTACTTCATCGTCTCCCTTGTTCCCCCATGACATCAGGTGAGACCACAGAAGAGAGACAAAAAAATTCTCTGTTCCTGAGCTTAAATCTAAGAATCCTGAGAATAACACTTAAGTGACTGAATTTCTTTGTAATATTTTAGATTAATCTTTTTTGATAAATTACTGTCTTGTTACTCACACACATAATACTTACCATATTACCATTTTAAAATATATAGCTCAATAGCATTAAATACTTATGTATTGTGCTACCATCATCATAAGGACTCTTTTCTCCTCCTGCCAGCCCCCAGTGACCGCCATTCTACTTTCTGGCTGCAAGAATTTCACTACTCTAGGGAACCTCATGTAAATCATCCGGTATTTGTCCTTTTCAGGAAGCATAATGTCATCAAGGGTCATCCATGTTATAGCATGTGTCAGGATTTTCTTCCTTTTTAAGGCAGAATAATTTTCTACTGTATGGATTTACCAATTTTGTTTGTTCATTCATCTGTTGATGGACACTTGGGTTTCTCCTGCCATTTGGTTATTCTGCTCTAAGCATGGGGTACAGATATTTCTTTGAGCTTCTGCTTTTGACTCTCTGGACTCTATCTGAAACTGCTGGGTCATGTGATGATTTTATGTTTACTTTTTAAATTAATCGTGGAGCAACCACATATTGCTTTCCATAGCAGCTGCGCCATATTACATGAAATGTTTTGGATAAGCTTGTGAGTGAAAAGGAAACCCAAGACAGAAGCAAAATTCAGTTGTAGGAAAACAAAGAAAATTACATTTATTTTCCACACTGGTGTTTGTGCACTAAAGAATGGTGTATCTGGGGGGTCCGTAGGTTGCTCAGTGGGTTAAGCCTCTGCCTTCACTCGAGTCATGATCTCAGGGTCCTGGGATCAAGCCCCACGTCAGGCTCTCTGCTAAGCTGGGAGCCTGCTTCCCCCTTCTCTCTATGCCTGTCTCTCTGCCTATCTATGATCTCTGTCTGTCAAATAAATAAATAAAATATTTATTTTTTAAAAAAGAATGGTGTTTCTGCTGTACTAGTTTGAATGAAGAATTCTGCTTTTGACCTCCTGAAGTTTGAATTTGATAACTTGCTCCTCATTTTTTTTCTAGTTTACAGACTGCCCAAAAAGATGATTTGCAAGAATTTTTCCCTTTGCATTTTGCATCTGAATATCATGGAAACATAGCCTTTCCCTTACACTTCCCGGGATGAGAAACAAGCAGCAGCTCTAACTGTGGAACAGTTTTTCCTCCAGTCATCATCCTCCTTGACATCTTTATAGGATTGGGTGTTGCAGGCCGGCCTCCTTTAAATTTTAGCAGTCCTCGGTTTCTATTTCTATTTTCCTTTCTATTCCTCTTTCTGCTCTGTACCTCCCTCTGTTTCTAAAATGTCAACAAGGATATGCCCTTGGCCTTCCTCTCTGCTTGGCAGTGTCTGCTAGCTCTGTGGCCTGTGATCCGGGGGAACCCTAGGAAAGCAGGGCAGAGGCAGCAGCCTCTTGACATTGATATAGCTATCTGTGGCCAAGTTCATGGTGCGGCTGAGTGAGCAGGAAAGCCAGGGCTGAGATGACTCAGAGGTTCTTGCCTGGGCAATTGGATTGTTTCATCATCGGTAAGGATGAGCAGAGGAAAGGACAGACTCCAGAAGGGAGGTAACAACTTCAGTTTGAGACATGTTGAGTTTGAGCTGCCTGCAGGACATTCAGGTGCCATGTGCTGCTGTCCTATCTCTTGCATCGACCCCTGTTGCAGTCCCTCCTGCCAGTGCCTTCATCACCGTCATCTGGCCCAGCCCAACAGTCTCTGGCAGGCCTCTCTGTTTCCTAGTTTCTGCTTTCCCTTCTAAAGCCCCCTGTGCTGCTGGATTAATCTTCCTAGAGCACAATCTTAGTCATATCCCATGTTGTCCTGGTTGCACTTTGCATAATACACGCTACTACTACACATGGTCACATTATGTCCTACAGCATAACCATGTGTCATGCAGTACAAACCACCACTGTCCCATCACAGGCCACCTGAGACCATGTGTCACACGAGACACTCTACACATAGTCACATCATCTACTCTGGTCACATACTACGTGCCAGAGTCCATACCACCATATCCTGCGCTATCATACATCACACTGTTTGCTATACACTACTGCATGGTCACACTCCATGCTTCCTTACATCACACCATTTTCCAGAATATACACTGTCACATAATCCTATCATCCATGAACACTGTACGCCCTCAGCAACCTTGAAGACATGGCCAGTCCTCCTATAAATTTCCTACTCTGAAATTCCATATGTGTTCAGATATTTTTGGTTGAAAGACATAAATCTTGGGGGCGCCTGGGTGGCTCAGTGGTTAAGCCTCTGCCTTCAGCTCAGGTCATGATTTCAGGGTCCTGGGATCAAGCCCCGCATTGGGTTCTCCACTCACCAAGGAGACTGTTTCCCTTCCTCTCTCTCTGCCTGCCTCTCTGCCTGCTTGTGATTCCTGTCTGTCAAATAAATAAATAAAATCTTTTTTTTTTTAAAGACATAAATCTTGACTTCAAATGTTTTAAGCAACAAGGACACTTAATATTTGTTATGCCCAGTTAGGTGGATAGCATAAACTCCAGCTTAGAAAGAAGAAATGAAGATCCCAAATTCTTAACTGACTCACCCAGCACAAAACAGCTAATGCATGTTTAAGTCAAGAATTAACCCCATATTCCCTGTCCCCCAAGCCCCTACTCTGTGCCCTCCATACCCAGCCTGATTAGAGTTTGCCTTTGCTTATCCATTCCTTTTTCTAAAATGTTAATGTGAAGGAGATGTTGGTGGGATATCGGGATGAACATTTTTATCAATTTTGTGCCAGTAAATTGAAAAGTCCTTTTGAAGTATCTGCTGTGTCGCAGAACAGTGGGAAACATTAAAAATTGCTTGGCCTAGTTCTTGCCTTCAAGGAGCATCCAACCTGGAAAGAGAAAGAAGGCACAAAAGCACAGGTAATCTTCAGAGATCAATGACGAGGGGGGAGTGTGTAATCGCAGAGGAGAGAAGCTGACTGCTTCCTGACTGGGCCTTATAAATGGATAGGGTTTCCCTAAAGCAAGTGAGAGGGGTAATCCAGGTGAAAGCAACAGTGTGAATAAGGGCACAGGCACAGGAATTCTTGAAGTATTAATGGTCATGAAGGAAGAAATGCCCCCCAGTCTGATACCTTTTCTGTGTACCTGCCACCACTCCTTTCCTCTCTAAGGGAAGAGGAAGGCACGGCTCAGGCTGCATCCCCCACCGCCATCCTGGAGACCTCTCTCTGATCAGTCTACCTTCTGTTTCCTCTACAGTCACAATCTCTTTCTCCCTATGGACTCCTTCCCAGTGGTATCTACACATGGTTAAAAAAGGAGTGGTTCTGCAAACACATCTGTTTCCATCTCTCTTCTCTTCACCGCCTGCTTTCTTAGGAGAGATCTGTGCACTGTATCCAATTCTTCATTCCTCCTTCCTGGTCATCATGGTCTGCATCCCCATTATGTCTCTTCATGTTTCCACCATGATGCCCAAAGGCGTCCTTACTCTTAAACATTGCTAAATGGCAATGGCCATTTCCAGTCATTCTTGCCCCTGATCCAGCAGCAGCATCTGGCACTGGTCATGCTCCTCTTTGGGGCTTCTCTGACCCCACCCACCCCTTATTTACCTCTCTTGCTGCTCACCCTGTTGTCATTGGAAAGATCCTCTCTCTCCCCGCCTCCACCCCCTTAAATGCTGGTGTTCCACATTGCGCTGACTTTGACTTGCATATACTGTCACATCATACTCTGTCTCAGTATTGCCTACTCCTGCCTTGACCTTGATTGCCATGAGCTCCAGTTTTACATCTGTTGGCTAGAGCTTCTTCCTGAGATGCAGACCCTAATGGACATATCACAGTGATGTCCCCAAGAACCTCAAAGTCAACATATTCAAGACCAAACTCATTGTCTCCTTCCTCCTACCCTTCTGTCCACCCCTCTTCCTATTAGTCCTACTTCCATAAACTGCCACCCACCCAGAACCAGAAACCTGTCCCCTGCCCTCAGTATCTCCTACCTCTTGCCCTGCCGTGGCCAACCTCTCACAGATTCTAAGTATCAAACACACATCTTTCCAACCTTTCTCACCATTCCTCCTCTAACCACCCCACTAAGCCCACCATGTCTCCCTTACCTGGGTAACTGGTGCAGCCTCCTAACAGAGCTCCCCACTTCTAACCTTCCTCCCTTATGGGTTGATCTTAGCATGGTAGGCTGAACTAACTTCCTAAAATTCATTTAGGAAGATCACTTCCTAAAATGTGGCCATGCCACCCTCTTCCTCAAAACTTCTCAGTGGCCCTTAGGCTATCGCTTGTCACTTTGGGTGATCTGGCTCACCTCTCCTACATCACCTGTCACCATATTCCCTCACCCTCTGAGTCCTATCCATCTGGAGCTTCTTTTGTTTCCTAGAATATGCCATTCTCTCTTCTGCCTCTGGGTCTTTGTAGATGCTGCTTCCCTTTGCCTGCAACACTCCCAGCTCTGCTTCCCCAAGACTTTCCTTTATATCAGGGACCAGGAGAGGTGCTCTCCTGATGTGACTTCTCTATAGCATCCTTACTTCCCTCTCATGGTATGTATCTTATTAGCATTTACCTGCCTGATTTGGGCTAGACCATGGGCAATGTGAGGAAAGGACTGTAACAAACTCATCAGTTGCTGAGTCCCTTGGGTCTAGCATTGTGCCAAGCATAGAGCAGGCACTCAACTTTCTGTTAAATAAAGAAAACAATTGTATGAAATGACTCTGGTGGGTTTACTTTCTTTCTGGGTGAGTGGACAGGACCAAAGATGGTGAGTTGAACGGATAAGAAGAAGATGCAACCAAGAGAAGACATTAGTATGGAGAAAGAGCTAGGCTTGGATTTCGGCTTAGAATCGGAAAGTTTCCAGTAATATCAAAGACTCTGCAGAAAGTTTGGACTGAAAAGGCCATCAGCTGTCAGCATAGATGAGGAAACGGACATATAATTTGTCTTAATCTTCACTGGAAATAATTGAGAAACAAATTCTTTGATGCTTGGTGATGGTTATACACCATGAAGCCACAGAGCTTCTCAAGATTTCATGGCTCTTCCTACAGCTGTGGCCAGCACCGGCTCTAGTTCCAGACAAGAAGCTGGCCTGGACATGCAGAAGCCACATCTGCGCTGTGGTTCCCACAGCCTCTGCCAGTGACCACATCTCATTTCCTTCTGCAGACCTGCCCTGAACCCTGAGAACCTAGCAGACTGCTCTACTCTGAAGGAGCCTTCATGCAGCCCAGGTAAAATAAATTAACCCCCCTCACGATTTTCTGCCATTCTTTGCCATAATGACAATACGTTTATCTATCAGACTTGGGAGTCTCCGGTCTTTTTGTGCTGGAGGCTAACACCAGAATCCTTCCTCCCCTAATCTGCTGCTGCTGCTAGATTTAAAAAGAAAAACAAACAAAAAAGAGTTATTTCCTGATGCCTGTTTGTCGTTATCAGATAGTCCTTCCACAAAATGGCCAAATGGCCTTATGCAAACATTTCTCTCCTAGGCACTATTCAAAGTACATAGGGCCAATAGCCAATGCTGCTCTAGGAACAGAAATTTTAGAACTCACATGACAATGAGCCTACTAGAAGTCAGATGCACACAAGAGAAAATATGCTGGGGCTGGAATCAGAACTGGGAGATTTGGGTTGACCTTCCCAGCAGAGTTTTGGAAGGTCTATAAGGGAAGGAAGAGAGCCTGAAGGTAGTTCTCAAGTGAGGGACGGAGTCTGTTACTTCTGTCTACCTCTTAGAAGGGTCAGAGAGGAGAGATTTATCCAGAAGGTGGACATAGCCTGTCTGTGGTTGGGGGGGGGCGGGTACAGGATGAAGTGAGAATGGAGGACAGAGGGACTGGGATGGACTTTCACAAGAGAATGGAGAACCTAGATCTCAACTTACAATTCCACCCCCTGCACCAGGAGTGTAGCAGGTTGGAGAAGTGGAGAAAAGTGCAGGCCCTGAGATATCCATCTGTGGGGGCCCAGACAGGCTGCTCATCGGTAAATGGGAGGCAAGTCACAAACCCATCACCTTGCTCATGGCTCTCTGCTGCCCACTGTGAGCTGCCCTAGCGCAGAGGCCAGCAAATTCAGTCAGCCTAAAGCATTGCCTTAGAAAAAGTTTACTGACCCTAGCAGAGAGGACCTGGTCTCATAGATGACTCGGAAAACATTGCATTGATGGTATTTCCACTTATGGAATGGCCTTCAGGGCCTCCTATGCAGGTTCCTAAAGGTCCAGGAGGGACCAGGCCCTCCTGTCTGAGACAGTGCAGCCCCTTGTATGTCCCAGCATTGCCTCATGGGAACTCAAGAACATTCTAGTGTGCATGATTGGCCTCACAAGTACTGTATACATTCAAGGGATTTTTTTTAAATTAAAGAGTGTTTTTCAACTGAAAGACTATATGGACATGTGATCTTTTAAAACAAGTTACGCAATGACAAGAGCCTTCCTTCCACCCTAGACTCCCAATTAAAAGTAACGTCTCTTGAGAGTTTCTCACGTATCTGTGTGTGTGTGTGTGTGTGTGTGTGTGCACATGCGTACCCTTTTACTTTATACAAATGGAAGCTCTTGAAGTCTTGCTTTTTTTTATTTTTTAACTTAGTAATACAATGAGAAGTTCTTGTTCTTTCTACATCAGCAAATACAAATCTGGCTCCTTTTAAACAGGAGCTGTGTATTTCTTTGATGGAATCTAATGCATTTGAATGAACTACTCCCTTATTTTAAAAAAGTTGTCTCCTGGTGCACCTGGGTGGCTCAGTCAGTTAAGCGTCCAACTCCTGATTTCAGCTCAGCTCTTGATCTCGGGGTCATGCGTTTGAACCCCACATTGGGTTCCATGCTGGGTGTGGAACCTACTTAAAAAAAAAAAAAAGTTGTTGCCAGTGTTTGTCTATTGCAAACAGTTCTAAATTTGTAATTCTTACACTAACTCCTTTGTGCAATGAGGGAATGTAACTGGAGCATGAATTCCTAGCTGTGGGATTGGCAAGGTGAAGAGCAATAAAGTTTTAGATTTTTAAATGTACTGACAAATAGCCCCCCAGAAAAGTCACACCAATTCATATCCTCATCAACAATACATAGGGTAACTTTTCCCCTAACTACTTCCTTAACATTAAGCCCATAATTACCAGTGTGGTAGGTGGAAATGACATTCCACTGTACCTCATTGAATACCATTGTATAAACTGTCATCTTTTATGTGTATTTGTATTGGATCTGCCAGTTTAGGCTTTTGTTCATTGAGATGTTAGAAGTTTCTCTTTTTAATACCTCCCACACCTCATTACACACACACTCCTCAATATAGAGACTTTATCTGTCTCAGTCTCAGTTGCCCACTGTGTATCCCCAGAGGAAAGCCTCAAACTATACCTGACATATAGTATTTGTTAAATGAATGAACAACTTTAAAAAATCATTACATATTAAGATCGTTAGAACCATCACTTGTTACTATGTGATGCAAATCATTTTTTTCACTGCCATATTTCCTTAGTTTTGCTATTTATTTATTTATTTATTTATTTGACAGACAGAGATCACAAGTATGCAGAGAGGCAGGCAGAGAGAGAGAGAGAGGAGGAAGCAGGCTCCCTGCTGAGCAGAGAGCCCGATTTGGGGCTCGATATCAGGACCCTGGGATCATAACTTGAGCTGAAGGTAGAGGCTTTAACCCACTGAGCCGCCCAGGCACCCCTGCTATTTTTATTTTTATTTATTTATTTATTTATTTTTGCACTGTAAAATGTTTGTGTAACTTTTCCATGATTTAGGATATTATCTTTGATTCATTTAAAATATATTTTGTCATAAGATATGTGGAAGGCCTCCAACTTATTTTTTCCTGCTTTGGTGTGTTTTTAAAGACACTTAAATGGGCTTCTTCTAGAATGCCTTCCACATGCTGGCTGATCCATTAAACCCCATTGTAAGCCCACCATGCCTTTATGTCAAGGCTCTGGTTCACATTCCTGAGAAACAGTCTTAATATTGCGGGCTCTTATGCTTGGACACAAACAAATCTGTAAACTATTCTTATAGTAGGTTTTGCTGCAATGGAATCGTGGGACATGGTGACCAGTTTGGAACACTGGTTGGTGTAGAGAGAGAAGGGTGGTGGGGAGAGCCAAAAACACAGGGAGAGAACAGCGAAAATTCCAAGGATGACTTTGCTTATTGAACTATAATTCGGGCACTAACTTGATTAGGATATTTCTTTTTAAGGTATGTGTCATGTTATTTTGGATTTTGCTCAAGTAACACACAGATATCAATTCTGAGCTCCCTTGCCCCTTGAGGGGGGATTGGGCAGTGTGACGCCCACTCGAACATTTTCAAGAATTCCTGGAAGTACTAAGTTCTCCTGCTTTCTCAGCCTCCTGCACTCCAGCTTATGCACCATTTTCTGTGGGATGCTTCACATGAACCCCAGTGGAGAAACAGATCCTTTTTCCACCGTCTTTACCTAATCACCAACAGAACTCCTCATGCCAAATCTTTGTACCTTCAGTGGAGTTTACTGAAGACATTTTGGGTCAAACTTTCTACCATCATGGTGGCACCATACTTCTCCCACCCTAACCCTCTGCCTCTGCTTATCCGCATCTCCACGGGGTTGGCTTAAGAGCTTGCAATTTTTCTTCATCTGTTAAGACAAGTAGCACACCCCCTCCTGCTGAAATTTTGTCTAGCAGAAAAAGGAGAGAGTGGGTCACCTTCAACACAAAATGTAACACAAAACACATTTAGTACAGAATTTTCCCAACACAGATAGTTTTGTCTCCAAACAGAAACCTGGTGTTGAAACAGAAAAAACTGTTAAGAACATAAAATGTTCTCCACCTGTTGCATTTATGTTACATTTTAACAGGTTCACTATTTCTCTCTCCCATCACCTTCCAACTGCCATCACACACAACCATCCACATGCACCCACTTCTCCCCTTGCTTCTCCTTATCCATTATAAAACAGCTTATCAACTAATGTGAAATCAAGCAAATCAAAATGATTGCTAGTCTTTGGAGCATGGCTGTTTTTTCTAGTTTATTGCAGTGCAGGACTTAGACATATGAAGTCTATAGCCACTCACCTCTCAGAGCAGACATTTAGTGGGATGGTGGTCCGTTGATGACTGAGGTCCTAAGAGAAAGTCCAGACTTGTAGATGAAATGCAACAGATATAAGGGGGTAATTTAATACTTCCCCTGACATTGGCAGAGCCTAAATAGACTTAGCCACACAGAGTCCAGACGGGTGGACAGGGGCTGATGACAGTGATCCTGACAGCGAATCACACACGGGTGTGTTAGCCTTGTGCCCAGTTGTAGGTACTTGTAAATCTACACTGCCAGTCAGGGAGCACCAGTGAAATCTGATGACAGGGAGATGACATTTTCTGTATTCCAATAGGCAGAACTTTTGGCCCTGAAAACAGGAGGCAGGAGTCTAAAAAAATGAATTGGGTATATAGTAGTCTCCTAAGACTGAAAATGGGGAAAAAAAAAACACAACTAAGGGAAGCTAAATTTTATCATGAAATCTCTGGAAGAGGGATCAGTAGACTATGGCCAACTGGTCAATCCAACCCACCACCTATTTTTATTTTTATTTTTTTTTAAAGAATTTTTATGTTTTTTTAAAAATTAATTAATTTATTTTCAGCATAATAGTATTCATTATTTTTTCACCACACCCAGTGCTCCATGCAATCCGTGCCCTCTCTAATACCCACCACCTGGTACCCCAACCTCCAACCCCCGCCAGTTCAAACTCCTCAGATTGTTTTCCAGAGTCGATAGTCTATAATGAAGTTATATTGACACACGGTCATGACCATTCATCTGCATCGTGGCTAGGTCTGCTTTTGTACTCTAACAGCAGTAGTGAAAGAGAAATCACAGGACCTGTGAAGCCTAAAATATTTATTCTCTGGCTCTTCCCAGAAGAAAGTTCGCCTACCCCTGCTTTAGAATGTACGCTCCTGAGAGCAGAGAGTTTTGTTCATCTTGTCTACCTGTCTATTTCCAGCATCTACATGAATGCCTGGCACTTATTAGGTACTTGTCAGTATTTGCTAAATGAATGACTAAGCGAATAAACAAATGAAGGCCCAAATGTCAAAAATCTCATACTTTCCAAGCTCCTTTCACCGAAGAGCAGCACTGGCCATGGAGATTTCAGTGGGGTCCCTCCCAGCTGTGGAGAAAGCAAGGTCTATGGAGAACCTACCAGAACCTGAAGATCATCCTGGAGGCAAAAAGAGGTTTTTAGATGTCCCTAACTGCTTTACCAGCAGAAGCCTCCCTTGTGTGTCTATTTCTAGAAATTAAGCCTAATTTTAAATCTGCAGAAGTAGCTAAGCACCCTGATAGTCACTAATGAATTCTAATGGTTAATTATGCTTAGTCTCTTAATGGTTTTCTCTCTCCATCAGGGCCCTCTGTGCTGGCTCTGCTCGGAGGGCACAAAAATGATACCTACTGATTGTATTTCTTCAAAAAAAAAAAAAAAAAAAGGAAAAGCTTCAAGTTCATTGCAGGTTTCTTTTCTTTGGCTTATTGATCCTCCTTGTTTTTGCTGATTACTAAGAGATGAAAGGAAGAAAAATATAAGAAAGGCAACCAGCTACTCGGGTTCAATTTTCAGCTTTTAAATGACTGCAGTTGACTTTTGAGACCTTGGGCTGGAGTGAAGGTTGGTGTTAAAGTGACTCCCCTCCTCTCCCCTACTCCACAACCACTTAAATTTCTAAGGAAGTAAAATAAAGTCCTTATTTTTAGGATCAGAAGGTGACGAGGATATCCAATCCTGCCAAAGGTACCAAAACTGTTAAGCAAGAGGAACCCCACACTCTTAAACCTCCTGGGTAGCATTTATCAAAGGGCATTCAGATCCTTTTCTTGGACATTTCCTTGGAGTTCTTCTTAAGGAAGAAGGGAGATTATGCCGTGACTGACGAGTCTTTAAACCCATAAATGTGACCAGCCCTCATCTTAGTCTGTTCAGATTATAACAATACTATAGCCAAGGAAGCTTACCCAATGGAAATTTATTTCTCACACTTCTGGAGCCTGGGAATCTCAAGATGAAGGTGCCAGCAGATTCTGTGACAGGCGAGTGCCCACTTCCTGGTTTGCAGATGGCCATTTTTTTGCTGAGCCCTCACACGGAGGAGTGAGATCATTTCTCTCTCATGTCTCTCGTGAGAGCACTGATTCCCTTCATGAAAGATCTTCCCTCAGGCCTAATCACCTCCCAAAGACTTCACCTCCAGATGCAATCAGATGTCAACATATGCATTTTGGGAAGACACAAACATTCAGTCCAAAGCACCTGTCTTTTACCATCAAAGCACTAACATTAGTTAATGAAACACATGCTTTCCCAACTTTGCTGTCACTGTGATGGCTTTACATCCTTTGAGGTTTTTTTCAAGGTGATGGTAGGTTGTGGGTTCCAGTCATCACATAACCATCCTTCTCTCTTCTGCACTCCATGTGCACTGTTGGAAGTTAGGCACCATAGTTACCAGAAACAAGTTGTAAAACTGGGGGGAAAGAAAGGGAGGATCATGGGAGCAAGCGAGAGATGGGCAGTCAGACCCTCTGTATCTGTGACTCTACACATCTGTTGGACAATTGGGTTTCAGCACATTCAGGTCTGGAGGGACATGAACTTGGAATGACTTCGGTCAGTGGCTTTCCCTGAATTATGGTAGAAGGCATCTAAAGAGTTGGTGTGCTTTTCCCTTCAAAGAAGTTAGTAGAGCAAGTGTTAGCATAATTTAAAGATATCATCTTGGAGGGGTTCCCGTAACTGTCCCTTTCCTCAGCTTGCCTCTCTGTGATGATATATGTTAATGACCGTGACTTCTTAGGTACTCAGTAGCTATGCACCTTAGCCCCTTGTAGACATCTTACACATGTGTGAGGAATAACCCCACTGTGAGGTGATCACTGCACTGCTGTAAAGAGAGTGTGAAGAGTAAAGCCCCCTTTTGTGGGGAAAGTATGTTTGAGATATGTGTGGTATATGCAAAATAAATAGTTTATAAGGCATATGAGAATGTCCTCCCCCACCACCAAGAAAAATACAAT
The DNA here is from genome assembly GCF_030435805.1 of Mustela lutreola. Lineage (NCBI taxonomy): Eukaryota > Metazoa > Chordata > Mammalia > Carnivora > Mustelidae > Mustela > Mustela lutreola. The sequence goes on from NC_081301.1 coordinate 74,237,519, forward strand.
ACAAAACAAAACAAAACAAAAAACAAAACCAAAAAACTCACCACAATGATACACACCATTTAGTTAGTCTTAAACCCTAGACCCTAGAGTGTGATACTGGCCCAAGAGGTGGCCTCCCTTGACTTTGGGACTATCCAAGAGATCAGAGGGGTTTGGGAGTTGCTGAGGGCCAGCGAGCCTTGGTAGGTAGAGGAAGGAGGTGGGGGGGAGGACAAGGACTTGAACTTGAGGCCACAGCATTACCCTGTCACCTCTGACAATGCAGAGTGCTCAGCTGGTATCCAGGACAAGTGGGGTGGGGCCACTGAGTGCCCAAGTCCCCCAGTCGCATGCTATGAACTTTCTAGCAGAAGCTACTGTGCTAAATAAAGAGTCTCTACACTCAGATGTCCCCTGGGAGAAATAAGAGAGGGAGAGGATTCCGAATTGACTGGGATTCACCCAAAGGGCACTCATTGAAACTAAAAGTTACTGCATTTAATCCAGAAGGAACTGAATGTCAAGGTTCTGTTTCTTTTTTCTTTTTCTTTTTTTTTTTTTTCCCTTAGGAGAACTAGGCATTTGGAGCTATTTCGTTGATGGCAGACAGATACTGTTCTGGTTTTGCACACTGAGTTACTTGGTTCCTGTTGGACAACGGTAACATCTGCCCCGGGCATGATTAAGAGCAAGGGCTGTGGCTAAAGACAGGGTTTCACTTCTCCGCACCCCCAGCCCACCCTTTACTAACTATAAGAGCTAACGGTGCCTTGGTTTCTTGTGTGGGGACATCTGGGTACAAGCAGAGCCTCACTTGTCACCAAGATGACTCAGTGAACTCGTCTGTGATACATGCTGGGCAGAGTCATAGAAGGCCACTGCTTACCTAACTCTGGGGGGCGCTCTTGCCTCGTGTTCTGCACAAGCTCCCCTGCGCTGGTGGTCCTGATGAGGGGGCTGGCAGGTAGCCTCAGTAATGTCAGCCATTATTATCCTAAGTATTACCACCGAGTTTGTATTTCATCACCTCCTCTGGGAAGTCCTCTCAGCCTTGCCTCCATCCTTCCTTCTACCCTGGGGGAAGGAGCTTGAGAACACCTGAGCCATCCCTGACAGCCCTGCCCTTTGCCCACCTGTCTCACCTCTGAGCTGAGCTCCTTGAAGATGAAGGTCTTCGCCCTTATTCGTCTATCCTCGGGCCAGATACGATTTAGGGAACTCATATAGTTGCTGAGTGAACACAGGTGTTACACGAGGAGTGGGCAGATGAGGCAAGGGCTTCTGATGGTAGATCTAGTGACCTCCTGATCACATGTTTTGGGGCTTCAAAAATGATGAAGAAGTAGGTACAGAGACTGGGCCAAGATAGGTAGTCTATTCATGTCCTATTGCTACTGTAACAATTACCACTGGTGGCTTAAAAAACAAAAAACAAAAAACAAAAAAAACAGAAATTTATCTTCTTACAGTTCTGGAAGCCACAGTCCAAATTCAGTGTCACCAGGTTGAAATAAGGATGGTGTAGGTCATGGTCCTTCTGGAGACCAGGAGAGAATCCATCCCTTGTCTCTCCCCGCTCTGGTGGTAGGAGGGCTGGTGGTGGCATTCCTTGTCTCGAGGCCTCCTCATTCCAATTTTCCAGGCCAGCATCTTCAAATCTCTCCATCTTCACATGGCTTTCTCCTCCATGTGTGTCAGAAGTCCCCTTTGCTTGTCTAAGCACAGTCATGATTGCATTTAGGGCCCACCTAGATAATCCGGGATAATCTCATCTGAAAAACGTTTAATTTAATCACACCTGCAAAGACCCTTTTCCCAAAAAAGATAATACTTAGAGGTTTTGGAGATTAGGACCTGGATATCTTTGGGGTCATTATTCATTCCCCTATAGGTGGGTTTTTTCCATTGAATTTTCCGTAGAATTAACCTGCACTGATTTTCCCCTATTTTTTTGCAGGAAGAAAACAGTAACAGCCCAATGACCCAGAAAATGGACTGGTATCATGGCATCGTGGGGCCCTGGGGAGAAAGCCCGTGACTGTGACATTGTCCCCCGAGAAGCAGAGCTGCTGAATTGAAATCTGCTCAGTAACGCATTTATTGTGTCTTACATGTATATATGGCACTCACACGGATGTGTGCTGGAGATAGAAGGGAAGTGCAAATCGGATCAGAGTGCATTTTGTGGAAAAGTGAAGAGGAAGATAAAACTCAGAGGCACACATGTAGTCACTAGTCAACAGGTACTTGATTAAAATACCAGGGTTATCTTAAAGACCAACCAAGTAGAAATTTAATTGAAACACAGAACCTGGTCCAATTACCAATACCACCCAAGTGTTCAGCTCTCCCCGATGAGGCTGCTGAGTACCGTTGACGAGGCAGTTGAAGTTGCCACCAGTGATCCTTGTAGAAAATCCAGGTGACAGATCTCATTGCCTCTAGACACTGTTTGTTATTTGTTTTTGCTAAACTATAGCTCAAAATAATATCTATAGTATCTGCAAAGGACTGTGAAGACATGTCAATTTCTGAATTGTCTGGATATTTGCCAGGATTGATGCCAAATTGAAAAGACCAGTAACTGATTATGGAGGATAGATATTAATATTTTTTCAGTGTCTTATTTATAACCTGCAATTTTCCTGTAATCTATTTTCAAAACGAATTTAGAATTGGTTTTGAAAATTAGTGATGCATATGAAAACCATGCTAACATAAGTTTTGAAGATTTAATGGAACACCATAAAATGATGAATATTACATGGAGGTTTCAAACATAAAAACACACTCCCAAATGAGCCCCTAAGAGTATTCACTGTAGAGATTTGAGTATTCGATGGGTGTGTTTGGGTCATAATCACAGAATCTTAGTTCCTAAAAATAACACTCTGAGACAATGTCTTCTATTATATAAATCTCTATCTGTCCTTGCTCTTCCTTACCAAATTGCATTACTCAAACTGTGCCAACAGAAGCTATCCTTCACTCTACACTGTCTCTTCTCCCTTCTTCAGTACCTTTCCCTGATAAATCCCCCTGTCCAAGCAGGAGAGCACAGCAGTGCTTTTCAACGTGAGAAATCTGCCTTCTGAGTCTTCAGTTCACCATTAAACAACTATCAATCATGCAAGACTATTTTTCAATTTGGAGTTTCATCCAGCGGACTGCTATTTGTGGAGGCAAAGGTGAAACCTTGGGATGCTGCTGGCAGGGAGAGGGGCAAGTGGGCCATTTGCACCGGCCTCCCTGGCACAAAGGACAACCTGTCGTGGAGGCACAGGAATGGGACTGAAAGCACATGTCCATCATGTGGTTTCAAACTTGTGTCCTGCCAGGAACGATGACCCATGTCTTAGAAACAAGGCAAAAGGATGGCTTGACACTCTTCGATGTCATCTCCAGGGGGGTGTAACTTGGTTTTTGCACAACTGACTCAGGGCCGGACATTTGCCGTTCTGTGAAACTGATCAGATGTGATAAATTTCTTTTCTGACTCTGAAGCAAGATAGCCACAGGTTATGATTTCATTGCAATGGGAGAGCATTCAGTATTAGGATCTAATTTAGTAACCTTATTTTGGCGTTCCTATATCTCCCATTGACCACAAAAATCGCAAGTTTTCGTATTCTCGTGAGCCAGTGCTGTCATCCTTCTATTTCCCCATTCATGAGCTGAATAAGACTTTGGCCCGTGTGTTCACTATATAATGTGCAAAACTATTTTAAACCTTCTTTTTAAATTTTTTTAAATTTTTTTTTTTTTCAGCGTAGCAGTATTCATTATTTTTGAACCACACCCAGTGCTCCATGCAATCGTGCCCTCTCCAATACCCACCACCTGGTTCCCCCCACCTCCCACCCCTTTTTAAAATTGTATTCTCACACCTGTTATCAGACCACACGGCCTATACTGAACTGTGACACAGCACTATTTATGAATCCTTCAGTGCCCTCTGAATGGCTCATTCATATGGCATTGTGTGTTAAAAGGTTTGGATTCTTCAATGTAAACCTTTAAAATATGGCACAACTTTTGTATCTCTGTTTTGACATTTCCTTATTTTTCATAGACCAAGAGTCTCAAAAAACTGAAAGAGGCCTCTCTTGACTTCTGAGAAGCCTGATTGATCATCGCCCTCTGAAATGTGCCCAAAGATGTGAAAAGGTCTCTCCTTGTTGCCAAATTGTCAATGGAATTTTAGACTTATTGAGCATTGAGAAACATTAACACATATCCCCCCCTGCCCTTTTCTTTCCTGAAATAAGAACTTAAGGATGTCTCAGGGGGAAAGAAACCTTTCCCTTTGATTTTGTGTTTTATGTCTCCCTCACAGTCTGGGTACCATTAACACCTGACATCAAAGTCACAGACTAAAAGCGTGACCTTCCTCAAAGGAATTTGAGAGAAAATTACTTTTCAAAAATGGCCAGTTAGGATCATGGAATTTTGGGAACCTAAGGAAGAGACTAGAGGTAAGGGACCACCTTCTAGATCTGCCCTTGACAATTCTGAGCTGTGTGCTCTATTGGGAGGGGCCCTGAATGCATGCAGTACATCACTCATGTATGTGCCAGCTCTGGATGGGGGGGCCCACGAGAATCAAAAATCAGTCATGTCCAAAGCTGAGCTCTTCATGCCCTCTTCTTTGCATGCTCCATCTCAATCGACAGTGCTTATTTGCTCATGATAAACCTGGGAACCAATCTTAAAACACCCTTCTCTTCTGAGGCAAGCCCAGTGAGGGTACCTTCTGATAATCTCTTGAATTCATTCACAGCCCCCCACATCTTTTGCCTTCAGCTAATGAGACACCATTATCTCTCCCCTGAATGACTGGATAGTTTCTTAACTCATCTACCCACATTAATCTTCACCTTTCTCCAATTCTGATAAACGCACATTAATAGCCATTCATCAGCCTACTGCTTCCTTAGAATGAAGCCAGTGTAGATATGGCTTACAAGTTCCAGAATGACTCGTGCTCACTCATCTCTCCAAACTCATTCCAGTTCCTCTCTCCTTTGCTCTCTTATTTCTCTTATCCAGCTGCAATGGCCTTCAGTTCCTTGACTATGCCAGGCCGTATCTGCCCCAGGACCTTTTTTTTTTTTAAAGACTCCATCCACCTGAGAGAGAGAGAGCTCAAGTGAGTCCACAAGTAGGCAGAATGGCAGGCAGAGGCAGAGGGAGAGGGAGAAGCAGGCTCCTGCCGAGCTGGGAGCCTGATGTGGGGCTTGACCCCAGGACCCTGGGATCATGACCGGAGCTGAAGGCAGATGCTCAACTGACTGAGCCACCTAGGCACCCCCCCACAACCTTTTTATATGCAGTTTCCTCTGCTGAGAACACTCTCTTTCCCCCTTGCCCTCTTAGAAATGACTTCCTAACTCCCTAGGTTGGGTCAGGGATCTCCTGTTAAAAGATCTCCTCTTACTTGGTATTTCTCTAGCAAACAACTTACCATGAGGTAAATTGTAGTGGTATCTTAAGTGTTTGACTCTATTCAATGAATCACTGATATGTAGATTTTTTTTTTTTGGTTGCCTGGGTAGTACATTTGATTGGGCATCTGATTTCTGATTTTGGCTCAGGTCGTGGTCTTGAGGCTGTGGACTTGGGGCCATGGCCTTGGTGTTGTGGTCTTGGGATCGTGAGATCGAGCTCAGTGTCGAGCTTTGCACTCAGCACGGACTCTGTTTGGGACTCTTCCTCTCCCTCTGCGTCTCACTCCAGTGTGCTCATTCTCTCTCTAAAATACATAAATAAAGCTTAAAAAAAAAAAAGAAAAATTTGTTTCCTTTCTAACTCTTTTTCTGTGTTTATTGTAGAATGTCTTTTTATCCACCCTTGATGCAAGGGCAGCTCCTTTTCTAGGTCACAATGGAAATGTACCTCCTCCCCTCTATTTTCTCCACGGCATGCAGACAAGGCAAATCTTTTTAAAGACTAAGATCATCTTACCTACAAGAGAGGAGAAACATGTTGTCTGTTGAAAATGGTTTGGGAACAGGTCTAGTAGGGACCAAACCTTTTCCTGATGGGTGGAGTGCTATTGGAAGAGACACAGGGATTTTGAGCTTAAACATTGAGGCTGGAGCAGGGAGCTTAGGACAGCTGGGCAGGGGCAGATCTGTGATAAGAAGGAGAGACTTCTGGATCTGGGGATTCCACATGCAATCCCTGTGTGGGGCTTGATCTCTGTGAGTGGGTCTGCTGCTAGGAGGCATCTGGCAAGTGGACAGACAGGAAAGGCCACTAGGACAGCAGCACCCTACCCAACAGCCTTCACGCAATTGGCAATTCCAAATCACCCATCCTTGAGCTACTCTCCATCCATCTGAGGACAGCCCAGGGCATCTATAAACCTAAGGGGATCTCTGGAACCCCATTGTGGGCTAAGGGAGAGTTAGACTTCTAAAGAATCTATTCATGCACTCTGGAACATTTCCAGTCGCTCTGGAGCTCAACCTTCTCAATAATTTAGAAATGCTGCCTTTAATATCTGTATGTCTTCCACTTCCACCCCTGTGGAATGTAATTTCCAAGAGAGCTAGGCTGTTTACATCCAGATCTCTGCTGTATACCCAAACTGGATGCCCCAAAAGCATGCAACCCTTGTTGAATGTCCTTACCATGGAAATAGGGAGACTGGGGCATATATGGTTCTTATGGTGACATTAGCCTCAAAAGTGCCCCAGATTTTAAACAAATCTTAGAACCCCAAATACGAGTATCATTTAAAATGAGGGTTCTCTGGCTGAGTCAGGATGGGCATGGGGCCGTCAGCATCTCAGAAGACTCTAACTTTCCCTGCTCCATCCTTGAGGCATGCCCACCTGGGATTCTTGGGACATCATCCAACACCCCCAGCACTGGCTCATTATTAATGAGCCTGCTCCTCAGTTGCATAAAGCTTTCCAGTTACAACACGCTTTCCAGTACATTATTCTTACTAAATTGGTGACCTCGAAATGCATCCTGTTCTAAGAGTCTGGAATTAGCGTGGCATGTTAGGGAGCTAAGAAACTTGTAAGACCTAAGACTCTTAAGGGTGAGGCTATTTTCTTGATGCTTGGGGCTGGATTTCCTGGCTCCCAAAACAGCTTCCTTAGCACACTGCAATGAGCTGATTCTGGTATTTCAACGAAGTAAGGAAAAGGTTGCCCATGGCTTTGGCCTGTCTCACACCAGCTGGTCAGAAAAAGTTGACTTAGCAAATTCCTGCTTTGGATAGAAAAGTCCGACTGACTTCTTTGATTATCATTTGACACCCTAGCCTCGTCTTAACTCCCCAGCCTTCTTTTTACTTATTCTTGAGAATGGGTGTGGGAACCCCATTTGGCCAAGTCTGGGCTCTGTCTGCACTTTTCTCCACTGCCTTAATCACCCCACTATCAGTCACATGTGTCCAGACCCCCAAGAAAATCCCCCTGCACACAAACAAGATCACTCTCCTGCTCTTCTTCTCTCTCCTCATCACTGGCCTTCAGACTTCAGGGACTGTCCCCACTGTATAAAGATGATATTGTTTAGATTGCATTTTCCTAACATGCTGGGACCAGATTTTCAGCATCATGTCAGCCCCTTATGACAGACATGTGAATTAGCTTAGATCCCAGGGCCTGTGATCTGTAAGAAATTAAGGGGGATGAGAGCTAATCATGTGTTGTAGGAGAACACATTTTATGTTGAAAACATGACTCCTGGCTCGAGAGTGGGCAAGTTAGCCAACACCTTCTCTCCCACCCCAGCTGATTGAGAGCAGTGCCGGGACCCTGCTGTTATAAAATCTATAGATTCTTAGAAAGAGGCTTAAATTCTCCAAACTGTAAGGAAAACCAGCACCCACGTCTTCATAGGCAAAGGTGGTTATGATTTTAGACCTCAATTTAATATCTGACGGACCCTGAAAAATATCACCTGTGCTTTCGTAATGAAAACCATTTATGTTGCTCTCAGTGCTCTGAAGATATGTCTGTCTGACAACAGATACATGTGATGGATGTTCATGAGAACAATTTCTATAAGCCCTAATTGCTCTGATGGAAAACAATGATGTTCAAATTCTTTTAGTGAGGGAAATATTGTCTCCATCAACCACCAGAGCCTTTCCCTGACATATTGCCTGCCCCCTTTCCCCACTCATGACTTTTCTCCAGATGAATTACCCCATTACACCAATGGGAAATTCAGGCTTATAGTTGGCAAGTTGTGAAACCAGCGATTGAACTCACATCTGCCAGTTTCCAAAGGAGATATATATATATAGCAAGCTCCTGGAATGGATTATCTATATAATCCTTTTTCCACCAAGCTTCTATCCAGTTTTATTTTTTTCTTCTCCATTTATTTCAACCTATCCACCTACTTTCCAAGCCACTTTCCACATCACCTCCGGATTAAGCCACCTTTTTCTTCTTTGTTCCTATTTCACAATGGCAGAAACAGCTGTAGAAAGAGGAAAATTGATTAGTGAGGGTTGGGATGTAAACATAACCACCTTCATTCTCCAGTAACTGCAGTAGATAGTCAATGATACCAGTAGCTTTCCAAATAAGTATCCTCATCTAAATTTGTTCATCATAAAACAATTTCCTAATTTCCTGGGGGAACATTACTCTTTTGGGGACTAATACTCCGCATTAGGTTTCTTTTACAATAAAATCTCATTAAATTTGGCTCAAGCCATTGGGAAAGTGTCATAATGTTCCTGCACTGGGAGAAATGGAGAAATGGCTTTTTAAAAAGCATCAATGAAGAACTAATATGCTAAGCAAGCAATAGTGTAAACAAGGGACATGTTTGACCTACTTTAGGAACAAATATTTAAAGAACCATGGTATACGCATCGTTTAGCTTCTCGCTGGTGTCATTCAAATGAAGCACTCAAAATTTTGTTTTCTCTTGAACCACATACATTGCTTCATGAATATTTTTCTTTATATCTGCTCTTTCATTTTTACACAAATAAATATACATATATATTTAAGATTTTATTTATTTGAGAGACAGAAGAGAGAAAGAGGGCACAAATATAAGGAAGTACAGAAGGAGAGGGAGAAGCAGGCTCCCTACTGAGCAAGAAGCCCAATGCAAACCTCGAACCCAGGACCCAGACATCATGACCCAAGCCGAAGGCAGACACTTAACAAACTGAGCCATCCAGGTGCCCCGCAAATAAATATATTTATAAAAGAAACTTTGTATCACCAGATAAACAGAAAACAAGACTCAGTGTATAAGTAAAAGCTATCAGTACACATTAACTCAAAGGACACCACAAATTACTAAGTTTTGGCTTGATATCGCCTGCGGAGGCTCCCAGCTGGAGACTGGCAAGGGTCACACTGTGTCAAGCAAATAAACTCCTGCATTGGGTCTTCCTCCTTTAGGGAATCAGAACATATAAAGGGAATTGCAAGTAGAGTAACTTTTTGTTATGCAATTTTGCATTATTTAAAACACTATGCCCTTCTAACTTTAGATAGTCTTTTATGGCAGGAGTGGTACACTTTTCTCACCCTGAGAAGCCCAGGGAGTCTCACTGCCAGATTTATTCCTCACATTCTCTCTAGCATTAGGATCATCACATCTTCATGTAAATAGTTTCTATCTGGTGGATTTCTAAATGTGAATGTCACAAGATTCCATTCCTATAAAGTACTCTGTAATTCACGTTCTTACTACTTTGTGGTGACCCTCTGAGACTTCTCCTTTCTCCTCAGCTCCTTTGTTCTGTGTTTCTATATAAACAACCTGAAGCTAAAAAGTTTTGGGGGCTTTCCAGACACAGTTCTGAATTGTGCTGGCCTACTCAGAAGCAAAGTGGGTGAGCTCACCAGGCAACTGTTCCTCAAGACACAAATCCTCCATCATGGAATAATCGCAATAATAACCAAAGTCTTGAGTGATTCCCTCCTTCTGGAAGCCTTGTACTCATTTTAAAGAAGCCCGGGACACTCTCTTCTGGTGAGGTTGGATTTCTTTTGCACCCACCTACTCCTGCAAATGATGAAAAGGACAGCAACTAGCTGCTGGGCAGAATCTGGAGGGTGACCTGGAGAACAATGAACAATAATTTAGGAAGGAAGGTGCATGGACAGGATTTCATTTTCACAAAGCAAAACCAAAAATCAGTCTTCACATCTGTGTGAAGTCATGGAGAATAATTAGGTAGTCACTTAGATGTGCTTATTTCTGTACAAAACTGAGTCTTCCTCCTGAATCTTTAAGTGTTTAGAGTGGGAAACTTTACTTTCCAATTAATGGATTTTCTTGATACCCCAGTCTCTTCCTGTGTATAAGGCACCCTCCCCCAATATAGCATGGTCTCTTTTGGGGGTAACTAGACTGTGAATTCAGTCAAAGTGCCCTCCTCCTCATCTCTTTCTAAGAGGGTTTCTGATGAAGTCACTTTTGGAGGCTCTGCATGGCAATGAGACACTGAACCAAGGTAGCCTGTCCAGGTGCTGTCCCTTTCCACTAGGCTCTGGGTGAGAAGCTTTGCCCCACTTGTTACTGAACATAAGCTTGCTCGCTGCCAAAGTCCCTGCTTGAAGGGAAGTTCCATGATGGCAGGGATTTTTGTCTATTTGGCTCATTTCTCCCTCTCCAGTGCCCAGAGCTGTGTCAGGCCCACCATTGGACCATGACTTCTTGAATGAAGCAGAGTATAATTGGTTGGTTCCTCCTGTCCCCCCCACCCATTACCTTGGGGGCTCATATAGAAATTTTCCTCTTCCAGAAGACTCAGACCCAGAACAATGTAGAAACAGGGACTGTGAAGAATATATTTTCTGGCTCTTTCTATAAAGCAGAGAAGAACTCAGAAGTGCTGAGTGGTAATGTTGGGTCAGTGAGTGAAAAACAGCAAACCTTGCTTAAACATTTAGGAAAATATTTCTCTCTTGCCAAAGACTATTGTCGTCTTGTAGGTCCAGAGATCCTATTTTTTTAAGATTTTATGTATTTATCTGAGAGACAAAGAAAGAGTACAAGCAGGGGGAGGAGCAGAGGGAGAAGGAGAAGCAGACTTCCGCTGAGCAGGGAGCCCAACGGACACGGGGCCTGACCCCCAGACTCCAAGATTATAACCTGAGCCAAAGGCAGATGCTTAACCAACTGAGCCACCCAGGTGCCTTTCTATACTTACATGTGGGAAAAGAACACCGTTCTGGCTCTTCTAGTTCTTCCTAAAGGGAATGCAATTCTCCCCAAGGCAAAGGGATGTCTCCCACAGAAGATTATGTTGGTTATGTTGTGTCCAAGGCAATGCAAGAAAGAAAGTCATTATATTTCCAAACGAATTAGCTAACAACTTTTTTGCATATGGACATATATTTTTCATGAATATGGAGAAATGTTTGAGAGAATAAATACCTTGTTATTAACAGTGCTCCTGCATTGGGGGAGGGGGAGTAGAATGGTCTTAGCCTAAGGAGATGCTATTAATTATTTATCTGTGTGTATTTATTGTTTGAATGGCTATGATGAACACTATTACCTTCAAAATCAAAATCTTGATACATTGGAAAAGAATTGCAAGAGTAAAAATGATAAAACAAGCAGCTGTTTGCAACTTCAGAGTTTTATGTGTCTGTGTGTTTATGGGTTGGCTCTGAGGCAGAACGTAGAGCCCTGACCTTCATGAAGATCACCGAGGAACTGAAGAAAACAAAACAAAACAAAAAAGCAAAAAAAAAAAAAAAAAAAAAACAATAAACCCTAGGGCCCAGACCCCAACCCAGGAGAACTGACAGAGATTGTCTTGGGATGGGGCTTGGTGTGATCCTTATGTGGTGTGGACACAGGGAACCACACTCCAGCATGGAAGACAGTCACAGTGATGTCCTGTCAAGAAGTCCTCCTGTGGAGGCAAACTTGAGGGAGAGACCCTGTGGCCTATGACCTTATCTGTCCGACTCCCTACCTTCAAAGTGGGGCTGCAGACACACCCTTTGGGCCAACAGTAAGCAAGACATTGCCAGCACTGTACACATTCAGCACAAGTCATTAATGATTCCCTTCACAAACATGTATTAGATACCTCCTTGGTGTGTGGGGCACACGCATGGCATAGATCGCATAGGAATGTCTATAACAGGGCGCAGGTGGTTGTGGGGAGTGGGTGAGAGCACATGCTGAGGTCTTCAAAGAGCCAGAACAATCTGCAAAAGGCTCCCAGGGAGCCTTCTGGGATGAGTTGGATGAGTTTGGAGGCACGCAAATTTGGAGCATGAGCTAGAGAGTCAGGGTGATCACAACACAATTCTGTCACCCCCTGTGTCCCGCTGCCCTTGCGGAGGGGTATGCAAGGAAAAGCGAGCCCAGGACCCAGATGATGATATTACGTGATCTCAGGAACGCCAACACCGGCATCTTCAGTGGTAAAAGCACATAGGGGCAGTAGCTTTGAAACTGTAAACACCCGCTGGGGCTAGCTTGTGCAGCGAGGGCTGTCGGGAACAGCCCCTCAGAGGAAATCAGCAGCTGTGCTGTTGGGGATGAGTGATTCAGCTATGGGGACCCTCCCAGTCAGCTTTGTCCTCTGTGCATTGTCAGTTTCTGGTACATCCCAGGAACGGGGAGCCTGGGCGTGGTAACCTGCAGCCCACAGAGCTGATCCATGGAGGGCATGTGAGTCACTACCACAGAAACGTCTAGAAGTAATTGTCAGGAGAACAGAGCTAGAGAAGTAGTGTTTGTCATATCATTAGTCTCATTGAATAAAAACAAACAAACAAACAAATAAAATAAAATAAATAAATAAATAAATAAATAAAGATAGTATGAAATACCAATCGCCCTTGAGCAGTGTCATGTTCTGAGGCACAACCTGAGCACCTAGGAGAGGAGGCCAGCCTGGCTGAGAGGGGCAGGCAGGGTCTCACTGAGGACTAGACAGGAAGTTTGCCCCCGAGGGGCCTACCATGCATAGATTTCGTGGAAGTTGTTTTGTCTCTGGCAAAACCCACCATTCCCCAGGGATATCAAGGAACCTCAGACAGAGCCTGATCTGGAATTCACCAGTTAGTCTGTGTGTCTGCCTGTGCCTTGGTGAGAAAGAGAGTCTCTGCTTAGCATGTTGTCTGAGAATGTATTTGCGGTTTCATCAGAGTAGAATTTCCAGTTACCAGCTTGCACCAACAGGAAAAGAATTTGTCACCAGCTACACTCCAAACATGAGGTTCAAAGCCCCAAATATTCATGAAAAAAGTCTTCTTCTTCTATCTTCTCCTCTCTCTCTCTCTCTGTTTTTCCCCATGTCACTGTTTGGTCCTTGGTGTTTTCTTATTTGTCATGAGCCATTTCTCTCTGGTTCTATGTCTTCTATCAGCAAGGCCCAGGCCAACTTATGGGGTTTCTGTTGTAGCTTCTTTTTCTGTCAAGAAACAAAAGAAGTAAATGCAATTATGCTCAGAAGAACAAAGAATCACTCTGCTGCCTCTTTTTGTGAGTTTGTGAGTTTTGCAATTTTATGTTTCTTTTTTTTTTTTTAAAGATTTTATTTATTTATTTGACAGAGAGAGATCAGAAGTAGGCAGAGAGGCAGGCAGAGAGAGATTGGAGGAAGCAGGCTCCCCGCTGAACAGAGAACCCGATGCGGGACTCGATCCCAGGACCCCGAGACCATGGCCTGAGCCGAAGGCAGCCGCTTAACCCACTGAGCCACCCAGGCGCCCCGCAATTTTATGTTTCAACCCTGCGAAAGAAAATTCAGAGTTAGAAGTAAAAGCCAAAGGTATCAACTTACCTTTTATCTTGGGATCCTTACAGCCAAAAAGAAATCAAGGCACTCTTTGCCAAAACCTGGGTTTAAATTATAAATATATTTCAATAAAATGGAGGTATGTTTAAGACATGGAAGCTATGTATTTTTGAGGCATATTTAAAAGTGAGTAAACACTAAAACAAAGTTGTCAAAACTGAAGTCCATTTTACACATTCCATTTAACAAATAAAAGTTTTAGTATGATAAAAGTGTAATTATGCTATTTGCAAAAACTTTCCAGACTTTACCGAAGTATTAATTTATCACGAAAAAAGAAATGAGGTCTGGGAATAAGACCTAAGATCAGAGTTGTATGATGAACGTCCTCTTTTATTCTGCTTTATGCTTCTTTGGGGCTCTGGTATAATTTAATTTGAGGTCTTGAGTGGGAGCATGAATGATCATCCAAATGGCTATCCGGCCCCGTTGCTCCTGGCTGGCTTCGTCTTGATCTACCACTGGGGTCAATTTTGTGCTTGTGGCCAAGGCCAAGAGAAAAGACCTCTGCTTTCCACTCAGTTTCCTCTCCCTTCTTGCAATGGCTTCAACGTGGCTGAACCATGAATCCTGCCCATGGTGCTTCCCCACTTTGGCCTCCTGCCTCTCTGGAGCCCAGGGGGCCTCAGCCAAGTGAACTTTCCAGATCTTCTTTAAAACTTATGAGAGGGAGAACTTAAAAGGATGGGGTGGAAATTCATGGCACAGTCCTCATGAGTACGACTCTACAGTATGTGGAATGGAGCTCATATTGCCCTAATGCAGGGTGCCATTTTTGTCTTGTTTCGTACACATGCGGGGATAAACACGGAGGTTTCATTTGTCTGTTGAAAAACTTGTTGCCGTAATCCTGCCAGTTCCATGGAATCCTGCAATCTTTTAGCTGTGTTCTCCTACTTTGAGAGTCCCGAGGACATAAACCTTTAAAATTCCTTCCAAGTCTGTATGTCTTGATGGCAAAACCCACATCTGTCACCACTGGTCCTCATGTTCTGGGGCTGGGAGGGACAATGTGAGCGAGTTCAGGTGATCTTGCCTGTGAATGTCCCACGACCTCTCCAGCACAGGAAAACAGAAGCCTCTGGAATCCTGATGACACGGTGTTTCCAGAACATCTTGTCTGCCTGGACTCCAGCAGAAAGAAGGGGTTTCTTTCACAAAACCTGAGCATCTACTACCTACCAGGCCCAGGTAAGTGCTGGGGATCAAGAGATACCTGCCTTTGTGCAGAAGGGCCTCCTACCTAGGAGTCAGTATGGATCAGAACCCAAGCATGACTACAAATGTCCCATCAATTATCCCAGCTGGTCCTTCCTTAGTTTGTCTGGAAGCCAGTCTGCACGCTGGACTCACAGCAGGATCCGGTGTGCATGGGAAATGCTAAGCAGTGTTCCTGCCTTTCAGACTGAGAAGGTCTTAGATCCCTCAGGAGGAAATTGTTCTTTAAAAATCTTCTATCTGGAGGGGCACCTTGGTGGCTCAGTGAATTAAAGACTCTGCCTTCAGCTCAGGTCATAATCCTAGGGTCCTGGGCTCAAGGCCCACATCGGGCTCTCTGCTCAGCAGGGAGCCCACTTCTCTCTCTCTCTCTGCCTGCCTCTCGGCCTCCTTGTGCTCTCTGTCTGTCAAATAAATAAAATCTTTAAAAAACAGAAACAAAAACAAAACAAAACAAAACAAAAAATGATCTCCTATCTGGAAATATTTTGAAACTCCTAGGAAGAGTTCTTATGTCTACTTCCCTTCTTTCTTTTTGTATCTTTTGAGAGAACTCATGTTTGATTACAGATGTCTGGGTTATGGTCTCTGAGAAACAATAGATACTCTTAATTCACAGAGATATGAAACTATGCAGGTGCTGAGTAACACTGGGTTCTAAGGAGCTGGAGTTGTGTGTGTGTGTGTGTGTTTCCACCACATCTTGAAAGTATTTTCTCTGTGTCAACTACAAATTCTAATCCTAAAAGAAAGATCTTGGTATTTGGAATATACAATGTGCCGTTCTCTCCCAGCAAGGTGTGCTATTAATCCCTTAAGTTCTCAGATACAATGGTGGAGCAGAAAGGCCCAGGCCAACTTATGGGGTTTCCCCAGAGCCTCCATGTGCACAATATGCATGTTTATCTTTTCATTTTCAGAAGTGATCACTGCATACTCCAGCTTGCAGAGAATGAGTAGCTAGGATTTCTTTCAATTGTTTTCCCAGCAAAGGAGTAAATGAAGTCATCAAGCCATCTGGTCGACCTTCAGCAATCGTTCACCATATTCTGTAGGTAAACTGTAGTAACAAGTAAAGAGCTAGCCGGAGGAATAAGAATCCTGGGAAAAGTTTAAGTGTTAAACGTTAAAATTTATAAAAGGAGGAAATGGGAAAAGGGAATATAGCCTCCTCCCGCCTCTCTCTTTCTCCCTAATCCTCCTGTGCTTCTCCATCTGCTCTGTAGGCCTGGATATTAGTTCTGCCTGTTTATGGCAACAAGTGGTTTTTGTATGCCCCTATTCTGGAGGAAGGGTAAGGAGGGGATCAAGTCTGGGCGACCTCTCTCTAAAATCAGGCCTCTCTGAGCAGCTGCTTCCCAAATTATAAAATTTTAGACAGATACCTGGAATTCAAAATGCTGGGCTGCCAGGTCCCTAAGTCATTATCCCTCTCCTTCAACTTTCAATCCTGGACACCTAACTGGTTACTTAAAAACACAAATCTTTATCAAATTGGAGCAAGACACACAAAACCAACAAACTAACTGGTGGGAACTAGGGCAAATGTTTGCAAAAGTGACCCAAAGTAAAATCATTCCTTCCCAGTGTGTCCTCATCTTCTCTGAAGGTGTACAGGGTCCATGTTTTCAAAGGAAATCTTATTTGTAGGCTATCAGGCAAGAGATGATATGTGATTAGTTGGTACCACTGATTCTGGACATGGACCTCTTTGGCATTTTATAATGCAATTCTCATGTCCTCAGGGGAAAGACAGAAGGATCTGAGAACTCGGTCTAAGTCTTATTTTCCAGAGTAGTTTAGCTCCAAAGCAGACTAAGCTTCCAGCCCACACACTGGACAGACAGTTGTGGAGATGGTGAATGGAACACAGCATGTTCATGGGGTAAAATAGATGGGAGACTAACAAGGATATTCTCAATTTGTGATACTAAGAAGGTCAAGGATGGATAATAAGAAGTGACATCCCATTCACCATGATCTACTGGCTAAAAGCAAGTCACAGGTCCTGCCCACACTCAATCGGAAGAGATTATACAGAGCATGTGAGAGACCTTAGGGTCTCTCTCCCTCAGTGGGTTATCTGAAATGTTGCCAGCTTTCAGTACCCGTAACAGGAAAGGGCTTTGCCGCTGGTCTGTGGTCAGTGCAAATAGCCTGGGACACCCTATGGTATTAGGGTATTAGTTCTAGAAAGAAAGATCGTGTGGAGTTAATTAATTAAATAATTAATACTTTTGGTGTCATAATTTTGTATAATATAATAAATAATAATGCTTTATTAATGTACTATCTTGATTAGTCATATGATTTCTCTGACCCACTTTTCTACAAATTTATCAAAATGTAGTGAGTTCATTTTCAATGGTCTAATTGAAAACCATGTCAGTTGCTCTTGGCAAATGTAAGAACAACAGTGATTCTTGATCTTGAGAAGGATCTTTCTGCTGATGCAACCATAACTGGAGTTAAGAGTATGTTCCAAATTTCTGATGTTATTTCAAAGTAAGTTTTTAGTACACCTAGACTAGGTTTCTAAATCTTTTTCTGAAAAGACTTAACCCTTTATACAAATCATTTCTATTTAAGTCGGAGTTTAATTTTAAACATAAATTTATACAATGGCATTTTCATGTTTCCTCTGACATTTCTTGTAACTTGTAGTTTATACGAAAAACAAAGGGACTTCATGATTTGTATATAATTCAAAATGCTCATTATGTAGTCAGTTGTTGTATCTTCAATGACAAGAAGTTTTTTTTAATTTTTTACTTTATTTTTTTATAAGCATATAATATATTTTTATCCCCAGGGATACAGGTCTGTGAATCACCAGGTTTACACACTTCACAGCACTCACCATAGCACATACCCTCCCCAATGTCCACAACCCCCTTCTCCCGACAAGAAATTTTTAAAAAAAATTTTTTTAAATTACCTTTCCTGTTAGTAGGAATTGGTTCATTGAAAAATTCCCATGAAACTACTCTTCTTTTTTGAATGGATGCAACAATTTTTTTTTTAATTTTTTATTTTTTATAAACATATATTTTTATCCCCAGGGGTACAGGTCTGTGAATCACCAGGTTTACACACTTCACAGCACTCACCAAAGCACATACCCTCCCCAATGTCCATATTCCCACCCCCTTCTCCCAAACACCCTCCCCACAGCAACCCTCAGTTTGTTTTGTGAGATTAAGAGTCACAAAACAATTTTTAAATATAATTTCTGTTTCTAAATTTACTCTCCAATCTTGTTGCAAGTTTCCAAACCAGAGACTCTAAATTCTTTGAAGAATTCTATAACTCCTGATATGCTTTACTGAAATGCCCATTGGTATGCTTTCTAAAGAGCTCTGGTGCTAACTTCATTGTGTATATGGTAGTCAGGGGGTGGTTTCCCCACACATTCAAGTAATGTTGGGGAACTAGCTGGGTGTTCCACAATTCAACTCAGTTCTGACACTTTCTACCTGGAGATAGTGTCTGATTCCACAGGTTAAGGGTTCAGTCCTATGTGACTGCCCCCCAACCCCAAACATACACAATTCAAATGTTGCTTGCAAATCTGAATCATCACCTGGGCTTCTAATGATTGGCCGTAGATTGGAGGGCCCAATGACTCCTCTTTGGTTCAGTTAATTTGCTAGAGTGGCCCTCAGACTCTGAGAAACATTTTATTTCTAGGCTACCAGTTCATTATAAAAGGGACAGCAGATAGAATTGACACAAGACAGGAAGTGATATAGGACAGGTGTGGGGGAAAGGGTGTAGAGCTTCTGTGCCCCATCCAAATGTGCCATTTTCCCTGAATCTCCATGTTTGTGTCAATAGTACTAAATTATTCCTCCGACACTTTTTGGACTTTTAGGGAGGCTTCATTATATAGACCTGATTGTTTCAATCATTGGCCATTGGCCTTGATTCAACCTCCAGCCCCCTCCCCTTCCTGGAGGTCAGCTGGATAGAACTGAAATCATGTGGTTAGTTCTTCTGGCAACCAGCCCCCTACTCTTACGTACTTTTCAGAATTCACCTCATTGATGTTCATTGCTCTTATCCATTGGGAAATTCCAAGAGATTTTGGAGTTCTGTGTCTAAAATAAGGATGAAGACCAAATATATATATTTCTTATTATAAATCACAATATTGCACTTTCATTTTGTAACATTTTACTGAAATGTCTCCTGGCTGAACACAAGCAGTTCCCACCCTGGTGCTCAGGATAGAGAGCTCGTGTTTGTGCGGGTGCCACAGGGACAGGCTCCAGAGACAGATGGGAAAGCTGGCCTCTCCCCACAGGTCCCATCATTGAACTCTTGAGGTGCCTCTCCTTTCTTCCAGGGCTGTCACAGCCACCAGTTTCTGCTGCTGCTCTGTTGTCCAAGCTCAGGTCACCTTGGGAATCCTTAGGGCTCTGACTTGCCCCGGAATGTCTGTATGTATCAGGTAAGTAACCAGGCTGGCTGCTCATCCTCACATGCATGCTGAGTACTGCCTGCTGTGCCTGTGGACCCGAGCCCACACATGTAGATACTATCACCTAGGTATCTCCCCTACACACATGCATGCTTTGTTGTCCCACTGGACTTTGCATAAGTTCCAACATAAAATCATTGAGAACTTCAAGATAGTCTCAGCAGAGTATTAAACCAAGTATGCAGTTCCTTATTGCAGTGGGGTCCTGAGGGACTACACTGGTTCTATTACCCTGCTGTCAGAATCTTCTAGAAAATTGAGTGTCATGGATATCCTGCATACTGCTGGTTGCTACTCTGTCACAGGAGCAAGCAGGGAAGAGCACACAGAACCAGGAAGAGAAGCTCCTTCTTATTTTCATGTTCCTCTTACTGTTCTTCTACTAACAAAGATTAGTCATGCCAATTAGCAAAAGAAAAAAAAAAGTTTAGAGGGTCCAGCTTCTGTATCGGTGCAGGATAAAGAATGGATTTAGAGGAATAAAGCATTGAACTAAGTCACTTTGTGAACGAGTGGAGTCTGTAAGGCTAAAGGCAAAAGGAACTGTAAGCAAGCACTGTACTGTAGTTGATAGGTTTCCTTCCAAGAGGGGATGGGTGTGCAATTCTAAAACTACTATGTAAACTTAGATCGATTTATTTGAAATAAGTAAATGGTAGGAATCAGGTTTTACACTGTTGGTTTGGGAGGTTACAGCTAAGCAAAGTGGGGGGCCTGGAATGTCCCATGTGGTAATAGATCAAACCTGGAGACACCAGCATGAACCCAAGTGTGGCCCAATATAGATAAACATGGTTACCTATGGAAATAGTTATAAACAGGCACACATGCCCTGGTTAGTATGCACACATATATCTCCTTGATCTGTCAACTGAGTGGGAGGACCCAGAAGCCATGACATCCCAGTTGTAACAAAGATACCCAAAACCCAGATCTATTTCTAATACTATTTCTAATACTATTCTAATTTTCTATTTATTCTAATTCTATTTTCTAATACTATTTCTCTAATAAATAGTTTCTAATACTATTTTCTAATTTCTATACTATTCTTTTTCTAATTTTCTAATACTATTTAGATTTTATTCTATTTCTAATACTATTTCTTTTTCTTTTTTTTTTTTTAAGATTTTATTTATTTATTTGACAGAGAGAAATCACAAGTAGGCAGAGAGGCAGGCAGAGAGAGAGAGGAGGAAGCAGGCTCCCTGCTGAGAGAGAGAGCCCGATGCGGGACTCGATCCAGGACCCTGAGATCATGACCTGAGCCGAAGGCAGCGGCTTAACCACTGAGCCACCCAGGCGCCCCTCTAATACTATTTCTAATACTATTCTCTAGTAAAGTTTCTAATACTATTTCTAATACTATTTTCTAGTTTCTAATACTATTCTCTAGTAATTTATAATTTTCTATTCTTTTCTAATTTCTAATTGCTAGTTTCTAATGCTATTTCTAGTACTATTTCTAATACTATTTCTAATACAATTTTCTAGTAAAAGGAACCAGGGTTCCTTGGAGAAGTGGCTGATTCAGGACTGGGGCAGGAAATACACGAGATGAGCTTGGAGGATCTCTAATGCCTGAAGGTGAGAAAGTCTGCAAAAACAAAAGCAAAAACCTGCCATAGTAAGCAGAATCTGTCAAAGGGATCCAGATCCAACTAAAAGAGTTCCAAATAGTTGGAATGATGTGGTCAACAAAATAAATAATGTAGTTTTGGATTATTACTCAAAATATAATATAAATACCAATATAAATAAATGATTGAATAAATGAATGAATAGGAGAAAATAGACAAATCTCCCATACCAAAGAACTGTAGATGATTTATGGAGCCACTCCTCCACCCTCCAGGTGATAGAGCATAGCAAAGGAAGGGACAAAAAAGAGTAATTTTACGATGGAGAATCTAACAAACCTCATCTCAAGCCAGGTGATCAGAGTTAGCATCAACAGTGATAAGTCATACTGATAGCATGCACTCTTTAAACGTTGTGGTAAGGGGTTGCCTGAGTGGCTTAGTGGGTTAAGCTTCTGCCTTCGACTCAGGTCATGATCCCAGAGTCCTGGGATCGAGCCCCGCATCTGGCTCTCTGCTCAGCAGGGAGCCTGCTTCTCCTTCTCTCTCTGCCTACTTGTGATTTCTGTCAAATAGATAAATAATATCTTAAAAGAAAATAAAATAAGTGTTGTGGTAAGAATGGCCCATAGCTCTATGGTTTTCCTTCCAAAAGCACATTACTACATGACAAAAACCTCAGACAAATCCCAACTGAGGGATATTCTATATGATAACTAACTTCAAAACTTTCAAAATCAGCAAAACTGGGGAAGTCCAAGAAACTGTCCCAACCAAGAGGAACCTAAGGAGAGATGATTAGTCAATGGAATGTGGAATCCTGAATGGGATCCTGGGACAGACAAGGACACTGAGGGAAAACTGAGGACATCTGAGTAAAGAATGGATGTTCATAATCTATCAACATTGGGAGGTGCCTGGGGGGGGCACAGTTGATTAAACATCTGACTCTTGGTTTTGGCTTGTGTCATGATCTCAGGGTCATGGGATTTAGCCCCTCCTTCACCCCCCGCTCTATGCTTGGTGAGGAGTCTGCTTGAGACTCTCCTTCCCTCTTCCTCTGTCCCCTCCCCCTGCTTTTTCTCTCTTTCTCTCTAAAATAAATAAATAAATCTTTAAAAAATAGTCTGTCAACATTGGTGCATTAACTGTGATGAATGTACTCTGTGAACGTGGAATGTTAATAATAGGAAAACTTGGAGTGCAATGTATAGGACTGGAGACTACTGTCTTCACAGTCATTCTGTAAATCTGAAACTGCTCTAAAAACAGTTGTTTAAAGAAAGAATAGGTTTGACGCTACCTGTACCCAGGTAAGTGGCGCAACATGTTAATCTCCTTTACAGAGTATTCACCTCTGAAAGAGGCACAAACCAAATGAACAAAATGCTTGGATCCACTCCCCTCTGACAGCCTCTGTCCATATTCATCCCAGTAAAGGTACAAAGAGCACATGAGTGAAATGGTCATGGTGCCAAGGATGAAGGCCACACATAGGCCATCAGCATGTACTCGAATTTGCCAAGCTTGATCCAGCTGTCACACTGATGAATGCCCAGCCTGCCCATTATGGGGGCCAATAATGAGTCCTTGACATGGCACCACCTCTTAAGAAGGCAAAGTGGCCATTTGTTGCCACATTGTCAGGTGGACTGCATTTGACCCTTTCCATATTCCCAGTCTTGCTTCCTCATCTTCTACAATTGTTCATCCCAAGGGCACTCTTTAATAAACATCTTACATGCTGACCTCCATCCCAGTGGCTGATTCCCAGAGAAACTTACCTGTGACAATGTCTACTAAGTGTCAAGATCTATGCTGGAAGAATTACATTTGTCATCTCTGGTATTCTTCTCAACACACTGAGATGTTCTCAATGGTGGTTACCTTTGAGAATCAGGACAGGGAATCCCAGAGGTTGATTAGCTTTCCCAAGGTCTTGTCACTTTTAGGTCCAACTGTCTCCCAAGGCTGTGTCTGGGAGTCTACCATGCTAGCTACGCCATTGTAGTGAAAAAGATCAAGACGCTAATAATTGTTTCCCACTATAGACCAGACATTGTGCTAGGCACTAGTATCCATGCATCATTCGATTTTCACAGCAACTCAATTATGGACTGATATCCCCACTTTTACACATCTATAAAACCGAAACTAAGGGGCATTCCCAAGCTAAGAGACAATATTTGTTCTGGAACCCAGGCCTGTCTGACTCCAAAGACAGTGGCTTCTCCTGTCAGCTAGGTTTCTCACTCTAAGTGAAAGAGCTGTCCAGGGAGAGTATGAGATCTTGGAAGCCTTGACACATACATTTACCTACAACAGCTCAGACTATACAATATCCATGGAAATACCTACCATAAAGATGGGTATCTTTTTTCCAGAGTGAGTCTTAGAAATTTCTTCAAAATGTCTCTCACCAGCCTCTTAAACCCTGTGATTACCTGTAATAAGGGAGCTCATATAAGTTTTGATCCAAAGCATGATGCCTGAGAGTCATAGGACAGTAGGAGCAAACCAGAGTGGCTGTGGAAAAACAGAGAAGAATGCTTACCTTGCTACTAGGAAAGAATGTTATGCTTCTTAGGTGATACACCTTACAGTTCATATTTGGTGCCTCTAACCAAACCACACCATAGGTTGGGTCTGGGAGAGAGTGCTTCAGAATGATTCTCTCAATGGCTCCAACCTTAATGCATTAAGTTTTCCCTAGCAAATTCAACCACCATCCTGGCCTCTTAATCACACAGCCACTCAGTTCTGCTCTGATATAAACACTGTGCATTTCCGATTTGTGGAATTGTTTTCCTTTAATTAAATGAAGTGGGGTGGGGGGAGGTGTGGCTATTTTCAACTCTCTGTACAAATTACTACCCCGTAGGAACGAATAATGTATCGTAAGTAGTACTTATTCTATTTATTGTGCCGTCTATTGATATGTGTTGGACTTGTTCTATTTTGGAGGCACTGCCATGGTAACTGGGCTCCTGACAAAGGCCTGTGTCAGAGCAGAACTTGAACATGCAGAACTTCAGATAAGTGATGAAAATAAAGAATCAACCTCAGCAAGCTCAGAAATAACAATCTGGAGGATTTTTGCTTTGCTCCTGGGTCTATTTGTCCATGAACTTGATTAGTTCTGAGAGACAGTCTATGGCATTTACTGGACAGCAAATTAGTCCTGAGCAAAATGGTGGAAGAAAGTCCATTTTCAAAGTCTCTCAACATCCCTGTCGATATCTGTTTTGGCCTTTTGGTCAGGCCTCCCATTTTTAGAAAGTCCAAACTGGTATTGAGCCTTCAGAGAGTCAGGGTGGTCTTAGAGGATTGGCCTTGAGTCCACAGATCTGAGATGCTCTTAACTAGTTGAAAGTCTTCCCCAAACTGGAATTCTGTTTCCCACCTATGCACTTGGGTGCCCTTGAAAGCCTGAGAGCTCTGACCTCAGGTTCCTCTTTACACTGGTGTGAAGTGGAGACAGAGAAGAGTCCTGATGGATTCACCCTTCTCTGTAGACTAAGCAGATTTCAGTGGGCATGTAAGCTCTGCTGACTTTCCATAGTCCCCCTCTATAGGGTCTGAGGACACCAAAAGGAAGCCACAGGAGCAAAGTTCCTTTTTCCAAAAGATTTTCCTTTGGATTTTGCTTAGGAACAGCAGTCTTGTCACGTCTACTCAATTTCTCACTTCATAAACCCAAGCAGGGAGTAGGTTCTGTGCTGCCTTCTTCATCGCCCCCTGCATCCTCCATCCATTTCTCAGAATCCTTCTGCCTATCAGCCCAGGCTTGGCGTAGCTCCTGAGCTGGGCCCAGGAGGGGGGAGGAGCTCATGTGCTCATGGGTGGCTGTAAGCCCCACCATGGGACTTGTCCTGGGATTCAGAGCTAGTGTGAGACTTGTCTTTCTTCTTTTTGTTTTGACTAGAGTTTTAGCCATTGCTCATGGCTTCATAAGCTAAATTGTTCAGCCTTGAATTCAATCTAGAAGCAAGATGGTTGCAGTCTCTCAGGAACTGTCTCAGAAGGACTAAAAATGGACAGTCTGGCAGGGCTCCATATGGCAAGCCATGGGCACCAGAGGGGAGCCTATAGAACTGGTATCATCTGTGCAAACTTCCTGACTCCAAGAAGAGCAAACTGGGGCACAGGCAGGCAGAGGAGGGGAGGGATTTCCTTGTTTATTAGAGAAACAGACTCTTGCTTGGCTGAAATAAAATTTGTAGGATTATCTCAGAACCCTAGCTTCTCATCGTATTCATCCCAACAGGCAGTTGCAAACTTAGTACAGAATGTCAGACTAGGTGCCCCCTCCTGTTCTTTTAATCAGCGCTCAGGCAACAAAGCCATGCTTGTCCTGCCTCCTGATCCTGGATGCCCCCAACCCAACCCAGCCCCCTGAAAGCATTTCAGTCTTTGGCATTCCTATTGACCCTCACTTATCCCCAAGATTTGGCAAGAAGGTTTGACCTTCTGAAGGGTTTCCAAAGTCAAGGGGAGCCTGAGTCAGAAATAACAGATGTGGGGGCTGAATTTAGAGCAGACCCAGCTCTCCTCAGCCCCCTCACCCTTTCAGTTTCCTTTGATTGATAATGGAACTCTCCCTTCTCTCTCTGATCCTACCTCTGTTTCTCTTTCCCCAGATATCCCTCTCCCATAAACAACAGGAACAACTGCCTTTCCACTCAACAGCCTTCTCTCTCGGGATCCTGAGTATTTCCAGTTAGGGGAGTCAGCTATTTGGCCAGCTCATACCTTCCTCCCTCATTTAATCAATTCTTACTCTAGTTTGTCAAATATTTCTTTCGTCAATGACACGTTTGCTGTGGGGGAGGGTGGAGCAGAGCTGGGTAATGGAGGCATTGGGACAACAGGTGTGGAAATCTGCTTTGGCCAGTCATTTTAGGTTAAAAAGCAAGCTGCGTAAGATGTCCAGTGATTTTGATTTTTCTAGAGGGCAGAGTTCACAATTTGCGGGGGGCAGGGAGAAGAAAGAAAGAAAGGAGTGCTTGAATGTCCACATCTGGGGTGAATATGTGTAAAGGTGAGAGATAGCATGAAGGAAATAGAAGACTGGCCAAATTCCTAATAAGCCACAGGAGGAACACCAAGATGGGGCTCTGTATTTTTAGGGGTGACGGAATACTTCCGGCCTGTGAAGGCTTGAGATGTTAATTATAGGACCTGTGGATGTCAGCAGAGATCTTTTAAAAGAATAACTTAAGTGCCTAAAATCCCCCCAAGAATACAGAGCCAGTTTTAGAAATGGCCATCAAAGACAACAAAAGCGAAATGCGCAAATGCTTTCTACGCAGGGTGGTGCTGGGCAACCAGCTCGCTTTCCAGCCTCCCCCCCCAAGCTGTTGCTAGGAGACGGAAGGGCTATACTTCCATCATCTCCATACTTGCTGGGAGATTGAGTAATTGGTCTCTGGATGTGCGTGTGCTGCTTCCCAAAATATCTCTTTAAAAAGATGTGAGAGGGATGCGGAGCCAGTAGGTAGGATGATAGAGGGCAGACTGTGTCCCAGGAGGGCAGCGGGTTCCAAGAGCCAAGGGAGAAGCTGGGTGGGGGTTGGGGGTGCCCTCATGGGGGATAGAAATGGGGAGCTGTTTATAGCTTTCCCGGATTCTTTCCCATCCTCAGTCCTGTTATTTGGGACTAGTCTCCTAAGTGGACTCTGGAAATTGGTGGGGACCCCTAAAATTTAGGGAGCAACGTGGTTTGGGTTTTTGTTCTTACTGTTGAGATGCAGTAAGGCTAGAAGAAATATTTCGATTTTATTTTGTAGCTTTTTAAACTGTAAATACACACCCTTCATTGTGCTCGATTGTAGGTGTTGAACCCTGTTCTTGGGGGAAGGGAATGAAGGAAGAAATGGGGACACAGGTGCACACAGGTCACTGTGATGAAGAGGAAGATACAGATGCATCAGCTCCAAGAAGCCAAAGAAATAGGACACCAAGGCCCATAGCTGTAGGGTCTCTGGAAGTTAGGAAACCTGGGGATGAGACTCAGCACTGCCATTAATGGGCGTGTGACTCTTCATGACACTGCCATGCCTCAGTGTCCTCATCTGTAAGCTGACAGGGGTAAGCAGGTGTATCCCCAAAGCATGGGGTCTACAACTAGTCCCACATTCTCTCCACAGCCAAGGGAAGATGTCCTATTATTTCCTCGTGGAGGTCTTCAACTCTCCCCTTTAATTAATGGCGGGGGGACTGATTGATTCCTGCATTTCACATTTTTTTCAAAAATCTATTCCATTGACTGATGCTGGAAGTCTTTAAGAATAGATGTAGGGATGGAGCTGCTGACTTTCAAATATTCTTATTTTCCTTTTTTTGGTCACACTTTCACACAATACATACCATGTTCAAAAATCTAATTTTTTAAAAAAGATTTTATTTACTTATTTTACAGAGATCACAAGTAGGCAGAGAGGTAGGCGGGGGGCGGGGCAGTGGTTGGAAGCAGACTCCCTACTGAGCAGAGAGCCCAATGTGGGGCTTGATTCCAGGACCCTGGGATCATGACCTGAGCCAAAGGCAGAGGCTTTTAACACACTGAGCCACCCAGGTGCCCCCCAAATCTGATTTTTAATAGCATCACTTTTTGCAGTTTTGACCCAAGGAAGGAGGGTGGAAAGAGACAGGGGGGTTGGGGTATATTGTCATCATATCCTGATTTTATAAATGAGAACAAAGAATCTGGGAAATTTTCCTTCAAGGCACTGGCCAGATGATTGAGTGTCATAAAATTCTATCAAGAATTAAGAAACTCCCCGTCTATAGTTCTGACTCTGTCCCTGAATCAGGAGACCATGACCAGACCCTTATCTGCAAAACGGGGGGGGGGGGCGGGGGGGGAGGGGGAGGGAAAGCCCGTGCTCTGGTCTCACGGGGATGTTAGGAAGCAAAATGCTGTAATATATGTAAATGTACTTTGGAATGTAGAAAGGGTGTACAGAATGTTCTGCATTCTTTTCACTGCGTGCCTTAGAAATTTATTCATTTATTCAGCAAGCGTTTTCTGAGATGCTGCTGCCACCAGGCCCTCGTTAGGTATTCATTCACATGGCATGTACACATGGTCAATGTCATCCGTCGTCCACCCTGCCCCACAGTTCCAGAGAGAGTGACTCCCAGTTACTACAAACGACTGAGCTCTCCACGACCATGCCCCCTGAATACTAGACATTCTCTTGGGCAGAACCTTTGCACAGTGTGAGAAATGCTCTGGAATCACTCCCACGAGTGTCTGTCTTATTCTGTTCTCGAACACTCCCAGTGACACAAACCTCAGACACTTCACTTCCTGTGTTAATGAATGCCAGTGTCTAATCATTGTGCAAGCAGATGTTCCTTAGGAAAAACAAATAAAATTAAGGCTATCTTTAGGTTAGCAAACACCCCCACCCTTGGCTGAGCAGGCAAATAAGCAATGCCTTTCACCCTTTTTTTTTTTTTCTATCATCAGAAACTGCAAATCTCACTGTCCCATGGGACATCCAGATTCCCTTACTTTCTTTGTTTTTACAGAATCCAGAGGAAATTTAAGATGGCTCTTAGATAATGGGCTGTGGACCTCTGTTAGTTGTGTGTTTTATCAGTGGAGAAGAGACATGCCTCACCTTTAATCTCTCTGATCCCTTAAAAAGTTACTTTCTGCTTGTGTCAAGGAGAGTTGAAGCCTAAAGAACAGGTGGGGGGAAAGGAGCTGATGGGGATTAAGAGGAACTAGGGAACTCTGGGCTGGGCATTGGCTTTACCAGGCAGAGCTGGGTTCCTTGCCCTTTCTCCTGGGTATTTGGCAAGCATTCTAGAGTTTTCTGTAGGGGGATGGATGTGGGAGGAAGAGCACAAGGGAGTTATAAAGGGATGCCAAGTAATACTGAATAAGAGTTATTCTGTGCACTCCCAGGAGATTGGAGCCCATGGGAGGCAGATGTTGGTTCCGTACCAGGAAGTGTTTGCTAAGGAAGCTTTGTAAAATGCAAATGGACTTTGGTGGGGGCACTGGAGAGGGAGGCAGGAAGATGTGTTCAAATAAATTCTCTCTCACTAGGGCTGGACCCCACCCCGACAAGGATGTCCAAAGGATTGCCCTCTGCAGCCCCTCCAACCCTGCGAACCTGTGATGCTAAGGGAGGTCCAGGACAGCCATTCTGATCCATATTCATCTCTCTACCCTAAAGCTGGAAAGGCCACTGTTTGTCTCCGAAAAAGCTCTTTCTCTAATCTAAGAAAGTATTACATAACTTTGCAAATGCTTTTTGTAAGTCCACTATAGAAAAGTCCTGTGGTCAGGCTGAATTGAACAAAAATAACTATCATCCTAAAGATGCCACAGAATTGTTCTAGTTCATTCTGGTTGTAGGAAATGGCCAACCAGAAAATGACAAATAAAAATTATAATACTGTCATACCAACAAGAACAAATGGCTAGATAGTGAATAGAGCAGAACTATTAGAATACTATGATTTAGGAGAAGATTCATGAGGATAAAATCAGTATCTGGTATGTGTGTTCCCAATTCAGCTGTCCATCACTCTCTGGGATTGCACACAGCAATCTGGTAGGACTGAATGTAGACTCCCGAAGAGGGACCCTCACTTTGGGGCTGTTGCATGATTAAGGAAGTGTTGGCATTGCCCCTTGCAGTGATCTAGGGTTAGCATTTCATAACCATATGGCAGAACTCCAACTCTAGCAGAACCTGCGAGCTCGGTTTTCATGATCACAGGAGAGGTCCAAACCTTGTGGTTGCTCTGCATGTTATAGCAAGCTAGCAGCAGGATGGTCCTCATCAGAATCTACAGTTCCAGAACCACCAGCTGTTCTTCTGGCATAAGGGGGAGCTGGAGTCCCAGCCTTTTAGTTCATCAGGACTAGCCGATTGATTGATTGCCTTAAGCATTGGGCCATAACTGGTTTCCATGGAGTTGCGTAGGAAACTTGCTTTCGGAGAGAACATGTAGTTCACTACACAACTTCTTGGATACTGATGATTGGCTTCAAATCTATCTAGTGCTCCATCTAGCATTCTTGAACTTAAGTTCTAGACCCTTCTCTGTCTGGCCCATTCTCTGCTGAGTCAATACCCATAAGTCAAGACCCACAATACCTAAGTCTGTCACCAGAAACTAATTCTTTCAGGGTGAGGCTTTGACTTGTACATTTTCCAGATATATTCAAATGATTCTGACCCACAAAAAAAGGTGAGAAGAACTGCTCTAATATTCATCTTGCCAGAAAAATAAGACTATGTGAAAAGAACCCTTATCTCAAATTAAAGAGAAATCCTTGAGATTTCCAAGGAAGATGGAAGATTGAACAGGTGCAGGGAGCCTCCCATCTTGTTCTGAACACATACATATGCTTGATAAACTATAATAGAATTGGGGAAAAAGGAAAAAAAATCTCTCCAAGCCAAACAAAAGTGAAAGCTAAATTAAAGTCTTGGAGGTAAAGCCTTGTGACACTTCTTAAGAGGAGATAGTCACAAAACCTAGTGGAGAAGGTATCAAAGAGGTGGTGAGATTTCAGGGATGGCTCCAGTGTGACTGATGCCTCTCTCCTGGATTCAGACTCCCTCAACTCTGGTACCAGCACCACTGGATGGTGATAAACAGAAAATTAAGATATTTCCTGGAAGTCAATGAGCCTTGATATCCATGGCTTACCTGAGCAGAGGGAGACATACCTAGTAATTGTTGAGATTGATTTTGCCCCCATGCAATTTGGACTTGAGTCAAACATAATCTTATTTAAAAGAAAGAAAGAAAGTAGCATTTCTGACACTTGGGTTGGTATCTACAGATCCATATTTCCTACAGGATAAAAGGCTGTTCTTGTCCTTAAGGAGGTGGTTACCTTGTCCACATGGCGATTAACTTTAAAGTCTGTGTATAGATGTGGTGTGTGTGTTCAAGTTAAATCCAGCCTCTACACTAGAAGTGATTAGATATCGTGACATATATAATGCCATGTAGGTATCCTGTAACTGGCATAAAGATGTGGTGCCCATGGGAGCAATGACTTGAGTAGTTAATTGGTATTTAAAATATTGTTACCAAAGCAAGAGGATGTATTAATTAGCATCAGGGACATTAGAGGTTTTTGTAGTTATGGAATGACTGGTTCTGAAGCACCATCCTTCCCACATGAAGGAGGCAAAAGAATCTGGCAAGCCCAGCTTTCTCATGTCAGAAAGGCTGCTTCCTAGGTCTTATGTTGTCTTTCCCTGTCCCCTGATATGGACGTAGACCAGATCTTTGAGTATCATGGCATCTGCCTTGGAGCGTAACTTCCAAGCAAGGACAGGGAGGGGGAGTTTCCTGGCCCACGTAGAAGGGCTGTGGTCTTGATGAGACATCATTGTTTGTTTGTATGAGTCTGGTCGGAAGCTTGCATTCATTGTAAAACACTATCTGCAGGTGGTGGGGTGGGGAGCGGGTGCTGGGTAGTTAGCTGTCAGATAGCCCTCACCAGGGGAGCCTATTGCAGGACATGGCATGAGGGAAATAGCCAAATGTGCAGGGATCTTGCTGCAAAAGAGGTTCTGACATCCCCTTAAGCCTCAGAACCCCATTTCGAGGTGGTTCCCTCCACCTGCAGGCTCATCCTCCCTGACTAATGAGTGGTTGAGGGTGGAGATTAGGAGCACTAGGAAAGTACCCCCAAAACCTTGCTGGGGATGCTCAATTAACCCTGGGTTTTGGCTTAGGGGCCAAATGCTCGCCTTGTCCCTAATGACCAAAGACCTTGCCCCCCTACACTGAACTTCCTAGAAACTCCCTAGTCTCCTTGAACCTTGAATCTTGGCATTAGCTCCCACTGGTAACCTTGTTCCCAGAAGACTGAGCTATTGGGTTGTTTTCTACCAGACCCTAAACACCAAGTCACAGGGCCAGCCCAAGTCCTAGAGGCAGGCCCTCCATCTGCTGGCCAGATGCCTGCATGCCTGCATTTCTGCCTATTGCCAGGTGTAGGAGCCCTTGAGCATCAGAGGCCTCTCTTCTTGGCAAGTAGGAAGGACTGCATCTACCTCATCTTATTTTGATCAAACTTCCTGGCAAGTATCTTCACTTTTACTGTCTCAGTTTCTCATCTGGATATAATAATAGTACCAAAAGAATCAATTTCCATTGTGCTAAGCCACAGAGTTTGTGGTCATTTTGTGACAGCAGCCCCAGGCCACTAACGGACCTACATAATACTGTGGCATGCCGTAAGCATCAGCGAGGTTACTCATCCCAGTTCTGCGGGAGTGTTGCTCCCACCAGGAAATTAGGCATCTTTCAGGGTGAACCTCAAGAATGTGTTTGAGGAGGAAACAGACAAGGGCAATGGAAACCTTGACCTTGGATTTGGAATTTAAACCGATACTGTTGTAATTGTCCCAACAAAGGGACTATCAGAATATGGTCTGGAGGAAGTGTGGATCTTCAATAATCCAGATTGGTTTCTAGCTGGCCAGGTGCCAGTAAGTTTAACCTTTGTCCTTCAATCCGGTTTCTTCGAGTGGGATATCCTCTCCATCCCACAGGGACTCATGATCTTATTTGGATTTTTGGACACGTTGTTTCCCTCCCTACGAAGCTTTGAATTCCCCAAGTCCCCACTGAGTGTTAACGGGGTCTTATTTTTTTTTAACTCAAGGAAAACATTATCTGGACAGTGAGAGAGGCTTTCATGAGGCAAAGTTCCTGAGGAGCTGGATTTGGGGATAATCCACTGCCAAACTTTATGTTTCTGAAGCCTCCACCAGGAATGTTGCCCAGATGTCTCCTTTCCTCTCAAAGGAGATGAAGGGGAAGAGGTCAGACCCTGGAAAACAGGACTGAGAGATCCTGAGATGTAGGAGTGTGGGTGGGCCACCTGCTGGCTAGGCAGAGACAGGCTAGAAGACCCCTGACAAGCCACCCACATACCACTCTCTACCGTTTCGGTTTAGAAAACAGCAGTTAAGGCAGAGACCTAGAGAGTGTGCCATTTTTCTTTGGGCTATTGCTCCCGAGTCATTATGATCCTCAATGATGCCACTACCCTGGGATGCTGTGATATCCAACTTGTCTCTTGGCAGGTTTCTTAGGTCTGACTTGCTAGAAACCCAGTGATTCCTTCTCCTCACTCTGTGCTGTGCAACACGGTAGCCACGAACCACACGTGGCTATTTACGTGGGAACTTATTGAAGCTAAGTAAAATCTAAAGTTCGGTTCTTTAGTCATACTGGCCACATTTCAAGTGCCAACTAGCTGCACCGGATAGAGCAGGTCGAACATTTACGTCATCGCGGAAAGTTCTATTGGGTGGTGATGTGCTGGTTATCCAAGATAGAAGCTGAAAGTGCCAAGTAATGGAGGGGACTTCTTCCAAAGGCCACATACTCTTCTTTCCTTCAACTAATGAACAGTGCAGCCATCGGCAGTGACCCTAATTAAAATACAGACAGACGGACATGAAAAAGACAGACAGACTGCCAAAAGAGCATACATGCTGTGTGAAACGCTCTACATTTTAAAAGGAATTGTCATGTAACCTTCAGTGTCTCTTTTGGAGGATGTTATTTATTGTAAGACATCATTTTTATTAAATACACTGTAGTACAAGAGACTTTCCATGTCAGGTTGAGAGAAGCTGGTCACATGATTTACAAACAAAACTTTTTTTTTTTTTTTTTCAAACACTGTTATTCTGGTGTCACTTTGAAATCAGCCAAGATGCAGTGGGTCTTAGTAAAGCAATGGACCTCAAAAACAGATCGCAAAACAAGAACCAGTAAGTATCAGCACAGAGACGTCACATTAAAAGGAAAATAAAGCAAATAAAAGAGAGTTCCAAATACCAGGTCACAATTTAAGGGGCGATGTATCTTCAGAGAGATATTGAAATGTGTGTGCGTGCGTGTGTGTGTGTGTGTGTGTGGCCTGGGTATATACAAACATCTCTCTGTGTACAGAAGCAGATGTAGAGAGTGTCCACATCTCTCGGCAGATTTGTAAGTGATGGGTAACAACCAATGAATGCAGGGAGCAATATTTCACAAGAATTTGGTCATTTGTCAAGGGATTACATATTTAAAATCCACATTTAATTCAAAGACCTCGTATTTAAAACATTTCCAGTTGTTTTATACAGTATTAAAGCAATAGTAAGATATACAAGCTGCAAGATGTAGGTCTTTACACGTTTCATTTTCTCCGATTTTTCTTTTCCAGTCCAAACATGTGGCTATTAGCAGCTTTTGTTACGCTTGCTCCATTATGTTGAACGTTCAGCCAACCTTCGCTCAGAATCATTTTTGTTAATGCACAGACCAAAGGAAAAAAGAAGAAGAAGAAGAAAAAAAAAAAAAAAAAAAGAAAACCACGGACCTGGCCTAGAATGCATAGACTTAAAAAATGACATCCCCATGTGTTCTCGTTTCGTCTCCTGAGACGTATGTAAAGATGGCAAAAGAGTTGCTTGGTTGCTGTTGTGAATTTCACAGTGTTTTGCCTGCAACACATACACACACATATATATATTTTTTTGCTTTGCTTTGTGTTGGTGATGAATGGAGCCAAAATATATATATATAAGTCAATGAATAAATAAATAAATACAGAAATAAATAAAGGTAGAAGGAGAAGGGGGCACAATGCAAAAATGAAGAATATTTAAGAACCTTTGACTTGAGCAGCAGTGATTCATTCCAGCCCCAACAATGAGAAAATACTCTTGCACATGCTGTCGTATCTAACTGCAAATCCCTCCCGCCCCAGATTCTTTAGAATAACATTTGCTATCATGACCTGGGAGTCTCTACATTCCATGATTATGCCCTGTGAAGGAAGTGCTTTAGCTTCCATTAGCCATCTGAGGATTGGGTCACCATCCATTCCGCTCACGAGATTTTCTGTGATGGACGGAACTGAGCTCAACATTGGGAATAAAAATCCTCAAATGGGGAGGGGAAAAAAAGAGAGAGAGAGAGAGAGAGAGAGCAAGAGAATTGAGGGTGTGTGTGTGTGTATGGGGTCCTTTATTTAATAAGACAAACAATTTAATACTGTTGGCATTATAGAAGATCCAATTTGCAAAAAGGGAAGGTTAAAAAGAAACATCTGTTTCTGACCAGGGGATCCTTTGTCATGGCTCTTTGCAAAGGACAGCACTTTATACTGTTGCTTCACATCCCCACTCAGCTATGGGAATTCCTAGACATTGCTTGCCTCGCGGTGGGGTCTTGGACTTCTCACTTTTGGCCTTTGAGACACTGGGCTCCCGACATTCCGGTTCTCTTCTGGAATGCTTGGACTCTGAACAGAAGTGTACAGGGGTCACCGTGGGACAAGGTGAGCATAACATAAATGTGCAAAAAGATGACAAAAAAAATCAATTTTCCTTTCCCGGACCTTTACATAAGGAGATCTATTTCAGTCTGCATTCTCCTTTGCAAGGAGCCAAGGAAAGGACTCAGTGTAGTGGGATGGCTTTGATTCAGTTGTTTTGGGAAGCACATTATCTTAAATATGTCTTCCACCCATGCAGTACCGCACAAAGTTGAAAAGTGCGATGTAGTCCTACCCACATGGAGAATGGAAGCACTAACCGCAAAAGGACATTAAAAAGTTTTGGTTATTTAGCAGATTTTAAGCAAATTAGTCATACTGCACCCTACTTATCATTATCTCTAGTATTGTGTGCCTATACATTTATACATAAGCCCACAACACACTGTGTCTGTGTGTCTGCATATGTATAAATCCAGTATTTATAACACACATATAAATACATGAAAACACCACAGGTAGTGCGGATGTGAACACACGTGTATAATATGAATTGATAGGATCTTTTATAGCATAGTTCAAAATGTTTTCTAAAGAAGCCTGATTATGACGCTGGTTCAGTGTACAAGGATTTAGCTGAAGCTATAAGCATGATTCTATGTCACGATGTTTCAGCTCCTGGTCATCTCACGTATTTCCTTTTGTTCTTCGGACCACGTTTGGCTTCGTGAGTTTATCAGTGTGCTTGCTTTCTTGGACCATTTGTCTGTATCCTGGAGTCTCTAGCGGGCAGAATCATGAACTTCAGAATCAGAACACTTAGAGTCAATCCCCCTGGTGCCGGAAACGAGCCTGGAGATTTCCAGCATGCCACTCAACTTCTCTGAGCCTCGATTGCCTCACTTATAAAAAATGGGAATGATTGGCTAACAGTGGCGGAAAGTGCCTGGAAAACTATGATGCGATCCGTAAATGGAAACAATGGTCAGGCTGAGTTTGGGCGAGGGAATTAGGTTCGTCCCTCCTGTGGTTGGAGTTTCTCACGAATTGGGTAGCAGGCCATATTCTGTGATCGTTACACTTCAGAACAAGGACGTCCCTTTTGTAAAAATCAAAAGAGCATGAGAAGAGGGGATGGTGGAGGAACAGTGATGACTATTTCAAGCTATTCTCTGGTTCGTTCAATCTGGTATTCTTTCAATGCGAGACGTCTCTGAAATCACATACTCTTGAGACAACAGAGGAAAAAAATAATAATCAGCAATATAAATAACTAGAAAACTTTGCACTTGCATAGAATCTTTCATTTCAAGACCTAGAGGGACTTGTCAGAAGAGAAGGAGTTTTTGTTTGTTTGTTTGTTTTTGTTTTTGTTTTTGTTTTTTTTGCTTTTTTCTTTCAGAGGAAAACACATTGGAATGGTATAGAACCCTCCCATCTTCTCATTTGCCTTAAACAAATCCTTGCTTTAAAACTGCACAGCCCTTCTCGAATTTGATCCCTCCGCATATTTACCTCTTTTGCTCTCTGTTAAAATAAAACAAATCACTTGCAGCTTCTCCCCCCGCCCCCCGCCCCTGGCCCCCGCCATCCCCCTCCGCCCCGCCCCCCAAGCAGCTGGCAGGTCACGCAGAATGACAAACCCGTGCAGGTGTTCAGGTCATCACGGATGGAATTTACGAAGGTTTGGTACAATCTGCCCCTTCGTTACTGCTTCACAGAGTGCCACAGTGTTTTAGCAGTACCGTGGTCCTTAATACGATAGATTCGTGCAGGCATATACCATGGAGATATGGCTTTCATTATATTGTTATGTGCATTCTGGAGGGTTTTTTCACCGACAAAGAGAACGATCAGCTCAACTCCCGTGTCTCCTAGGCCAGCGTGGAACTTGAAGGAACTGTAGGGATAATCTTGTCCAACCCCCTTCACTTGACTGCTGATGCTACTGGATTTCCTTTTGTTGTCTGTTAATCGACACTTTTGATTTTTTTGAGAACGGGCTCTCAAAAACCTATAAATGGAAAATAAGGTGCTCCAGGAATTAAGGGCGCAAGCAAAACTGAAACAGAGCAATTGCACCTTCAGAAACAAATACGAAATAAAATGTCCTAAGATGAATTAAAAATCACTCACTTTCAATCTGGCTTGTGTTATAAAGATGTCAAGTTAACAAAAGTCCCCTCACAGAGGGTAGCAAGTTTTCTTGAGGAACAGAAATATTTTTCTTTCTTGGTAAAGCCGATCATCCAAATAACTGTAAATTTCTATTTAAATTTACAACCTCTTTTCGCAAAACTCATCACTAGACCCAGAAGCACACCTCCAAAGCTTGGTCTGGGCATAGCTTCCCATTGGCGTGCTATGCCTGATTTTTTTTTTTTTTTTAATTTTTACGTCTTTTAATGGAGTGGAAAAAAAACAAAACAGCATACTGACAATGGAGTACACTTGGAATGAAACCACTCTCCCACCCAGAGCCCAGAGCAAGGTCTCAGCCTGTGCACACTGAACATCAATGTAAGTGATGCCCCCAGGGTGAGGTTTCTTTTCCCTCGGGGACTGAGTCTGCCCTTCCCACAGTCCCACAGTCCGTTCCATGTGGATGAGGACATCCAGGCTTCAGGGTCCATCTCCACTAAAACCCATCACCGTCGTATGACGCAGAGACATTGATACTCAGCTAATGAGCTCCATTAGCTTCCCCTAATTATATGTTATACCTCTTTATGGATCTGCTCTACATATCAGGGGCACGACGTCTGGAGCAGTAGTTTCTGCACACAAGGTATTAATCGAAGAAGACCATGCACAATTTTGCTTGCACAGTTTAAAGGACAGGTAGGGGTGGAGGGGAGGGGTCGGAGGGAACTGCTATCTGAAAAGTTCAATATAATGCCTCCGAATTTATAACTTGTCTTATCTTTTCCAAGTCTTTGGCTTTCCCACCTGACCCTGAAACGATCTCTGGACAAGAATTCACCCATTTTCAGCTAAACTCGACAAAGGTTCAGCCGACAACACCTGGAAAGACAAACCAGGGTTGTTACCATGACGTGCAAAGACAAGACTGTCTGGGCGTGTGATGCGCCATCTTGCGTCTCATGGAAGCCATCTTTTCTCTCAACTACACCCTAGTGTTTCTGGTGATGGGAAAAGAATAGTCCATGGCACAGAGTTCAACAGTCTTTGTACTCCTCAGAAAGCTCCTCAGGGGAAGGTGCCGAATACATTCCTCCCAGCTAACAGTCGCTGGGTTTTTCCTAAGTAGGGACTGACGCCAGCTGATCCCAATGGTTGTCTTTGTTCCTCCCATACTGTGGTTTGTAATAAATCTTCTTTCTCTCTGGTTTTAATCTCCCATAGATAAAGGCTTCCCAGATTAAACACAAGTTTTCCTGTTTCATACACAGGCTTAAGCCATCCAAAAACAATAAGAACAGTAATAATAATAAATAAATAGAAGTGAATCCATAGAAACTCTCGATGTCTGTACAGCAGAAGTGACAAAGTTTAAGTCAAATATTTGTTTTCCCTTTTTTTCATCCACATCAAAGGCAGGAATACAACAAGGCATTGTTAGTTGTGGTGGGCAAACTAGAGTGTCTGCTGATATAACAAATCAGGGTTGTTAAGGCCTTTGTCTATGCAGAGTTAATAGGAATGCAGAAGCCAGCTTGATTCAAAAGAAAGTGTAGGGGCTATGAAGCGAGGAAGACCAAAAAAGAAAAAAAAAAAAAAAATGACCAAAAAAAAAAAAAAAAAAAACCCAAACAAAAACCAGGGAAGAAATTAAGGGAGGTGGAAAGAGAGAAAGAGACAATGCCAAAAAGTAGTCCGTACTGTGTCTATGGATGGAGAAGTGCACATGGCTTCCCTCAGAAAGCCTTTCCATGTCTTTGTTGTTAATACTGTCGGAGTGAAGAACAGCAGATTGATGGCATCCGGCGGCAGTTAAACGACGTTCATCCTCTCGGCCCATCTGAGGAGGTGCATTGGGAAGGATCAGTCTGGGGGAAAGGGCCCTAGCCTAGAATATCCAGGTAGACCGGAGATGCCTTGGCCAAGTTCTGAAGGAGGGTGTGGATGCCCTTGATGTTCTTCCTCATATGGGGCTCTCTCTGCCAGCACCCCAGCATCAACTCGTAGACCTCCTGGGGGCACGTTCTAGGTCGCTGCAAGACTCGGCCCTGAGTGATGCATTCTATCACCTGGACAGGATAGAGATCAAAGACAGCGTCAGACAAGAGGAAAAACAAAGCCGATAACACAGATGTCTGTGCAAGGGAAAGGCTGCTCTAAAGAAACCCATTTAAAGCATTTGCTTTTTTTTTTTGAAGGAAGAGAACAATTATTGTAGAACAATTAATTCATTGGTTTAGATCCCTTTTTCTGGGCACACTGAGGTCACCAACCTGGTGGAGAAATGTTTTCTGTCTGTGGGATGCTACCTCACTCAGGAATTTCAATGTGTTTTGGTCTTACTGGCCTATGATGGAGCCTGGAACTTTCACGTCAGGGTGTTGACTGACAAGGGGACCTCACTCGAGCTGTGGAAATGAGTGGAGTTGGGATAGAAAACAGATGCGGGCCTGAAGAGGATGTGAGGTGCCTGACCCAGAAGCTATGCCTCAAGTAGAGACAACGGTTGCAAAAGAATTGAAATAGGGAAATAAAACACAAGAATGTTCTAGTGAAATGTGAAAAAAACAAAACAAAACAAAACAACAACAACAAAAAACCAAACCTAAAACCTATTGGAATACTACCAAAAAACCTAGCTGGCCTCTGAAGGCACGGGGTTGCCACACCTGCTCAGAATTTACCAGATGAGCAGCACAAAGTGCTCCCACCACCAGTGAGTCCCAGGTGTGTGAGCAAACACTGCTTTTCTTTCTCTAGAACTTTTAAACTCAGAGAGTGACTAGACTCTGCCCATGACGTGTAGGTCCTGAGAGACCATGTGGGAGCTGCTGCCGCCCACAAGGCCACACGTCTGTGGACCTCTGGCCTCTGGACCTCAGCCCTCAGGGGTCTTGCCCAGCCCACTGCGCACCTCGTTGTTGGACAGCTGGTACCAGGGCTGTTTGCCGTACGTGAAGATCTCCCACAACACGACACCCAGGCTCCAGACATCACTTTCTGTGGTGAACTTCCTGTACATGATGCTCTCTGGAGGCATCCAGCGAATGGGCAGCATTGTGTGGCCACCGACCTGGTGGAGAAGGGGGAGAAAGGAGGCATCAGTCTCCCGAAAACCAAGTTCCCCTCATCAGGTAGGAGAAAGGTAGAATACAAATGGGAGACACTTTTGTCCTTCCTTTATTTGTATTTGTTAATTTTAATTATTTATAAAACATGAGGGAAACACAATTTCTTCATAAGAAAAAAGCAACAGAGAAGCAGGGCGAAAAACGGTCAAAGTATTTTTTTTTAAATATTTTTTACGATTTTCTCTTTCTGGTAACTAGATAGGGCAGAGACGATGTTGGGCAGGTGCTCATCCTGGATAACACACACACACGCACACACACACACACACGCACACACACACACACATACGCACACACACACATGATTCCTGGTGTAAAGGTGACTCAGTCTTCTAATTAACAAGATCATGTTGACCAGGAAACAAGCAGGAAACTGTGTCCAGAATGACCCAACAAGTGACTCTACTTTCTTGGCAAGTCCAGAGCTTCCTTCCACTCTCAGGTCTTAGGATGAGTGCACAGTGCTGCCTCAAATGCCCTCCCACAATCCAGCCATGGTCAGGGTAGAAGCGATTAGTCCCATTTCACAGATGAAGCAACTGAGGCTCTGATGGTTAAGCAGTCAAGTTTTTAGACCCCGAGCTTAGGACTTGCCTCTTAACTACCATTGACCTTATGTCCAAAAATAAATAGATGCAGTTTGGGGAAAGTCCATTTTAGTGAAAACAGCACAGCTGAGGCATTAGATTTCGAGAGCATTACCACAGGCATGGGGTACTTCATTTGATAAGGACAGTTTGTTTAGGATTTCTGACTTCCTGGAGAAAAGTTAAGAATTTCACGTTTCAGTTTGTAGCGCACTGGGGCTGTCTGATGTCAAAACCATGAGCAAACTGGTGGTGGGTCCTGGTTTTCATGCTGGAAAATGCAGCACTACCAGTTCAAACATGCTGCCTGATGCCCGGACAGCAGGTGAGCACACAGAAACACAGGCATGAGACCCGATGGTCAGCCCCGTGTTCTCAGACAGATGCCACATCGAGTTTCTGCCCGATTACAATGGTCGGTGTCCATTTCTGTCTCATTAAAGGAAAGAAAGAGACGAACAGTGCCTGAAAAATGCTCCCTAACTCCTGAGCCCAAGGAGC
This sequence comes from Mustela lutreola, assembly GCF_030435805.1. Taxonomy (NCBI): domain Eukaryota; kingdom Metazoa; phylum Chordata; class Mammalia; order Carnivora; family Mustelidae; genus Mustela; species Mustela lutreola. Next base: position 74,279,189 of record NC_081301.1, read on the forward strand.
TAAGAGTGTCCGGTCTGTTTAATATGCTTGGTGATTTCCAACAACCCTCTTAGCATCAAAGAGATCTTGAGTGTCGAAGGAGGAGAACATTCTGTTGGGTTTTTTCTCCATTCTCTGTACAAGGACTCTAAATCTGACAAGTAGGGATACAAATTCCTGGGTCGGGGTAAGGTGCCCTCATATGTTTACTGTTCACTTTGAACACACCCACAGCTCTGACACTAAGTAGAGGTGGGTGGCCTTCCATCAGCTTTCAGTTTCATCACTCACTTCTCACCATGCAGTGATGGGCCAACAGGCTTCCATGGGCACAGATTTCCTTCATGGAGCTGCCTGGACATGCCTAAGGTGATGTCAATACTTCCCATCAGGGATGATATTCAAAACAGAAGTTGTGTGGCATAGGCAGCGATGGACCGGAAAGGACGCCATGTTGGTGCCGCTGGCCCCACTGAGGAACTGCCCGGCTCATGACCCTGGAGCCCCATGGGCCCAGAACTTTGGGAAAGGAAATGTGTGCCAATACACAAGGGGTTCCCCATGTTTCTAGACACTCCCAAGGACTCGGGACACCAAAGAGGAAAGCTCCCTTCAGGTGCTGGTGACCCACAGATCTGCACCAAGAAGAAGACTTGTGGTGAGTGCAGGGAGCTACACGGTGCAGAGTCCCGTGGAGTGAGAGGTCTCTGTGCAGGTTTTTAGTGGAAAAGACATATTTATTGACTTTATGGAAATATTTCAATTAGAATTCAGATTTATGATCAATATATAGTTGGTCTGTGTGGGATAAAAAGAGAACTAGGACCTTATGGACAAACACATGGTAGTCTTTTGGATACTGGGCCCTCAAAAGATTAAGAGCCAGCTCCCCACAGAGGTTTCTAGGTCAGGCCACCAAAAACCCTATAACCTGTAAGTTGCCTCATTTCTGTGACAATCATGATACACAGAGTCTTAAGGTATCTTGAGAGTTTGGCGGAAAAAAAAAGATTTGATTTTGTTTAACTTAGTGAATTAACTAATTTGCATGTGTGTTTGTGGGGAGAGGGAGAGAGACAGAGAATCACCTCCATACATCTAGAATCAGACGACTAAAATCCCACTGTGGGATGTGCTCACCTAACAAGATGCCATGCTTTCCATATTCCTGTGCATACACACTGGTAACGCCATGGGCAACACTTAGTTCGTGGTGTTGGAAGCTGGGCTCCAGGACTTTTAGTCAACGACTAGTTGCTAAACTGCTGTCCTAGTTGCTCCAACTATGAAATATGGGTAACATTTTATACCTCCCGGGCTTATGGTGAGGTAAACACTCAAACAGTCAAAAGTTTGGGAAAGTGCTTTGTAAATTCCAATGCACTGATGCATTCAAGGTGTCTTTTCCTTCCCTGTAGCCTTTACTATCTTATCTCCTCCATTCTGGAGACATTAGGAAGAGCCAGTGCACACGATTCCCCTCTGTGCCTCGCTCTGCAGGGACAGGTGCTCTGATGATAGCCCGGATTCGCCCAGTTTCTCTGTCCAATGTTGGAAATGGCCAGAGAAAAAGCTCCTGTTTCCTTTAAAGGAGGAAAAAAAGATCCCACTTTTGATTTACATGTTTTCCCATCTGATCATTTGTTTTATGTTTGAAGTCTCTTTGGGACACATTTTTCACGTTAATTCTTTCAAGAGTCCCTTCTGGGATTTCACACACGCTGTTATAAATAATGCTTTCCTTGTTCTGATGTCAAACGGGTGAGTTGTGGGAGAACCTAATAAAAGTTCAGACAGGGTTCACAAGTTTTCCAAACCCATTTAGAACATTTCTGAACATTTCTTTTGCAGGCCTTTCTCAGGATTTTGGAGCATGTCACAAAAGTAGACCAAGGGGGCGGGGGGAATAGAGTCACCGTTGTTACAAATTACTGTCACATTCCAGTCACAGCGACTGGATGGCTTTTGGACTTCACAAAGCCACATACGGCACAGCCGCAAACACAACGGGGCATTTGTTTTGCAATGTGCCACCTGGCAACTTGCCCTCACACCCTGGTTTCAATATCTGTGAGATGGAATGCCATCCCAAGTATGACACAGGGACTCAGAGAGGCTGCTTCGAGCATCAGACCTGCCAAGGGGGTGGGTGGGGTGGGGTGGCGCCCTCCAGGGATCAGGCCCCTGCTCTGTGCTACACTCACCAGACTGAACTGAAGCCAGATGGGAAACCCATGTCACCAGGAAGTTGATTTGGACTTGAGATTTTTTATTTTCTTCAACCCAAGACCCTGGGGACCTGGTTACTGCTGTGCCATTAACTAGCTTGGCTGAGTCACTTCAGGTCTGGCTTACTGGTAAAATGTGGACAGGTTAGACCAGATCTGGATTATTTTCAGCACAAACCCCTGTGGTTCTGTAATCGCTCGCCACCACTTGGTCACCATCATCGTCCACCAGCACAGAGTCATTCACCTTTCCAAAGAATTTCCACTCAAAGAATTTCCACTTGAACCCCGTAGTTACACTCAAGGGTAGACATTGGTTTGCTTTCACGTTGCAAATAATGCACCCAAATCTCAGAGAGTTGAAGGAGCTTATGTCAGTGCACACAATAATGGCTGCCCACTGGATGTCTTATACTTGTTCTCACGGGTCGTTCTGAGTGTTTGGCTTTTGCGATCTCTAATGCAGAGATTCAGTATTCCCTGTGTTCAGCCTCTACGGCCCGTCATGTGGTGCTTTGCCCAGGTCAATCCTACTCATGCCTCTTGGTAGTTTGATCCCTTTTCCTTTCTACCCACTCCCCAATGAGCTCCTGAAGATGAGCTCAAATTGCACCATTTCAAGGAACTCTCAGTCTTGTGGCAGCTCAGTGAGTTGCCCAAAGACAGTCCGGTGCCTCTCAGCACAGCTCTGGCAACATGGCAAGTATCCCTTTCTTCTCTTTCTTCTGCTAACAGATCACATGCCTCAAGAAAGATGGCTGCATCTCAGTCATGTCTGGCGGGCATGAGGGGGTTGGTTGGTAAGTATATAATGTCTCCGAGTAGCCTTCTTATGAGTGCTGATATTTGGAGAGGAATTCTCAAATGTTCTTAAAAAGAGATCAGTGTTCACTACTCTCCTATCTAACCTCCAGTAACTCCCTGAATTCATGTCAGAACCATCTTAAATTAAATGGATGGGAACTGGCTCATTTATTCAGTGCGACAAATAAGAACTGTTTAGTGAAATTCATAACTTTTTAGAATTCAACCAAAAATTCTGGAGTCCACATGGAGTCTGAGAGCTCCCTGAGTTGTGTGGGGGAACCTATTCCTTTCTTGATTTGTCATCTGTGCAATAGAGGGGAAGTCTATGGTACTGACCTGAAACTATTTGATCTTGGGGGGAAGTCTAGAATGATGTCATAATCATAAGATGGAGGATTATTTTTCTACATCTTGTGATCAGCATCTCACATCTTCTGAAGCTGGAGAAAAAGGACAAACTCAAGAAGAAAGTTAAAGTGGGGCACCTGGGTGGCTCAGTCAGTTGAGTGTCTGACACTCGGTTTCAGCTCAGGTCATGATCTCATGAATCCTGGGATGGAACCCTGGGTGAGACTTTGTGCTCAATGGGGAGTCTGCTTGAGATTTTTGCCCTCTGACCCTCCCCCCACTTGCTCTCTCTCTTTCCCTCCCTCTCTCTCTCTAAAATAAATACATAATTTTTTTTTTTTTTTTTAAAGAAGAGCATTAAAGAGTGAAAACAGGAGGACTGATGACCATCTTGGCCTTTTATCATGGCAACTTGCTTAAGTCAGCAAAGCGAATCTGAGGCCTATGGTCAAAAAGGAATTCCATAGTGTCTAAAATAGATGAAATTATGGAAAATAATGGATCTTGTTTTTAAAGTATATCAAGAAAAGGACTGTTCAGTTATCTCTTACTGTTTGTTTCCCTGACACAACATAATTTTGATGGTGACATGTATAGAATGATCAGATTAATCAAAAATAACCTCTGTGCTCTAGTTAAAATACCTATACCTGAGCATCCTTTAAATATAACTGTGTGAAAGGTGTTTAAGACAATAAATCCTGAAGAAAATATTAAAAGACCATGGGTAAAATTGTCTTGTGTTAGTAATCAATGACTGTACTATGTTTAAGTCAAATTGGACGCATCCAATCAGTTCAACAATATTTCTTACCAAAGGAGCATTCTTTGGGTATACACTCTTGGTCATAAGGTTGTAAATTGTGAAAATTTCCCCTTGACCTAACAAACAATATGCTTTATTTTTCCACGTTGGAAAACTAGGATTAGGGAACTCTTGGTGCTTGCCACTTTGAAACCACTCTTCACACCAGGAGCCTCGCTAGGTTCTTTCTCATTTTTACAAATATACAAAGAATATTTATTGCTGGTACAAGTTAAAGAGGAAGGCACAATCTCTTTTCCTGGTGTGCTGGGAGATGAGAGAGGAGGTGACAAGCTTATCTCTCCTCCTTCCACTGCAATGAACACACAATGCATCTACCATCCTCCCTGTTCCCTCGTCATCTTTCTAACCCCTCCCCACCTCCCTTCCCTTCCTTTCACTTCTCCTATTGCCTCCATTCTGCTCAGTGTGGTCCCTTCCAGGTCCATTCCTGCTCCCTTTCCTTGAATTTCCTCTCAAATATCACTCACTCGTCCAGTTCCATTCCAAAATCCCATGTTGCATTTTGTCTTATTCAATTCTTTCATCTCCCCCTAATGATCATGGCTGACCCCTCCACAACTCATTCTCCGGCTGCCATGATGTCTGGTTTTCCATCTATGTTTAGGAGAGGCATAATGGGAGAGGTGCAATGGGAGGCTATCTCCAGATCTGAAGCAAGTGCTTAGGTGGCTTTGAAACCACTGGTGATTTAAAGGTGAGTAATGCTAATCTGGGACCTTCTACACTCAACTAGCAAAGACCAATGATGCCTGGGAGGCCACTTTCAGCTTGTGTTTAGTCAATGAGTGAGTGATAACTTGTTTGGAGGCCAAACATTTTACTCCCTTAGAAACACAAAGGCCAAAGGGCAAGTCCCATTAAGAGATGATTAGCTGTCAGAGGCTTTGGGGCACATGAAATATTGAAGAGGCTCCTAGACCTTCTTGTCATACCCTCTACCCAACTGCTTTGCTTCAGCAGTTTCTCCTGGCCTGTTCCTTAAAAATTCATGAAAGCTGTAAATTTTAAGAAATAGCTGGACCTTATTTACTTATTTGTTATGTGTTGCATCTGTAATATGAAGCTTTAAAAAGGAGAGAGAAATAGTTTATGCAAAATATTCTCATTGGAGAAGTGGAACTATTGTGGTCAGACTGTGGGCACTCTATGACCACATCCAGGAAGATCATAATCCTTCTATTAAGAAGAGTGATGGGATGCTTCCATGGCGTGTGGCTACTGAACCAGGGGATACTTCATGGGAAGAAATTCAGCCCTTCTTACTCTGCCTAGAAGCCCAAAATGAACCCAGATCAGGCTGAGTCAAGCGGAGCCCTGGTGACAGCCTGATCATCATCTCCTTTACAGTGGGGACTGATTATTGTTACGCTGGAAACCACTGTTATTCATAGCTCTGAAATCTCTCAGTATCTTTTTCTATTAACAGTGTGGTCAGGGATTATGAAGTAGTAACTTCAAGCCAAGTATTTTTGAATTAGTCAAAGAGAAGATGTGCTGGGCCCTATTGCTAACTTTATATATATTTTTTAACATATGATGTTATTATTTGCTTCAGTGGTACAGTCTGTGAATGCTCAGTCTTACACAATTCACTGCACTCACCATAGAACATACCTTCCCCAGTGTCCATAACCCAGCCACTCTATCCCTCCCCCACTACCACCTAGCAACCCTCAGTTTGTTTCCTGAGATTAAGAGTCTCTTATGGTTTGTGTCCCTCCCTGGTCCCATATTGTTTCATTTTTTCCCCCTTACTTCACCACAGCCCCCCACCCTGTCTCTTAAATTCCTCATGTCAGAGAAATCATATGATAATTGTCTTTCTCTGATTGACCTATTTCACTTAGCATAATACCCTCTAGTTCCATCCACATCGTTGCAAATGGCAAGATTTTGGGTTTTTTGATGGCTGCATAGTATTCCATTGTGTGAATATGTATATATATACACACCACATCTTCTTATCCATTCATCTGTTGATGGACATCTAGATTCTTTCCATAGTTTGGCTATTGTGGACATTGTTTCTACAGTAACCATATTTTTGCAAATACTTTTTTTCCCCACAATTAAATCTCTGCTGTCAGAATAAGGCAATTGATCATGTTTTGAAGGTAAAGGACATAGCTAAAATTGCTCTCTCTGGAAACTTGGATTCTAGGTTAGTAGATAAGGTAAATTGAATATAAAATTTCCACCAAAAATTGATTTTGCTTTATTCTACCATGAAATAGTAATAAAAATGATGAAAATAACAATAATAACACCTCATGTTTATCTAATACTTTTTTGATTTTTCTTATCATTTCATATCTATTCATCTTATCATTATTGTACCTACCCCAAAATATATTTATGAAGATGAAATGATCAATTGTTTAATCACTTAAATTATTATGTGATTATTAATTGATTTAATGGATTCATTAAATCAATTAATCAACTGATCAATTAAAGATTAAATTTTTGTATTAGAAAAGCTCTGTGGTGCCATTGTGTGATGCCATTTATATGACTTTCTTGAAAAGGCAAAATTATAAGTCTAGAGAACCCATGTTTGTCAGGGAATGGGAATTGGTTGGAGGGGGCTTACTTTATGGGGACACAAAAGAATTTTGGGGGATGATAGCAATGTCCCACAACTCCATTATGGTGGCAGTTAAGTGACTGTGTTTGCCCAGACTCAGAACTTTACACTAGAGAAGGTGAATTTCACTATATTTTATCTCAGTAAACCTGACTTCAAAATCAATCAGTCAATCAATCAATTTATTAGAGTAGTGCTCAGTATATAGTAAATGTGCAAACAATACTAGCTGTTGTCTTATTATTCTAAGTATTTGATTCTTCCTTCTCCAGTAATCCTGTGGGACTACTTAGACATGATCTTTTATCCCAACTTAAGAGCTGAGGAATCTTTAGGCCCAGAATTAAAGTGATCTACCCAAGGCAACACAGCTAAGTCATGGTAGAGTCTATAGCAGGACCTAGCTCTCAAATTCATGGCACCCTTCCCATTCTGTCTCAAGACTGACATGGAGTCAGATTCAGAGCTAGGAAAGTCTCTCTGCATTAGACTGCTTGGGGTGTCATAACAAAATACCATAGATTCGGTGGCTAAGACAACATTTATTTTCTTGCATTTCTGGAGGCTAGAAGTCCAAGATCAAGGTTCCAGGGAGTTCAGTTTCTGGTGGAAGCTCTCTTTCTAAACAGAGCTTATATGTGTGAAGAGAGAAAGTGATCCTCCAATGTCTTTTTTTTTTTTTTTATAAGAATACCAATCCTATTGGATCAAGACCTCATCCCATGACCTCATTTAACCTTAATTACTTCTTTACAGGCTCCATCTCCAAATATCCTCACACTGGGGGCTAGGGCCTCAACATATGAATTTGGGGGGTTGGGGGAACACAGATATTTAGTTCATAATACTCTCCTTGCCAATGTTCCCCCTTCTGGCTCCAGTACATTCTGGGGAAGCAAGAATAGCTCTATGTACTAGGAGCTGTGTAATTCTGGCCCAGAATGCAATTCTGAGGTTCTCTGTCAGCATCTTCATGTCCCCAACTGAAGATTTGACCCCATTGTTCCTTTCCCTCCTGGGTAACTCTTGATTATTACCAACTAATTCTAAATCTTATCAAACAGTTTAAACTGCTGTTGTCCCACAGAAGATTCAGTTCATTTCCATTGCAAACCTTAGGGCAATCTCAATCCAAACCCTATTTCTCTATCCCCTCCACCTGGGGTTCCCTGGGGGGTGGCTAAGGGAGAGCAGGCAGACTCGGGACTCCCTAGTGATGTGTAGATAAAGGCAGAGGGCTTCCTGGACTCTGTGTTGCCGTAAGCAACATCCCTCACGGGTCCTGTTGTCTCCTGCTTGTGCACTATATACAATTCAAAGAACAAAGAACCCAGTCTCAGCAGTGACTATAGTTTCATCTTATTTTACATCTGGCTCTAATCAGAAGCATATTAAGTCATCTCTCAGTGAAGCATAAAACTACAGTTGCGCCGACGTTTAAGAATCACATTCGGATCTAGAAACACAGATTTCCATCTTAATCATTGAGTGAAACTAGAAGTAGCAGCACGTGCCCCCCCTGCCTCTGACTGCTGTCCCCAGCCTCATCCCACTAACTCTTATGAACCTGGATGGGAAGTTTCCTGAGGGCATCGAGGGGAGGATGACACTTTGGAAAGCACTAATACAGCAAGCTGGCTGGAGCGTTGTACACTCTAATCATAGACATTTCATCAAGCTGCCATTTTTTAAGTGTTCAGTGTTCCTGAGCCTTTTACGGCCTCCTAAGCATTACGGGTAAACCCATGAGACCATCTGACTCTTTTAACATTTGAGACCAAATCACTGCATCCTTTCATGGTGAAAAGCCACCAGGGACAGACATGTCCTGAGCAAAGGCAGTCAGAAAAAAGCAGGACCAATGTATGCTTGTGTCATTGTCTACATTAAGGTGGTTTTAGTGTGTTGGTTCGGCACCAAAATTCCAATATGAAATCGTTTCTACGGAAATAATTCCGAAAAGCTGCTATTCCAGCTAGCTTTTACAAAGGAAGAAATCAGTGATTTGTCAACAGAGTAAGAAAATACAACACAAAAAGCTTCTCTGTAATAGAACGAGCTCTCCCATCATCAGCAGTGATTACGGTGGTTACTGCTGCCCTGGGTGCATCAAGTCCAGTAAATGGAGAGATCAGGTTTCTGGGTGGACACCATCCATCTGTCCCCCCATTAACCCCAGCCTGTTAGTTAACACTGAAGACCCTGCCAGCATGTACATTCCACCATTAGCCTGAGATGAAGACTTAATACACCAGAGCCAGTTTCAGATGAATAAAGTCTTCTTTCCACCCAGCTGCAGACAGGGAAACTGATGTCTTATGTCCAAGGGAATGTAACAATAATGAGAAATTTGCTTCCTCCGGGGAGCTCTGAATGCCTACCTGGGCATCATTATGGTCCTTTTCTGCAATGTCTGTGATACATGTAATGCCTAGAGATTGTGACCTTGGTTACAAAAGATTTGTGGTTCTTATGATGATCATGAGACCTAAGAAATAATATATATATATATATATATATATATATATATATGTGTACATATATATGTACCAACAAGTTTTAAATGTAAGCTAATTAAAGCTAAATGAAAAGCAATGTCTTTAACACAGAGCCTTGCACAGAATAGGTAACCGAGAGTTAATTTTATATATATATATTGTACATATATACATATATATATTGTACCTATGTTAAAATATATATAAATATATATATTGTACACACATATAAATATATATATTATATGTACAATATATATAGTACATATATATAAATATATTGTATGTACAGAGTGTACTTTGTGTGTACTTTTTATATTGTCCATATATATGTAAATATATATATATATATAATTAACTCTCAGTTACCTATTCTTTGCAAGACTCTGTGTTAAAGTCATTGCCTTTCATTGCTTTAATTAGCTTACATTTAAATTCATTGATCTCCCATCTCTCCAGACATACCCACAGACAAAATATACCCATAGAAAGTGCACATATTATGGAGCTCTCTTTCCTGTCCAATGATAGTGGCAGCTCAGTGTTATGGAAAACCAGCATGGTGTCACCGGGTGCTTCTCAAACTTTCCCCCAAAGCACCCCAAAACACAGAAAAAAGTAAATGATCAGGAGTGCAGGGGAATAACTGGGACCATGTCTGTGGGTCACCACCCCAAGGTGCTGATGGCAAGTGTGGAATTTCTTCAAAGTTCTATGTTTCATCTTTAACATCTGATGTAATTGATGCATTAGACTCCATGATGCATTATATAAAAGCAATGATTTGTCTCCAAATCATTTATGAAAATTGATGCTTTGGAAATATGGGCCATGTTCATTTTGTGGCTTCATGGGTTTCTGGTCTTAACACAACATCCTGTGTTCAAAGGCTACCCAGACTCCTGGTTAAGAGGCATTGGTGCAGAAACACAAGACGGCAAGTCCACACTGGAGACCCACGAAGCAACAACAGAATGAACACAGGTTTGGGAGTCAACGGACCTGGTTTCCTGTTTTAGCTTAGCCACTTTCTAACTAGATGAACATAAATTAGTTTATGCCTTAGAGTCTGTCTTTTGCATTGCAATAGGAATAAAATCTATAAGCCAAATGTAACAAGTCTGTGTGAGGATTCTGTACAGCCCTGCCCACTACTGCCCATTCTTGAGGGGCACCCTTCACTCTCTGGCCTGCATAAATGCCCCCTCCTGGAGTCGTCCAACATGGCAACCTACACCAGAAGCCCAGAGCTCTATTCTGGTGCATGTATGACTCTCCATGTGACTTTGGTAAGTCATGGCCTCCCATAAAGCCATCAGTTTTTCCTTTATGGACTAGAGATGACTCTACTTACTGCATCACATCTGGGAGGCTCGGCGAGGCTATTGACACAAAGCATGGTATAAGTGGTAACACCCAACCCACATGCAATTCCTCATTAATCTTGCTTATTTTCGTTGTACCTTTCTCAGAGTATATTTCAACAAATCTGTATTTGGCTAGTGCTATGTCCACTGCGGGGAAACAACATTGGAGGAGCGTCCCTGTCCTATGGAGCTTGTTCTGTAATCACAATGCCAGGCTGAGGACTGACGCCATGGTGGGAATGTGAACAACTGGTTATGCATCATGATACTGGTGCAGTCTGGCCAACAGCTTAATCTACCAATGCTTTCCACTCCCTTCCACTAGGGCGTGTGCATTTAGATGGCTGAGCACTTGTCACCTGTCCAAAGGATCACAGGAGGAAGATGACTGGGAAATAGCAAGATGGGGAGTTTTCAAAGAAGACTGATGAGCTGATCCTCCCTGAAGCTCCTCAGAAGAAGTTGGCGGCAGAGCCCCAAAGACGCTGTGATGGCGGAGTTGTGTTCAGCTTTGTGGATGACGTTTAACATCTAGCTACCATTTGTTGCAGGCCTACCCTGAGCAAGTCATGGCCATGAACTTCACACACATTACTTCAGTGGGCTGTGTTGAACTATAAACCAAGCCAATGCAGGAGCAAAGAGGGCACGTCAGGTAGGGATTGCCTGTGACTGCGTGTCCCTGAGACCGTGGCATACCCACGGAGGGCATTCACTTTTCTCACTTACGGGAAACCCCAGAGTATGCAGTCAAGGGCTGGAGGGATACTCTAAGATGTCCTGCAGGGGTGCCTGGGTGGCTCAGTTGGTTAAGTGTCTCATTCTTGATTTCAGTTCAGGTCACGATTCCGGGGTCTGGGGTCAAGCCCCCCCCACACACACACACTGGACTCCAAGCTCAGTGTGGAGTCTGCTTGAAATTCTCTCTCTCCCTCTCTCTCTGCCCCCTTCCCTTGCTGCTCATGCACACATACTCTCTCTCTAAATAAATAAATAAATCTAAAAAAAAAAAAAAAAGTCTTCCCAAGAACCTTCCACTTCTTTCTACCCCCATTTTGATCTCCCGGCTCTTGGTCCCACTGTCTCCTCCCTGGGCCACTGCGACCACCTGCTAACTAGTCCACCCACCTCCCTTCTGATCTACCATCTGCGCACTAGCCGGATAATAGTCTTAGAGTTTTAGTCGTATCAAACCGTTTCGTTTTCTGCTATAAATTCTTTAATGACTTCCCATTGCCCTTAGGATAAAATGAAAAGACATTAAAGTGACTGCTAGAACCCCTGTTGGTCTCAGTGTCTCTTTCCCCCAGTCTGCTCCCAGTGCTTGACCCCCCCTTCCTCACACTGACCCTTCCACTTTGGTCTTCCCTCTTTCTTAAGCATCCCTAGCGCTCTCTCGCCTCAGATCTTTCACGCATACAGCTCCTTGAGTTTTTCCTGACTTACACTTGTCCCTTGGGACTTGAATACCATATTCTTAGACATCAAAAGCAAGTAAAACTATCAGGTAGCATGACTTACTTTCCCCTCAGCACCGATCTGCTTTAACGATGTGCTTGTTTCTGTGGCTACGTGTTTGCGATCTAACCTCAGCCTCTAGACTCCAAGTTTCATGAAGGGTGCCTTCTTCTGTGCTTGGAGGCTCAAGAGATACTTGTCAAATGAGAGGATTGCATCTGGCTGCCTCGGGGAATGGCCCTGGCAGCCAGACACTACAGTATGGGATAAATATGAAAAGAGAACCAGGGGCTAAGGCCAAAAAGGCAGCTTCCTGTCAGCCCCACTCGGGGTTGTCAGCACAGACCCCTCGGAGTTGAGGGGGGTTTCCAGAGGGGAAAAGGAAAACATAGACAGTAGCTGATTTGCTTTAGAGAGTGACACCTGTTTCTAATTTAAACTGTAAATAAGGAATGGAACAGACATACGCAGTACACAGAGTAAGAAACATATGGGACAAGTTACCAAGAAAAGCTGTAGAAGCTGAAGATTAATGGGGCTGAAGTGACCCATTGGCAGAGGAGAGGGTGTGGGTGCTGCAGAAAGTCAGAGAGAATGGAAGGGCTGAGTGCCCTGTCCCACAGGTTCCTTTTCCTTTGCTTGTCCCTTGGGATGCCCTCTTGGCCACCCCAACTTCATTCTCTGAAGCAACCCCACTTATGGATGCTACCCCTTGGTCCCACTGGAATTTTCCCAGGGAAGCCTCCCACGGGAAGAATGTTGCTTGAAGGTGGGAGAGGCTTGTCCTTGAGTGGCTTTGGCGTGGCACCATACCTGTTCACTCTCGCCAGCTGGAGAGAACAACGTGGCAGAGGGGAATTAAGGAAAGGGCGTCTGCAGCAACCCAACCTCCCCTCAGCACTCCCACTGCCTCCTTACAACCTGCCCTCTGCCTCTCACCTCCCACCCCAGCTCCACAACCCTTGATCCTGACCAGTGTACTAACAACTGCAGTTCAACTAAGAGCCACACCCCCATCCCTCAAGGGGCTATCCACTTCCGTCACGGCGGATAATATTAAGCAATCTATTATAACATTATTTGGATTCTCAAACCCTCATTGCTCAGAGTTTAGATTAACATTTTTAACTGTTGAATTGAGCATCATTGCTTGTCTTGGTATCATTCACTCACTCAGCAGAATTATCATTATCATTATTAGTTTTTAAATTTACTTTTTATTTATTTTCAGCATAATAGTATCCATTATTTTTGCACCACACGCAGTGCTCCATGCAATCCGTGCCCTCTATAATACCCACCACCTGGTACCCTGACCTCCCACTCCCCACCCCTTCAAAACTCTCAGGTTGTTTTTCAGAGTCCATAGTCTCTCATGGTTCACCTCCCCTTCCAATTTCCCTCAACTCTCTTCTCCTCTCTATCTCCCCATGTCCTCCATGCAATTTGTTATGCTCCACTAATAAGTGAAACCATATGATAATTGACTCTCTCTGCTTGACTTATTTCACTCCGCAGAATTATTTTTTAGCTACCTTCAGTATTCTGGGCATTGTCCTAGACTCTGGGGATATGGATGTGAACCAGTTCCATGTTCTCATGAAGCTTTCATTTTAGTGGGACATAAACAGATGCCTATGCATCATGAAGTCAGGTGGTGATAAATACTGTGGAGAAAAGGAAGTAGTAAATAGATGCAAAGGCTAGAAAGGCATACTAATTTAAATAGAAAAGTTCATCAAACACTCTTCCGAGCAGGTGATAACTAAGCAGGAACCAGAATAACAAGACACGCAAACATCAGGAAGAAGTGCATTCTAGGCATTGGGGTCAGGAAGTGCAAAGGCCCTGAGGTAGGAAAAGCCTTGAAATGCTTAAAAAATAAAGGGTCCAGTATGTTAGGAGTGACTATGGCAAGAAGGTGAGTATAGGAAAAGAGGTGGACTGTTTATCTGGGCGTCTTGGGTGTGTGTGTGTGTGTGTGTGTGCACATGCATCTGTATTATCCATATCTGTAGCCATATTAATATCTTTACTTTTATATATAAATAATATGCTACATCCAGATAGTATTTTAAGGCAAGCCACTTAATACTATTTTACGATAAACACATAGTCTATGACCTAGTTACCATTACCTTTACTGAGCAGGGAAACTAAGACATAGGAACCCAAGACCATAGTCAGAGTCAGGGTCTGAGCTGGCAATGGAAGACAGATGTTTCAAATCCACTGAGCTTGCCTCTTTCTCTTTGACTTTTGCTTTAGGTTTGCACCACTTGCCCTAACCCACCTGGTGGCATGGCCAGCTTTGTAAGCCACCTACAGAAATCATTAGTCACTTTCCCTGAGCCCTGTTCATGAGGAAATCCCTTCTTCTCTGATCCAGAGAGGTCGACAAGGACCTAACTGCCCTACCACTTGGATTTAGGAATGGAAGTAAGGTCGGACTATGTGGGTCTTCCCCACCTTCCTTTCAGTGCAAGGAGGACGAGGTAGTAGAGGCCCTATTATTTCTATGCTCTTCAGTAGCTCAGATGCATTCCTGAGTTTTTCAGAGCTTGGAATCTTTACGATGCTTAGTTATAGCCCCCTTGACATTCAGCCTTAAGACGGACACTGATGGCCCCTGCATGTTTTTCTCTGTCAATACATGAGCAGGGCACGCCTCTATATTACCTTGTTTTTCCTGATTATTTCCCCAATATTCCACCAGCCATATGGTCACATCACTGCTGAGGCACCTTTGACCCCTGAAACAACCTGAATTTTCTTTAAGGAAGAAAGATGCCCTGGGGTATCCCAGGGGAGAAGAGAAAAGATTTCATAAACCTGAACTCCTTAATGATGGTCCCTTAGCATTCTTTGTGCATCTCCTTTCCTGTCTCTAGCTCTTCATCAACCCCTACAACCATTTTTTTCCTGAAAATTCCCTCCCAAGTTCTCTCTCTCCAGATTTTACATGCTTTTTTTGATACCAGAACATTTATTTAGGTACAGATCATTGGCATTTAGAATACTGTATTTACTGGTTAATATCTACTTGAATCCACTTACAGAAATAGCTTCATGAAACATATAAAGTTCTTTAAGCACTACTATCTACTCTATAAATGCAAACTCGGGGAAAACAATTCTCTCCAGCCCAGATTTGTCTTTTGAGATGAAGACAAGAACACTCCAGAGAAGGGCAAGGTTTATACAGAACAAAGAAGCCACTGCAAATTAACTCAAGACTGTCAGGAAAGACAGGTGATTCCCAACTCCAGGAACTTTTAAGCGATCTGCCCCTTTCCAATGCTGCTGTGTCCTCTGCTTCTCCAAGGGTTCAATGTCCTCAGATTCCCCACCCCACATTTGGACCCCTGTTCTCCCCATCATCTGAATCCCCCTAAATGGCACCGCCATCCCCATGAAACATCACTATTTTTGTTCAAAGCTAAAAACCTAAGAGTCATCATGGATTTCTTATTTCCCTTTGTCCTCTGCATTCAAGTCACCACCAGGTTTTTTCACCTGTGACTGCAAAATACACCCTGAATATACTGCCCTGCTTGTTTCCACCCCTGCTCATAGTTTTACGCCATTGCATGCTTTCACCAAAGCCTCCTCTGAGCGCTGGGCTCTACCCCCAAGAGCTGTCCCAGCTCAGTTGGGAACCTACCTGAACTCCTCTCATTCTAGCCTGGCCTGCCTCATGTTGAGGGCATCACCTGAAGACAGCCTAACCCTGTCCCCCCAAACTCCATGGTCTCCGTAGCCTGTCCCTGTTGTTGCTTCTGCCCCACAGGAGCAATTCACGGAATGAACTACCTCTTTGCTCCAGGGGCCAGATTTTACCTTTTCCTTTCACTGTAACTAGATTTGAATGAAATTTAATGCTGGAATGGGTCAAATAACAACAACAAAAAAAAAAGGATATGTCTAGGGGGCTACTTCTTTATGGCCCATACTTGGTAAAACTTCCAGAATACAGGAACCTAGATTTTTTTTTAGAAATGTGTGAAAAACTTTTTACCCATTTACTAAACACTTTAATGGTCACTTCATTGTTTCTCTAAATTAAATCACTGAAGTTGCACCATTATTGTAGAGCGGGAAAAGTGTTACCCCTGGAGGGAAAAATTAGGTTCAGCAGAAGAGGAACCCAGAGTGATCTTTATAAAGTAAAGCACAGTGGAGAGACAAAGGCAACTAATAGCATGTGGGAAGCCCTGCACACCCACACATCGGAGCCTCACACCAGACATGAACCGTGGAGCCTCACGAGTCAGACTCTTAACGATCTCTACTAATGAAAACTCAACCAATCAGAACTGGCCTCATTTTGATAGTTATCCTCTTGGGGTCTTCAGAAATTACAATCAGGCTTGCTTTGCATTTATATCACCCAAGTCCTGGTCAGGAAAACTGGGAGCTGGGCAGTGGGGAGGGGGAGGAGTTTATTTCCTTGAAGGGGAACAGGCTAAGATGTGGTCTGACACCATGTTCAAGGGATGAGGCCGTGTCACCAGGGAAATAATGCTTGGCTGCTCATCACCAAGGGCAGGTCAAGAAAAGGTGAAGGTGAATTGTGGCCTAAGGTATAATTGCTTTTTGACATTAATGGCCAATAGGTCATTAACTGCTTGAATGCTCACATGGGAATAGCTATGACGTCCCCTTCTCTCTATACCTCTGATGTCTTATATTAAGATCCCCAGGGAGCTTTTCCAGGTGTCCCTCTGATTTAAAGCTTGGGCCTTAAGCTGAGGGAAAAGGAGATTTGGGTGCCCTAGCACCACATCTCACAGCAGGATTAGAGTCTTGTTCTAATAAGAGAACATGCTCTACAATAACCACCACAACCCCAGGTCCTTCTCCTCTTTGGTCTACGGGGGGAGAATATGGGGGAAGGGAGTGAGCAAGAGCAGTGGGACCACTGGCCTAGGGGCTATTGGAAAGTTCTTAAAGAGGGGCCACCTCCTTCCTTTCTCTTCTCTCTGCTCTCCCCATCCTTAGCCTGAACACAAGGGAAAGACTTCAAGAGAATTCCTCATCAAGACTGGAGGCACCTTAGGAAGGGAGGACTGAGACCTCCTTCTGCATTGGGGCCTCTGTTTGGGCAGCACACTGTGTGCATGACAAAGGAAAAGGGGAAAGACAGTAGAGCTGAAAGGGGCCGCAGGAGAACCTACTCGCCCAGCACCAAGGAGGTCGAAGATGTGTGGGTGTCTCAGGAGTCAGCAGGAACAATGGGAAGAATCTATGTTTGAGACTTCTGGTCTGTACCCTGGCTGCTTCCTGGGTGACACCTGACCCCTGGAAGTGTTATCAGAGAAGCAGTGATGATAAAGCAGAGGCTGACAACAGAGGTGTAAAGAGAGGTTGTCCTTTATCTTCAATCCCTCCTCTCACACCCTAACCTTGTAAGAACTGGAGATAAGATGAGAAGGGAGAAGGCTAGCCTGTGATGCCGGATGGAGCAGCTTTGAATCTGTTAGGAGGACAGGACAAACTGGATGCAACTGGTTTCATAGATGAAAGTGAACAGAAAGTCTTGGAATCGATCCAAGATGCTCTCTTTTTTAAAAGAGTTTATTTTTTATTTGGGAGAGAGAGAGAGTAGGGCAGGGAGGAGCAGAGAGAGCTAGAGAAGCAGGCTCCCCACTGAGCTAGGAGCCTGACCCAGGGCTCCATCCCAGGACCCCAGGATCATGACCTGAGTTGAAGGTAGACACTTAGCCCACTGAGCCACCCAGGCACCGCTATCCAAGATGCTCTCACTGCTGGCCTCAAAAGCATTGTGATGCACACCACCCCATACCTATTAGGATGGTGAAAATCTGTAATCCTGACAACACCAAATGTTGGCACAGATGTGGAGCAACAGGACCACTCCTTCATTGCTGGAGGAGATGCAGAATGGTACAGCTATGTAGCAATGCAGTTCAGTGGTTTCTGACAAAACTGAACATGCTCTTCCCATATGATCCAGCAATTATGGTGTTTGGTATTTAGCAAATGAGTTGAAAACATGTCCACATGAGACTCTGCATCTGGATGTTCACAGATGTATTCATAACTGCCAAAACTTGAAAGTGACTTGAAGATGTCCTTCAGTAGGTGAATGGGTAAACCACCTGTGGTCCATCCAGGCCTTGGAACATTATTCAGCATTATAAAGAAACAAGCCACCAAGCCATAAAAAGACATGGAGGAACTTTAAATGTATATTAGTGGGTGAAAGAAACCAGCCTGTAAAGGTTACATGCTATATGACTTCACCTGTATGACAGTCTGGAAAAAGCAAAACTATGGATGTAATAAAAGATGGAGAGTCTAGGTCGCAAGCGGCTCAGGGGAAGGAAGGAGAAGCAGACACAGCGGAGAGGATTTCTGGTACATGGAGCTACTCTGTATTGTAACAGCGGCTACATGTTATTACACACTTACCAATACACATCACCAAGAGTGAGCCTTGAGTGGACTTCGGGTGACAATGAATCAACATAGGCTCATGCTTAGAACAAATCCCATTCTGTTGGGATATGATAGTGGATAGGCTGTGCATGGGGGCGGTTCTAGGGGGTATGTGGGAATTCTCTACTTTCTGCTCAGTTATGCTGTGAACCTAAAGTTCCTCTAAAACATAAAGTCTGTTTTTTTTTTTTCTTTAAGTATTGCACTGAGGACATGGGCTTTGGCAGTGACCAAGGCTCCATCGCATGGTTTCCATCCATGCCATTCAAAAGTTCAGGAAAGGAGGTTGCCAGTCCTATCCCGTCCTCATGGAGATCCCCTGGCATTCATGGGACAATGGGCATTGATCTGTAGAAACCTAGAAGCTGAGAAGCAGGTGCAGGAGTGTGGCTTGGAGGAAAGGGACAGAGAAAACAGCTGGATGGACTCCGGCATGGGGTAGCCCGTGGGCCCATACCCCAGGGAGAAAGTCAGTGTGGCCAGAAGTCCCCTCTCCACAGGAAACAGAGAACAGTGTGCCTCAGGATTCTGGGAAATGGGAACATAGTGAGGGCTTGGGAAGGAGGCCAAGAGAATATGGGACCCAGCCCTTCTGACCAAGATAAAATTAAGTTTACTGTGGAATGTACGTGCTATTTCTTCCACATAGGACTTCAAAAACTTTTTTTGTTTTAATTTTGGGAACTTGATAGCTACACTTGCCAGGAGGATTACAAAGATGTTGGGCATATCAGGATAGCCATGGTGCTGAGCTGGGATAAAGAAAGATGAGGAAGAAGTAAAGGATATTAATGAGAAGAATCTTTAATTCTTATGATTTGTGTCTTAATGGGCCGATAATGTTGGTTGTACCACAGCTAAAGATACTAGGGTGATTTTAGTCCTAATAGTTCTCTCCTAAGGATAGACTCTTAAAAGGCTGTTGAAAAGAGCTTTTCAAGCTTCCTGATGGGGATGGTTCACAACTGAGAATAGTGAATGTCTAATGACCATTCTGATAGTCTTCTATAGGCTTGGGCAGTTGTAGACGTTAGGTGATCAGAAGGGTGTTCAGTTAAAGAGGGGGGAAAAAACCAAAAGGCTAAAATGGACTTCATGGCTGTCTGGGTGGTCAACCCTGTCCATTGGACACATATAAGTGGCTGGGTTTTCTCTCTTTCTTTCTTTCTTTCTTGAAGATTTTATTTATTTATTTGACAGAGAGAGAGAGAGAGAGAGACAAAGGTCACAAGTAGGCAGAGAGGCAGTCAGAGAGGGGGGCAGGAAGCAGGCTCCCTGCTGAGCAGAAAGCCCGATGTGGGACTCGATCCCAGGACCCTGGGATCATGAGCCGAAGGCAGAGGCTTAACCCACTGAGCCACCCAGGCGCCCCTTAAGTGGCTGGGTTTTCTTATGTGAATCACGAAGAGGGTCCCCTGGAGGCACTTGAGAAAAGCATGTGGAAGATAGACTGAAAAGGTCAGAATACGAGAGGAAAGAGTTTCTTTGGCTGAAAGAAAGGAAAGGCTGTTTGGAGTTTCAAGAAAAGGGACTGATAACTTCCACTACAGATGAGGGTCACTTTGGGACAAACTTCTACATGCTGGGACTTCACTAAAATGACACTACGTGAGTCTGGATAACAGAACTATGGTGAGTGACACCATGGTGGTATCATGTATAAATGAGATGTTTCCAGTAGCAAATTCCTTCTCTTTCTGGAATGGATTCACCTTAAATCAAATTCCAAGAAATAAGAATGGCGGCAAATGGGAGGTTTTCTCTGTGCAGCAGAGCCTGAGGACAAGCCTTCTATTTTCTCAGGAAGCTCCATGTGACGAACGTCTTGCTCACAGGCTCCTTCCAGGAGCCTACAGGAAGTACTGGGTCTCAGGAGAGTCTGACTAAAGAGAAGAATAGGGAATAGCTTCTCTACAGTTGCCTTTCCCCTGTTGTTCAAGGATGCCAGCACTGAGTGTTGGCTTCTCTGCCCTTCCCAGTCAAGCAGACATGGGTATCAGAGGGAGTCTAACAGAGTTTTGTACCTTAGCATCAACAGGCAGGCACTAGGCCATTATGTTTGAGGTACATAAGGTGGGCAAGATGGAGGTGTTGTGTGGCCAGTTGGGAAACCACACAGGAGCTGGAGCAGAACAGACAGCCAGTGGTCCCAAAGACAGGCAAAGTCAAGAATATCTGAAGAGTGCCTGACAGCTATGTGCCCCAGGAAGGGGATTAGGCAGCAAGACCCTTGTACCCTTCCTTTCTTCTGCCATTCCATTAGGGCTGGATCCAAATTTCCCTGCCCACATCTTCAGACCCATCATTATCTAAGCAGCCTCAGTTTTCCTCAACCCCCTTCCCCAAATTGCTTTGCTGAATATAGAATCAACCTCCATGTCAGGCTGATTTGGTGTCCCTTTGCTGACCACCCAGCCCCCACCTTATGCCTAAAGTACCTCTTCTTTGCCTCCGGCCCCAGGGGTGGCAGGCAGCTGGCCACCATGAACCTCCAGCTCACAGCACTGGAGCCTCTCCACACAGTCCTTTTTCTCGCACAGGGATTCTGCTTGATCTCCATTCTAGTTATCACTCTGGTTGCTTTACTTGTCCCCCAGGCTTCCAGAGATACATGGATCTGTGTCTCTAAACACAAGCTCAGTCCTTGGGACCCTATCCCGCAGGATAAATATTTTTGGAGCCGATTCTTACTTGATAGGATTTGGGGACATCTGTGTATAAAACTCCTCATTTCTGGGTCCATCCTCTTCAAGATGCTTTCTCTTGACCCCCTAGCCTGAACTGGAGACTTCTTTGCATCTTAGACACTAGTTTTGCCCCTGGGTTACTTTCCTACAATTCACTGGACATAGTGTCCAAGCCTAAAACCTGGCACCTGGCTGCCCTACACCCACCCTGCCTGGCTGCTACTTCTTCTCTGTGAATCCTGTACTAGGATCAATCACAGGTCCACATCTGATAGAAACTTCATCCTTAGTTGGCTTCCTGCAACTGTTTGAGCCTCTCCCTGTGCACACACTCTCACCTTTACAGCCAGATAGAGTCAGGGATACAGATATGAGCTACTAATTGCTGGACTGAATGTGGACAAAGTCCCCGTGGATTCTACACGTGGGCAAAACTGGGTTCCCCAGACTGGAAAGAGCCACATAGAAGAAGGGGGTTAATCAGTAGGGGCACTAGAAAATCAGTCAGATCACAAAGCACCAGCTGTCATCTGGCACATTCCGGGTAGGGGACAGGCTATTGTCTGGTTCTCTCTCTCTCTCTTTCTCTCGACCTCTTCTCTACTCTGAATTTCTTTCTGTTTTCTCTTCCATATAATACCATGATTTTCATGACAGTTTTGGTATTTAAAGAACTGCCAATGATAGCAGTTGCTGACCTAGAATAGAGCCCTAGTTCTCTGACTCGGAATCCAGGGCTGGCTACCCTCCACTGTGTGGTTTCCCGGCAGCCGCCTGTGTCCTCTCCTGGAAATCACACAGGGAGGGCAGAGTCTGGGGTCCCAGAGCAAGGTCTCTCTCCTTCAGCCAGGTGGGGTCAGGAGATAGGCTGACAGGGAAAGAGCTCTACTTCCCTGCTGCAAAGCTGAGCTTTAAATAACTTGCCTCTGGGCATCTGGGTCTGCCCACTAGCCCACAGACACCTGGGGCAGAACTTCTATCTTGCTTTAGCTATTTCTCTGGCGAGACTCCCTAAAGCTTTCTTGGGCAAGGTTGCTGGAGTGAGAAACCAAGATGACAGGTCATTGCTGAGTCTCATCACGGCAACGTCTTTCACGCTGCATTAGTAAATTCTGAGTGCTTAATAAGTGACATAAATGGGAAGGGGTTTACATCTTTAGAAATGCTTTTTTTCCCAAGGTTAATATTTCATGCTAAATCTATTCACTCTTTTGACATTTTAATGACCTGTGTACAGCAGTCTCATATGTTCGCAATAATGTCCAAATTGAAATAGTATGATGATCACTTCACTGCTCTTTGTTAAGTCAATTTTAAGCATCTTGTTCCATTTGGGACTTGTGTCCAATCAGATATTTTCCTTTTAAAACTCTGCCTCCCTTATTTTTCCAGGATTGTAATATTTGGAAAGACAAGAAAGAAACTGTTGACTTTTCTGGGGATCTCAAGTGTCCATGTGTTTCTTGTCCCCTCTTAAAGTCTAATTACTGTTAGACAAGTGAATGTGATTTATTCAATTAAAAAACTTGATGAGTCTGGAATGGTTACCCTAAATTTGGACCTAGTCTCGAGTTTTTTGTTTTTTGTTTTTTGTGTTTTTTGTTATTGGCTCGATAAAGGGGGTAGGTCCCAGGGTTGGAAGCGTAACGAACACATGTTCCAGGCCACATGCTGGCTCTTTACATACATTAATTTAGTTAGTTTCTTGCAACAATCCAGCAAGCGAGGCTTTACAGTGCCTAAATCTCAGATGAAGAACCTGGGGACTCCGAGAGGATAAATGACCGTCCCAGTGTGTGGCCAAGTCAGTCCTGCAGTGCCTTGCCCCTCAAGCCAGAATGAACTCCAGTTTGCTGGAGTTATCATCCTGTTTTGGATTCAGTTAAGGACCTACAGAAGTCAAACATGCTCTTTACTTGAGCACTTGGGATTCCAAGATTCATAAACTACTTCGTGAAAAAAAAAAAAAAATGGGGGCCAAAAAGGGTCTTTCCTTAAATTCCACCAAAACTGTTATTATTCTGGGGGGGGGGGGGAGAAACCCCAATAACAAAGGTATGTGTCATTCTTCTTAGAAATGCGCTCCGATATAATGGGATTCTTTCTGAAGCCCAGCGGGCTTTTCTGCAGGGCATCCTGGCCTGAGACCCCCAACGGCCTGCCTTCCGATAGGAATCTAACTTTTCCAAGACTTGTCTGTTTCTGAGGACTCACATGGAGTTTATGGTTCACTTTGCTATTTTTAAAACAGTCTAAGGATTACTCTCTAAAGCCCTGAGTACAATATGGCCATTTCTTAGGGTATAGCCTACCCAACTCTGTCTTGGAGTTGGGGCAGATCTGTCCTTGCTGCCCATTAGTGACTCGCCTGGGTCTAATTTAGGCCACAACACACACCGAGCAGGAACTCTGTAATTCCATGTTCTCTTCAATGTTCAGCAGATTTTGTTCACTCAACAAATGTTAAATGCCAGTAATAACTAACACCTTCTCTCTCTAAATAAAGCACTATTTTGAGACGGCATATACATGACCATTCTGATTTCATCTTTTATTTAGAGAGCAGGAAAAAAAAAAAAGAAAGAAAGAAAGAAAGAAAAGAAAAAAAAAAAAAAAAGAAAAAGCCACACACAGATTCTGTCGGCAGAGCCTGTATTTCAAAGTCTAAAAGTGGGTCATGGAGATGGGCTGGAGACTAAGGGAGGCTGAAGGGCCTGGAAGCCCTGGGAGGACCCGGGGATGGTAGTCATCAAAAGTATCTTCTGCAAGCCTTCAAGGCAGAGACAGAGCAGGAGGCTGGAAAGAGCACTGGTTAGCAACTTGCCGCCGAGGGGTGGTCTGGGCTTGGCCACTGCTGTTGACACCAGGGCAGGTGACATTCAGGAGTCAGAGCAGAGGCTGCCTGAGAAACGTCTGTTGATTCACTTGATTCACTTAAACTATTCATTTGCTGAGCACATATTTCTCCGGGGCCTTCTCTGTAGGCCACACGGGGAAAGTCATGGAGAAAGTGGCCCTTGCTCTCATGGAGTTTGGCGGGGAATATATTAAATCAAACCATCTCAAAATAAATATGGAATTTCAGTGCAATACATGCTGTGGGCAAGCAAGAGGTTCATGATGCAGAGAATTAGAGAGAAATTCAAAACAGCTCACAGGCCCTGACCCACTGCCCCTACGTAGGTCTTGGGGCCTGAAGGCTCCACGCTGTGCCTGGCGGCCACTTTTAGTGACTGAAGGAAGCAGACGCAGGGTGGTGGCTGTCTACCAACTTGTGTGGAAATCTTTCAAGTTTTGCAGCCAGTGTTCTGGCTGAACACTGGCATTGCATAAGAGCTTATAATAGAGGGATTTTCTCTGGGCTGGAAGGCTGGTAAAAGGTTTCATGTAGGGGTAATATGTGAGCCAAGACCCAAAGAATAAGTGAGAATCAACTAGGTGAAGACAGAACTGATTGTGGGCGCCGTGAGCAGAGAGCCTTCAAAGGCCCAGTGGCAGGAGGGAACAAAATGTGTTTGAGAAGCTTCAAGTCCAGCGTGACTAGAGTGCATGAAGCAATGGCTGTGTAATGGGGTGGGGGAGGGTGTTTCATGTGAACCAGAACACGCAGGATAGTGCCGGTCGGTGAAAGGATTTCACTTATTTCCTTACGAACAATGGGAAGCCATTGAAGATTTTCGGCCCAGAAAAGCATGGCCAGATCTGCAGTTTACAAAGCACCCTCAGGCTGCTGGGGGGGCATCTGGAAGGCCGCTGCATCCATTTTGTGAAGAGGCTGGTGGCTCAGACCAGGACTAGGGACAAAGGGGAAGAGAATCTATTGCTTCTTAGTTGCTAAATTGCTTAATGACAGCCATTTGCTGAGCTAGGACACACTTGAGTAGGCCTGGGACGTGTTGGGGTTGGGAGCCAAGAGAGAGACTCTTGGAAGAAAAGGAGCCTGAGTGTGCTGTCACGGGGGAGACACTGTAGCATCCCGCAGGAAACCAGGGTGCAGAGGAAGGTTCTAGACTGGAGGTGTGCATTTGCGAGTTATGTCTGCACCAGTGGCCGCTGACCCCTGGACTGGGAGGAGGCAGACTGGGGAAGAGCAGGGCACTAGGTGGGGCCTTGAGAAATTCTAGCAGTTAATGGTCATCAGCCCTGTGAAGGGGGGTAAGAAAGCATCACGGGAAGGGACAGGGAAGACCAGGCCTGGTATCAAAGAAGCCAAGGAAAGAGAGCACTTCAAGAAAGAGGCAGGAGACAATTGTCAGATGAAATGAAGACTGAAAATGCCCCTTGGCTGGATCACCACAGAGATTTCCCCGAGGGGTTCGTGAGGGTAGCTGTATTTTCCATCCAACTCTTCTCTTCACTTTGAACCAATTACGGGCTCACAAGTGATTGTATGGTAGAGAGCGTTCCCCCATAACATCACCCTGCTTCCCCCAGGGGTAAATATCTCACACAGCCATCATGTCACAGCCAGGACCCTGACACTGGCTCGGGCCGGAAGAATCCACTGCGGACTTCCGTGAGGTAACCATACGACGAGATGAGGCAACAGGATCAGAAGTCAAACCAGAGACGATGGGAAAGAAGAGACACTACCACGGAGACAGTAAACACTGTATTCTGCTCAGCCCTAGGCACCACGTCATGTACTGGGTGTGGAGTGGGGAGTCCTGCAGAAACCTTCACAGCCACAGGATTGGGACAAGAAACAAGGGCAATAGGAAGCTGAGGGTAGGAATCTCTCTCTGGCTGTGGGCACCAACAGGAGAGGCTGCAGTGGACCTGGGAGCAGGATCTCTAGTGGGGAGTCCTTGGGAACACCCCTCTGGCGGTGGCCGAAGGAAGCTCACCCAGGCTGTTCCTTCAGGACAGATTTTCTGGGCAGTCTGTCATCCCAGGGTCTCTCAGGTTTTACAGACTGGTAAGAGCAGAGGATCCTTCCACACCTGAGTCTCAGACATTTTATAGCTATTTCATTTTCTAATGGAGCATTAGAAGGCACGTTAGCTGGTGGGTTTGAGGGAAGAAGCCCATTTCACAGATGAACACACTGAACCCCAGGTTCCAGGGGAACTCCCATCACCCAACCACGTAGGCCAGAGTCCTCCCCGGGTCTCAGAATTCTGGTTTTTGATGTTTCTATTCCATTGCCTCTCAGAGTACCTTACTTCGCGGGCTGCTCTGGGTCTCCAGAAACATTCTTTTGAGTCGTGCAATTAATTAGCCACTGCTTTCTATGAAAGTTTGATCATTTTCTTCTCCCTGATATCACCCGAGTTGGCCATCCTCAGATATCCAAAACTCAAAAACATCATGGGAGGATGTGTTTTGTCCTCATCTCGTTCTAACTGATGGATGGCCAAGAAACAGAAAAATAATTAAGCATTAGAAACCTTGAGGGTAGATTTGACGATCGTCACACATTCCAACTCCTGTCCCACTAGGGTCGTTCCGGAAGCTCTGTTTTTAAAAGGGAGGCCAAGGGGAGTGGGTCAAAGGAGGAGCTGCAGGTGGAAGCTGGCCGCAGGACCCGGGGCCCCATGGGGCTGGGGCTCGTTTGGGCTCATTCCGATGGGTGCGCAGGGAGGTTCCTCTCATCCGCCTCACTCCATCTCCACGGGAAGACAGAGAGCCCGGCACTGGCTGCTCCTGTGGGAGAAGCTGTAAGAAAACTCTGGTCCTGCATACTAATTGGCCTACTTTAATGACTCTTCATCCCCTGCCTCCGACTGCAACAAAAATCCCCTCTTCCGAAATCGCCTGCTCCTAGTGGAGGAGGCTCGCTGCCATGGCAACCAAGCCTTCCAATGCTGGGAAAACTCACCATAGCGATGGCGGGGAGAAAACTTCCACTGGTGCATTTCCAAAGAAGAAGGGCTTCAAGGGGGGGGGGGGGCAAGGGATTTGGGGAATGGTGTGGCTGGAGAAGGGGACCCTCCCTGGCGGAGGGCAAGGGGGAACACAACACAAAAACGTGCTTGCAGACCCGAAAGCCCATGGAGAGTGGACTGGTGGAGCCTGGCACTGGGAGATCCCTCCACACATGCTGAGGTTCGTGTCACCTCATCCACGGGCTGCCCCGCACCGGAGAGGGAGGCCAAGAACAGGTCCGCAAAGGTCTGTCTGCCCCGAGTCAGTGACATGCAGTACCGAGGCCGAGTGTGCTCTCATCCACGTGTGAACCTGGTCACTGGGGTGTCCCATTAGTGCTCTGACTCTGCTAGAAAATCATGTTTGAGGCACAATTATATCTCCTTTGAAAAGAGAGAAAACATGGCCAACACAAGGCGTGTGCCTCCCTACGGAGCGGCTGCAGGAGAGGAAGTTTTCACTGAGGTGTGTTTGCTCGGATGCGGCTGCTCCCACCGGAGGTGATACGGGGCTTCTGGGGACAGACACTGGGGACATACACCGGGCCAACAGGGCTTGGTGCCTCCATGTCCTCTTTAGTGGGATGCCAAAGCAGCAGATGGGGTGTTTGGGGGATCCCCTCTAATTCTGGGGCACCCCTTGGCATTGTCGGAAGCGCTGTCCCCTCTGAAGTGCTCTAATTCACCCGCCTCTGTTGTTGGGAGCGCCCCCCTTCAGAGCCCTTTTCTTCCTCTTTCTAAAGCAAGGCAGTGCCTTTTGCGTCCTGAGCCCAGAGCCTCGTTTCTGAAACACCCTAGTGTTAAGTAGCTGGCACACATTAACGTCAAAAAGGGGTGTTTAGTTCCCCAAACCAAAGCAAACACACACACAAATGTTCTCTTTGGGACCAACGTGGAGAGAGAGTTTCTAAAGGCCGACCACAAGCTGATTGTGTTTCTGACAGCCCCCTTCTCTCAAAGGAATGAGCAAAGCCTGCCATGCCTTTATCTGGGCCTGACAACTCCCAGAAGCAAGCCAGGACGGGGAGCTCGCCTCCGATCCAAGTCAGGAAAGCCTGAGAGCAGGAGGCGGCCGGCGCTTGGAGGAGGCGGCCTCCCCAACCACACAGCACTGGGAGGCCCTTCATTCCCAGTCCAGCAAATGACGCTGAGGAAAGCCTTATTGGGTCGCATTTAAATAAGATACACCCGGCCGGTCACACTCACCTTTGTCCCTCTGATGTCATTTTGGACACAAAGACTTTCTAACATGCTTGACTCCCAAGCCCCGGCTTTTCAATGTGACATTAGACGAATCTTTCATTCATTTCTTTTCAACCAGTATTTCTTGAACAGACTCTGTGAGCTGCGGGGGTGGAAGGCAAAAGTGACCCCCCACCTGTCCTTCCTGAAGAGAGTGTTTGGAGAGAATGGCCCTCTCTTACATTTGCAGAGGACACTTCGTTCCCAAAGTGCTTCACAGGCGCCGTCTAATTTAACCCTGTGCCCAGTCTGGCCGGATGGCAATCAAGTTTGTGCCTTCCAGCAAGGAACGGGGGGCAGGGGGCCGTTGACAAAGGATGCCAGCAATGTTTGGGGGTGTTATCCTGGCTCTTCCCAACTCACTTTGCACCTAGGGAATTTAGGTGCTAAAACTGTATGTTCTCTGGGGACCGGGGCACAAGATGGCACTGGGTATGAATCGCCCTCAGGAGATTAAATAAGTTCTCCATCAAAGAAATCTTTGAAAGTGAAGACACTTTATTCAGAAAGAAAACTGGCTTTGCTTTCAAAGAAGACTGCAAAGGAGACATTTCAAAGCAATGGCTTAATGAGGTAGAAAAAACACTGGCCAAAGAGTTAGGAGGTTGAGAGTCTGGTGCTATCCTGTGGCTTTCAGAAAACGAGGAAATGGGGCCAGATTATTTCTAACCTGCAGGTCAAAAATTCTGCATGGTTTACCAGGCAGGTGTGCCATCATACGGGTCGTGAGGAAGTTCCTGAAAAAGATCCAATCAAATGAGGTTTTAGAAGTTTATACAATGGGTTATTACAGATGGGTGTGTTTATTTAATCGCCAAGACTGGTTGAATGTCAAGAGCTAAACAACACTTTCAAGGGCTTATTATTTTGAGGTCTCCTCTCATACGTATTCTAACCTTGACAATAGATTATAAGGATGGAAAGCAGAATGTCTGGGACAAAACAGACATTCCATAAATATTTGCTTCATAAATGAATGAAGATGTGGCTGGATAAATGAATGCAAAGCGGGTGACTTTACAGAACTAGGGAAGAGGATTTTGTAGGAGTGGAGAAGAGAAGTCAAAAGAAGGTCCTTCTGAGAAGCATATCAAGGTGTCTCCTGCCAAAAACAAAAGCCATGTAGCCAAGAAACCAAATATTGTGTGAGAGGGAGGCAAAGAGGAGTGAGCAGGTACCTCTGTACAAGAGGTGAATTTTACCTTACCTTAATTTTACAGCTTGAGTTCTGATACTTTTTCCTTAAGGTAAGACTGGTGACTTGTTATAGCTAAGGAGCCACAAAGCCTGTTTTCTGATCCTAGATATTTGCACTGGGAAACTGAGGTTCTTCCTGTACCAGCTCCAAGAGAGCAAAGCTCCGTGTGGATCCAAGCATCAGACTCAAATCCAGACTCTCAGCATAGATCAAACAGATCCACCATTTCAGGTCATCTTATGTGGTCAAATAAGGCACTTGGGGGTACCCTCAACCCCTCAGCATCTTGGCCTGTGGGCTGCTCATTGATGGTATCTCCAAGGTTCTGCCAACCCTGTCTGGTGTGCAGGTACATATTTAAGATATACATTCCTTCTAGAAATCTCTCGCCGGTGGAGCCCTGGGCCCCAGTCATGGAGGTCTGTCTGTGATGCCCCCTGTACCTCTGTTTGCCGGGGCTATGTTTCCTTGGGGAAACGTGATCTTGTTGCTTCTGGATCTTATCAACTTCTGACCATCCATGAAGCTAAAGCTTAGACTTCTTAGGAGCACTCTCTGAAACCCCCAACACAGGGGAGCATCTAACATTTGCTCTTTCAGATGAAACCACTTCTCAGATTAAACTCTAGTGCTGTTATCACCTTACGGATATTCTTTTTCTTTCCCCCTAGGTTAAAAACCCTTCTAGATTATAAACATATTATAATATATAAATTTATCAAAGTAACACGCCATATACCTTAAACTTATACAACGTTACCTGTCACATGCGTGGTATAAAGAGGAAAACAAATACCTCCTTGTAGACTGGGAACAGTATTTGGTACACATCTGTGCCCCCACAGTGGGGGCTGAATAAGCATTTGTTGATTGATGGCTAATAAATACATCACAGTGATTTTTCTAAGGAAGTCACTGCAGTTTTTAAGGAGTCATGAGAAAATCACAGCTTTGAAGTGTAGACAAATAGATAAGCATTACATGCAGACCAGAATCATTTAAAACATAAAATGGAAGTTCAGAAGCTTCACCATTAGAATTCTTGTTGTAAAAATAACTTAAAATGTGTATTTTCTGCATCCTAAGTGTCATTTAGTAGTGGTGAGCACAGCCATCAAGAAGAATTTATGTGAAGAGAAAAGTGGGAGCAGAATTATTTGCTCACAGGGGCCATTGCTTAGTTAATGTTTCTGCTCCGAAAAATAACTTTCACCCTGCTTGACTTGATGTTACTGATTTTTCATTCTCAATGCTTCACAGCCCTTTGATTCCTCAAAAATGAATCATGAGCTTTGAATGTGAGGCCAAGAGGGAGGGATGTAAAGAGAAGAGAAAAGGCGGGAGTTTAAGGGCTAGGAGAAAGAAAATACGTACTCCCTGATTTCTCCAAGGACTGAGCAAGAAACAGAAATCTCTGCCCAGAGTGAACAATGCTACTTGCATTGTCCTAACTTAAAGAAAGAAAATGGGATGGGGCTTCTTCTCTATTTAATGAAACTGTTTCACAGTCCATGTGCTGAGTCATCTAAAGGTAGCCCCCGGATCCTTGCCGCTTTCACACAAACTGGTTATTGACCAGATATTCATGAGATCCTGAGCAATTTATAGCCTGGGGTTTAATTAACATAAAACTGCAGTAATGCCCTTCCAGCAGCATGCAGGGCTAGAAGGCTGAACTTCCTAATTTTTTTTTTCCACCCTGAATGCAAAATTAGGGCAATTTGGGGGTCTCAAATCCTCACACTTTCATATCAGAAGATGTCAAATCTATGATCTCATATACAGGAGAAAGTGCTCACTGATTTCAGATGCCCTTAGCCCAGTATAAGCCCAATATATGATCCCTTCTAACCTCCAGGATACTTCTGCAAGGTTTTGGGATATACCTAAGAATGCTCTGAGTAGAACGGTTCCATTAAAATCACGTCTCCGGACTCAGGGAACGCCAGCAATGGGATCCCCAATTGTGGGCCCAAGTTCTCTCTCTCTTCCTCTCTCTCTATCCCTGTTTCTGTCTCTTGCCTGCTCCCTCCAACGATTTATCCAATAGTTTCAGTCGATCTAAAGGAATTAAGCCTGCCAAGAAGCACGATGCATAGATGACCATGAAACTGACATGGCAAGTGGGAGAAATTCTGAGGGTGGCAAGAACGGTGGGCAGTGGTGACCACCGCATCACTCCCAAAAATTATTGTCACACTGTCTCCACCGGGGAGGGCTCAAGAACTTTATAATTTGGCTGGAAGACTGCCTGTCAAATGGTAGTCATCTCTGGCCTTCAAAGAGCAACCAGATAATAACTGTAATTTAACCTGCTCCTGCCTTACAGACAGCAGCCACCTTTCCGGCTCTGGGGGGTCGGAGGGGGGGTGGTTCTGCAAAGAACACAGAGCGCATCTCTGTGTAATTAAAGCTCCAGCTGCATGGATCCGCGCATCAGAAATTCAAAGAGTCCAGGAGACTGTCTTCCTCGCCCCTCCCACATCCCCTTCTGGTTTCCTCCTCTTCCCCACCCTTTCTGGCTGTACAACTCATCTCCCAAACTGCTACAGAAAAACTGCAAAAACACTGAATAGTCCCACTTCCCAACTAAAGGGGGTGCTCCTCGAAAGCCTGTCCTATTCATCATGACAGAGAGCCTTAATAGACATTGGTGGAAGTAATGAACGTTCTCTTTGCCCCCTGCGATGCTGGCGAAAATATCACTTCTACGTAAATGACTCCGTCTCCTTAAAATATTCCACCGTATCTCAACCAATTCAAAGAGGGTAGATATTATTCTTTGGGAAGATACTCCCATAACATGTACCCAGATTTATACCAAACTATTCATCTAAAGATTAATTGATTAATTAATGAGTCAGTTGCTTAGCCAAAAAGGCAGGCTACTCCCTGTTAGCTTTTTGGCAGAGGAACTGGGCAGAACTTGGGCTGTGCTGTGAATACTCTGTAGGTTCAGATCTGGGCTTACAACACTGATTGATTATGTGACTACGCAGACCTTCACCTTTCCAGGAGGGGCCTGTGTACTCACTGACTCATAGGGCATCTATGTGCTCTGAGGGGTCCGTCCTCGGTAAGACTCAGTAAACATCAGTCGCTTCAGTCAGCTGGTCATAGCGCTTCCAAACAGAGTTACAAATTACAGAGTTTTGGGGTGCTTGGGTGGCTCAGTCAGTTAGGCGTCTGACTTTGGCTCAGGTCGTGATCTCAGGGTCCTGGGATCAAGCCCCGTGCGGGGCTCCCTGCTCATCGAGGAGTCTGTTTCTCCCTCTCCCTTTGCCTCTGTGCTCTCCCTCTGCATGTGCACTCATGTTCTCTCTCTCAAGTAAATAAATATATAAAATCTTTAGTAAATAAATATATAAAATCTTTAAAAAACATTACAGCATTTCCAAAAGGGCAACTTCCCTTTGTTTCCATCATAGGAAAAGGACACTAAAATAACATCAAGAGTTCAGTTTATACCTGATTAGTAATTTCCTAGGTGCCTGGTTTATCTAAAAATAATATATCAGCAAAGGGCTTGGCTGTTTCTGCAAAAACCTTTGCAAGGACAGATAGGTGATTGTTTTTATCTCCTTTTCCTATGGAGAAAACTCCTTTCCTAGGGAGTTTTTCCCTCCTTTTCCTACGTATCCTATGGCATAAGTGTTTACCTCCTTTTCCTGTAAGTACACTGTCTTGTACTGGCGGCTTTTCTAAGGCCTGTCTCTGGCTGGCGGGCCAAAGCAGCCTCAGAGCCCAGGGGCAGCAGCTCTGCTCTCTCGGTTTCAGACACTCATACAGTTGAAAGCCTTCATAACCCATGTTCTTCCATCTGATCTCCAGCACAACCTGCTGAAAATGTAGCCAGAAGCCAGCTGAAGATGAAGGGGAGAGGCTAAGAGGCTTTCCCTTGGCGATGCTCTGGGTTAGGGGCAAGAAGCCTGGAGCTTAGGTACCTTGTCTTTCAACAAGCTCCTCCTAGTTTACATGTGAACCACCCCCTCATGAACTACAGTGATTTTTAAAAATCTAAATACGTGCTGTAAACAGTCCCAGTGGTTCTCAGCAAGGGGTGGACAGACCGGCACCAGGGGCTCTACCTGAGAACTTGGAAGCGGAGTACATCCCGGGACCCCACCCCAGCCCCACTGATTCAAAACACTGGGGGATGCGGCCAGCCTTCTGTTCTACCAAGGCCCTCAGGGGACTCCTGTGTACACCAAAGTTTGAGGACCACTGCCCTAGAACAAGGAGGCCTACAATAAGTTATCTCATTTAATCCTTGCAACAACTCCAAGATACATAATACTGTTAGCTCAGTCTTGGCAGGAGGAAAAAAAGACCCTAAAGGAACAGTCAACCCTTCTAGCATCATGTGGTCAGTAAGAAAAAAGCCTTATGTCTGCCGACTCCTGGGGCCCGGCCTCTAAGCCTACTGTCCCACTGCCTCTCAGCAAGTGTTAACCGGCAGAGAGTTTTACTAGCAAGGGTTTATTCATCCTGTCTATAATTCCTGCCCAGATCAGGCTAGTCCTTTACTTCATGATAGATTGCTACATTTAACATGATGGCAGTTGTGGTCCTGTTCTCATCATACAATTTAGCAGATGGGCTGGTAAAATAATTAGCCCTTCACACTTGACAGTGGAAATCTGAGCTCTTCTAGAGGACGATCCTATGAATGCCCAATTCCAGTGGGATCCAGGCTCACACAGCTTTGGTCACTTTTTACACACTATTCCAAATTTTAAATTGGGGAGCATTTTGATCCCTGAGATCTCCAAATCATTAGTACTTCTTTTCAAAGGAAAGAAAGAAAGGTAACTGACCTCAATTTCTCTTAAATAGAATTGGCTCAGTGGTTCAAAGAGAGTCGTTTATAGTCAAACAATTAACGTAATGGTGGAGGCCTGCATTCCCCTGATGGAAGTCTTGACAGCCGTCCTTCAAGATATTTTTCAAAGAACAACAGGTGCTCTGTGGTTTGGTCCTGGAATCTGTGGAGGCTGATCCCCGGATGGGGCCTGTGCATAAGTGGTCGCATATGTCATTTTATGCTGCTTCTCTCTATCAGTCTGATCTTGGGGTCGTTAAGTTTTCAAGCGATCATGGGAACAGAACTGATTATAAACTTAAAGGACAGCAACTTGGCCCGAGATGCCGGTGAAGGGCGAGTAGGGAGTAATTTTTAAGACTAGAACCTCTGGGGGCAGTTAAGGGACCTTTTAATCTCAGCCCATAGATCTGTGAAACGACCGCATTTCCAAGAACTAATACAGAAGGGTCAGAAGAGGTATGTTTTCCCATTTCCCTACTCACCCAACCTCAGTGGCATGGATGAGGGATAGGGAGCAGAATGAGACAGGAGAAAGGAAGAATCTACAGGGGCTCTTACAAGAAAATCTATGTAATTTGCTCAACCCCTTGTTGTCTCTACCCTCTGATAATCAGTTACGTAGTGTTACATTTTCTCTACATATCTTTGTGAAATGGAGGTTGATACAGGATACATTCTACCTTTGAAGTGATTTTGAGTCAAAGCGTGCAAATGACTTCCTTGAAACGTAAAGGCCTTGTGAATTTTGAACAGTAGCTATGCCATGTACCCAAGAAGTGTTGCTTTCCCAGTGTCTTAGTATCCCGTGGCGTGTGCGCGAAAGGGTGATTTCTGTCATAGCTCACTGATTTGTAGGTAAGAGGGGCCAATGTGAACCTAAGCGGAGAGGTGGGGACAGTTAGGAGATGGTAGCTTTCAAAAAAGCCTGAGGGTTTCTGTGATGCTGACACAGGCACGTAGAAGAGAAGGGTACTTGGCCACCATATGGATTTAGATTAGATTAGATGCCTCCTTTAATATAATGCCTCCTGATAGTTTAAGGTCAAGGTCCTGCTGAGAAAGAAGCCTGCTCCATTGTGCTTGGTTAGTCCTCAGTCAGCGAAAGCCATCCAGGGCACCTGTATGTGTCCTCTCTGTGGCAGTAGACAGGATTTTTCTAAGAGAGATTGTGGCTAAAGGTCGCCCACGCTGCTCCCTTTCTTAAACCTCCAAATGCTGACATCAAATACTAAAACTTCCTTCCATGGGGGTATCTAATTCATAATTCAACCCAATGAAGAGAAAAAAACAATACTTACTACTTGTAAGCAATAAGAAAACAGATAACATTCTTAATTAAGTAGTTTACGTTTTCATTAATTAGAATATCTACACAATGACAAAGACACTGGATAAAAATCCAGAAATTAAACCCGTTGGTTAGTAGTTCCGCATGATACCAATCAATCAACTGGATTGATATCCCCTTCCCCCACTGAATTAGCTAATTTCTTGGCTAAGCCAATTTAATTATTTTGGTCGCATAGACTTCTCTTCAGACTAATCAATAAAAACCCAGAAACTATCATTTTAAAGGTTAAGCTGCTAAATGATTCAAAACATAGGCATGTTGAAATAAGTTCCTTCTCTAAAACTCCTTCCTTTTTTATCCTGTGGATATAATGGCAGAAGTGAAATGCTATTTAAAAATTATGGTTCTTTCACTTATGGAAAAAAGGGATGTCATGGTATCATGCTTTCTCAAGTGATTTGAGAAGACAAAGAAAAAATCAGCAAGTTCCAATATTTATACAACTTGAACTACAGGTTAAGTAAACTCTATTTCCTTTCCAAAAGAAAATGGAAAAACAATAGATTAGGAAGAAAATATTTGCTTAATTACATATACATGAGTAATCACATACACACACACACCCACGTATTTTAAGGGATTATTCACTTAAAAAAAAATCAGGACCTCAAAACATAAATATCAAAAGCACAAGAGGCAGAGAATCTATATAAGGAAAATAAGAATGGGTTAGAAAAATTGGACGGTGGTTGATTTAGCCATTTGTCCTTTCTAGCCCTGCCAATGAAGGCATCACTGAAATGCATCTAAAAACCTGGCACATATATCTGAGGCATTTATTTCAGACTACTGGCTTTCTCGCTGTTTGACTCACTCAACCTTGTCTTTGTCCTCACAGGTCCTGCATTTACCTCCACCATGAGAGGCATTTTCAGCGTCGCATGTTTTGATGTTCGGCTTTGGACACGCTACCCAAGCTCAACCCCGGCACGGCCCGCCTCACATTCCTAAGGGCAAGACCCACATTCAGTCTCTGCCCTTTGTCCTGGCAAGGTGGGAAAGGACCTCGTCGGTTACGGACTTTCTACCTTGCCCCAAAGGAAGTAATCAGCAGTCAGAGGGACAGAAGACATGCACCAATAACCAAAGAGAACCATGTTTGCACTCGGGGGATGATTTTTATTTAGGAATTTGCAAAACTTTCAGTCTGATCACCAATCGTCTCAGGGTTGGATGCCATCCAGACACTCAGGGATGGGGAGGGTTGTCAGCAATATTCATATACTGGTGGATCCCCTGCCATTGTTTTATTTTTTTTTATTTTAATTTTATTTATTTTATTTTATTTCATTTATTTATTTGAGAGACAGAGACCACAAGTAGGTAGAGAGGAAAGCAGAAAGAGAGAGAGGAGGAAGCAGGTTCCCTGTGGAGCAGAGAGCCCGATGTGGGGGACTCGATCCCAGGACTCTGGGATCATGACCTGAGCCGAAGGCAGAGGCTTTAATCCACTGAGCCACCCAGGCGCCCTCTGCCATTGTTTTAAAAGCAGGATGACAACATAGGTCAAGAGTCATACTAAGGCTCAGATCCTTTGATTCTGTAAGTCCACTCCTGGGAGCTTATCATAAGTGAATAATTCAAAAGAAGAAAACAGTCCTACATACAATCACGCTCTCTGAACAGTTATTTAAAATAGTAAGGAAAGGAAAGATTTAGAAGTTCAATAGTAGAAAGTAATTAGGCTAACCTTGGTAACGCAACCATAAGGAATATTACTTAACCATCAAAAAGTGATCACGGCACAATGATCATTCATTGTTAACAAAAAAAAAAAGTTTATAATCAAAGACCAGGTAAAACTGAATGAGCATTGTAAGTTCAAGATGGTTAAAACTATATCATGTGTGTGAGTGTGACATGTACACAGTATATATAATGCAGACAGAGCTTGCAAATCCTCCTGCTCTCTAAAATTTACTTGTAACCCCCAAACCAAGGCTGGTGGCTCTTTCACAGTCATTCACAGACCTTTGTAGAGAAGGGACAATTTTGCGTCAGATAAAAGTGAAGCTCTACCCTCTTGTTTTAGGTCTCATGCTACAAAGGAGCATCCTTTGGCCATTGAATTAGTGCCACTTTTTATTTTTTTTTTCATTTTATGGGTTTTGTTGGCAATTTCACTGTTGAAATTGGCCTGTAAGAATAATGCTCAATGCTGTTCGGCATTCCTAAGGGCAAGAAGATATGATGTATGTTACAGAGAAAATACGTGTGTTAAATAAGCTGCCTTTAGGCAGGAGATGGAGGACTGTTGGCTGGGAGCTCAAAGTTAGTGACTCCACAGTGTATATTGAATAAGGTGTCTTTCAACTAATACACACATAAAACAAGATTATGTATTGATGAGCTGATGAAAACGTGTTGTCACCAGAGCTTCACAAGAACCGAACCCTGGGGACACCTGGGTGGCTCAGTCGGTTGAGCAGCTGCCATCAGACCAGGTCATGATCCCCATGTCCTGGGATCGAGTCCCAAATAGGACTCCTTGCATGGTGGGGAGCCTGATTCTCCCTCTGCCTCTCTGCCTGCCACTTTGCCTGCCTGTGTGCTCTCTCTGACTAATGAATAAAAATAAAATCTTAAAAAAAAAAAAAAAGAACCAAATCCTGTATCTCTTCTAGGAGCAGTGGTTCAGTATGTACTAAATCAGTGTTAGTTTCTAGAGATTGGCTATCAATAATAGTGATAATCAACTATACACACATATGTGTGAAGACATGTTTGTATGTGCATATATATATACCTACACACATACCTATAAACACTGCAAGAAAATTGTGTGTACAAATATACAGTCACGCAATTATCTGGGTTTAGGGATCCTTGAGTTTTTCCCTCAAAATTTCAAAATTGTTTTTATTACATTGCTTTTACCATGCAAACATTTAGAATGAACAAAAGTCAAAGAAACCCTGCTGACCAATAGCAGAGTTCTCTAGTTGTAAGTATAGATTGTTTTGGAATACAGTGGCCTTACTATCCCCGTCAAATGAAACAAGTTGGCCAGCATACGTCCTTCATGCTCATTCCCTGGACAGGCTGTGTGATCTTGCAATGTTTTAGTTGGCTCCACTAAGAGGTAAAGATAATATCAGGACTTGTACGAATGTGTACATTAAAATCTTGCAGTAAACTTCCCAGAGAGATCTTCTGATTCTTTTAGGGCTCTAGCACTGGGGTTTTCAGAATGTTCACCCTAAACCATTACTTGGTGCTAGGGACTGAAGTTTGTCCCCCAAAATGCATATGTTGAAACTCTCACCCATGCCCCAGGGGGTTGGTATTAAGAGGCAGGGTCCTCATGATGGGACTAGTGCCCCTACAGAAAGAGGAGATGAGGGATCTTTCTCTCTCTGCCTACACATCCCAAATAAGGCCATGGAAAGGCATAACCAAGCAGAGGGCCCTCACCAAGAACCCAACTGTGCTGCACCCTGATATCCAGATTGTGAGAAATAAAGTTCTGTTGTGTGAGCACCCCCGTCTGTGGTATCACATCCTAACAGCCAGAGCAGACTCTGACAAAGCTCCATCCGCTCCCCCTCCCAGTGATGATCTCAAAGATAGGTCCTTTAGGGAGCCAACTCAAGTAAAATGAGTTTCATAAGGGTGGAGTCCTGATTCAGTAGAAACAATGCCCTCAAAAGAAGAGGAAGAGACACCAGAGAGCTTGCTCTCTGTCCTCTGCCATGTGAGGACACAGTGAGAAGGTAGCCATCTTGGCCAGAGTGAGCCCACCAGAAACTAAACATGCTGACACCAAGATCTTGGACTCACAGCCTGTAGAACGGTGAGGAAATAAATTTCCGTGGTATTTTGTTATGGCATCCCAAGCTGATTCATATACTTGGGTTCCATCCTCTTGCCCTCTAGCTTCCCACTGGGTTCAAAGGATGGGATATTGGATCTGGAGCCATCACCATCCAGCCTTCTATCAGTGTCACATTCTTGTTGGGCAACTCTCCGGGTAATAGCCCCTCCTGGATTCAGGTAACCATTCCCTCCCCTTGTCACCTGGATGGGGTCCAAGGGCGATGGGGTTTTACATCATCCCTTGTGTATTCCCTAAAACCTACCTACACCTTTTATCAAATACATTTCTATTACTTCATGTCAGTATGCTACCTATTTTGTATCAAAACCCTGACAGGAACTAACACGACGTGAGAATTGCTAAAAAGAATATTTTTCAAAATACAATTCCGAATATCGTGTCGCTGATCGGGAGACTGAGGCCCAAGAACTCCTAATGAACTGTTGATCACATCACACACTCAGGGTCACCTGAGTCATTACCAATGGGATCACCAAGGGACAGTGGCTGCTCATTGCCCATACCGCTTGACTGGTGATAACAAGGCTGTGATGGGAAGAAAGGAAGCCCCCTTGTTCTGCCAAGAACACAACTTATTAATATTACATTTTTCTTCCCCTACTCTATAAGCCAGACCTTCCATAATCTCTGGTTCCATTTTTTTTTTTTTTCGCCATGTCTTTTTCTCCATCTTGGTTCCATTTGCTGAAAAGTCTCCATTGTTCTAGGGGTCAGGAAAAAGGGGCAGGGGGAGCGCTTGTTTCGAAGTGATTGCCTAGCAACCCATCTTCCTTATTCCAAGGACAGAGGCGATTTGCATATTGAGAAAGAGGGAAAAAAGCTCCCCTTCTCATGAGTCCCCGAGTAAGAATGTCTCACTGACCACTCCTCAAAGGAACCTTCCTTCCTCTGAGAACTCCCCCTGGGTGGCCTTTCTTTGCCTGCAGCTGCTTGTGTGTACTCCCTTGGGACCAGAGCTGCCTTCTGAGGTGCACCCAGAGCTGCCACAGCAGCAAGTGCCTTCCAGCCCTGCCAAGCTACAGCCCCGGGCGGGCGGCACCAGGACAGGGCTCAGAACATCCTGATCTCATTCAAGTGGACATTTCTTTCCCACACTGTTGTTTCCTTTTGGAGCTTTCTTTCCTGGAAACATGCCACACCCAGGGGATGTCTAAGCCTGCTGCTCTTAACCCCCAAACTTCCAGTGACTTCCTTGAGCTTGCTAGGGGAGAGTTGAAGCCAGCAGACAGACCCATAGAGAAGAGGACACATAACCTCTCCCCGGAAGTTCTCAGCTGACCTACAGGAGGTGGGAACCAAGGGAAGAGAGGCTGTTCTTCACCTTGTTTGAGAAACTGACTGACTTGGTAGATGGAAAAAATCCTTATTGTAAACTAGAGACCTCCTACCAAAAACATCTCATTCTCCATCCTGCTCAGTCTCCATACTGAAGGAGAAAGGGTGGTTCTCTAGAAAGGCAGTGTGGGAAGGAATAAGATTGGAGCCCTCCTGGATTTATGCTTAAAAGACATAAAGAAAACTCTTGGGCTCTCTGGCTCCACGTTGGGTAAGACCTTTAACCTTCGGAAGCTCTAAATTGCCATCTAGAAACCAGACCTTTAAAAATTACATTGACAGCCATTGACAGTGTTTCACTTATTTAAACTCCACCAAGTAACATGAGGAATGTGGCCTTTGTGATTCTTATCGTTGCATAAGAACCATCTCATGATTATGTTTGCGTTTTTTCCTTTGTCTCCTTATGCTGCTAGGATATTTGTAATGAGGAGAGGCTCTGGCTATCCCCAGGTAATATTGATCTATAACATGATAGCAGATATGTCTGTCATTAAGAAGATGTTATGGTGTTTTTTATATATTTGCATTCCATTGTCATCTTATGTATTTCCATCCACACACATACATACACCCAAGACAAAGAAACCATGGAGGTCTGCATAAAGCTAATTGATAAAAAACAAAACAAAGCAAAACTTCTTTGACTAATATAGAGATAGTCCTCTAAGAGAGAAAAATGTAGAAGATAATGCCACTGAATCCTCTTATCCATAAGGCCAGGAGATGGATACATCCAGAAAAAAAATTCTAAATGACTCATGCAGTTGGTCAATGAGCAGGAAACAAAGAAATTTTTTAAAAAATACACTAAAGCAAAAAACTTGACCTCATGCAGAAGACCTCAACTGTGGCTTTGTTTTTTTATTTTTTACTTCTGCCAGATCAGTATGTTCTTTAAGAATTGATCTTCAGTCTTCTCTGTGCAGAGGATATTTTTATTTAATCCAGTGCAACTAGAAATTGAGCTTAGAATTTTAAAGCCAAAAGGATTTTAGAAATCATCTGATATAAACACTCTCCTCATTTCACAACTGAGATCCACATTCTGAGGCCCAAGGAGGTTCAAGTTTGTCCAGATGACATGCCGATTACATGGGTGGTAATACCCAGATATCATTACTTAGGATACTTTGGGTTCAAGAAACCACAGGTCATTGACTTCATTAAATGATGGGAGTACCATGTTCATAAGAAAACCAACTTTGTTTCTCATTTGAAAGGGTTTTGAGGCATATGCTTTGGGAAATGAAGAACCTGGAATGTTGAGTTAGGGGCTGAAATGGGCCATCATGTTCCTGTTCATTCCTGCAGGAGGATTTGAGGACACACTCAGTGTTCTAGCACTGAGTGAGCAATGGGGAAGACTGTCATGGCCAACTGTGTCCTTGGGTGGATGTTCTATCTACTGCAAAGTTGGTGAATTTTACTGAGAGTCTGGGGAACAGTGAGGCAGTCATCTGGTGAAAAGTTTAATCAAACATTCTTTGGGTTTCCCTGAACTGCTTACCATTTCCCCTTTTTCTCTTAACTACTGCCACTTCATTATTTACAGTCAGTTGTGTTTCAAAGCCATGAACATTTGGGCATTCTCTTCCCTGTGACATGGAGAAATCATTGAGCATGGCCCTTATGCTATTTAAATAATTATGTCATAAGTATAATGAGATACTAAGCTTCAGACTTTTGAGAATAGTCCATGATTGCCTTTGAAAGCCTTGATGAAGTTTGGCAAGTCTGAAAGAAGCAAGGAGAGTGTAGAATGAGGGATTATTGGAGGGCATAGGGTGAGTTTGAACCATAGTTGATTCTGGAAGCAGAGTGTTTCATAAATTTTTCCCTGTGCCACAATGTGTTCCTATTAATTTTGGGGGGCTAACATAATTCACATAAATGAGAATATGGCACCTGATTTTAACTGTCAGAATAAAAATATCATGGAACCTTTGAGTTAGAGAGATTTTTATAAGTTCTTCACAGCACGTACATTCTTAAAACCAAATCTCCCAAACTAAGTCGAATCAAAATGCATTGTATCACTATGAGTTTACTTCTAGAATTTCAAATTGGTAACACTTATGTATTGTGGCTCAAACCCCAAAAGCACATTAAAGTTTGGCTATTGCTAAATGTGTTAAAATTATATATACAACCTATCCAAGCATGTTGGTTTCCATTAGTTTTTGTTAATGGTTAAAATATATTTAGTACTAATAGTAATACTAATGGTTATAGTACACAACAGCAGATGGCATTTAAATAAAAAATCAGCTGTTTACAGAGCCAGTCACTGAAGCCACTCCACAAAATACTGGGGTCCACGGAACACAACTTATAAAACACTGACTCCTTTCTATGGCACAGTAGAAGACAGAAAGCCGGTGCTTACACACTTCCTCCAGGGACAAGAAGCTCATCTCTTGGAAAAGCAGTCTGTGTCACATCTCTCATTCTCAGTCAGTTCCTCTTCACTTAGTGCCAAATATGCTTCATGAAACTTCTACCCAAGGATCTCAGTTCTGGCCAGCAGAAGACAGCGAATGTGTTCACACCTGTGTCTTCCTCCCTCTTGTCCCAGTGTCCCTAGCCACCTCACTTATTCCTTCTATGGCGTGGTCTCAGACTTCTTGGTCACCCTCCTTTGAGTGTTCTCTTGCTTGTTACAGACACTCTGGAAATACAGATGGCTTAAAATGACTTTAAACTCAACATGTACCAAACTGAACCCATGGAGTCTCCTCAGCCCCTTCCAAAAAACCAGAACAGTGAATGATACCAGCGATGCAGGTCAGAAATCAATGTCACATCCTTGATTTCCTCTGCTCCACACTTTCCATGCCCAATCCACCACCAGGCCCTGCCATTTTGCCTCCTAAATAATTTAAAATCTCCTCACTTGGCTCTGTCTCCATGGACAGCACCCT
Organism: Mustela lutreola; assembly: GCF_030435805.1. NCBI lineage: Eukaryota > Metazoa > Chordata > Mammalia > Carnivora > Mustelidae > Mustela > Mustela lutreola. Next base: position 74,323,019 of record NC_081301.1, read on the forward strand.
TCATTGCCACACCATTGTCTTTCCTGGACTTCTGCAAGAGCCCGTGAGCCCATCTGCTTTCCATACCACATCTTGGTTAAAATTCTTAGCAGTGTGCCACTGTTCCATGATAATGAAAAATCCTTAGCATGGTTGACAAGTTCCTATGTGATTTAGCCCCTTTCTGCTTCTCCAGGTGGATTTTGCTTCTCATGCTCCGTGTCCAGCATACTGGCTCTCCTTCACCATGCTCTGCTTCTCCTGCCACTTGGCCTTCCTACCCGTGGGTACCTCTGCCTAGAGTGTATGTTCTTTTTTTGCCCTTAAACCAAGTTGCAGGACTCAGCTCAAAGATTCCCTCCTTCAGTCTTCATGGAACTCTTTTTTTTTTTTTTTTTTTTTTTTTAAGATTTTATTTATTTCTTTGTCAGAGAGACAGGCAGAGCGAGAGAGGGAACACAAGCGGGGGAGTGAGAGAGGGAGAAGGAGGCTTCCCGCGGAGCAAGCAGCCTGATGTGGGGCTCGATCCCAGGACACTGGGACCATGACCTGAGCTGAAGGCAGACGCTGAACGACTGAACCACCCAGGCGCCCCTTCATGGAACTCTTATACCAGGTCAAAGTCCCCTGTTTGTAGGTTCCTACAGACCTCAGGACATCTGCCTCATGACATGTATTACAGTTCTTATTTACATATATTGAGATTATCTGATCAGTGCCTGGTTCTCCAACTGGATCCTTAGCTCCAATAGGCTAAGACGGGTCTATCTTCGTTTACTTTTTCCATCCTACTGCACATAAGTTGTTCAAAGGTCTTTGTTGAGTGAATTGACTATGTAATTTCTATTTCAATTGTCTCTATTCCTTCAAGGGACCTGATCTTCAATCTAGAGAAGGTGGTACAAATATGGTTGAGAGAAGTCTGAAACCCAAAGGAGATGAGATTAAGTGGAAAGCTCAAGGTTGTTTTTAAAAGACTGTGTGTCTCTACGCATTGTTAATCAGTGCCCCAGCCAACTCCCTTTGGCAATATTACGTTTGGCATCCACACAGCCAGTGGGAACCAAGGAAACAAAGAAGTGAAGATGACAAAGGGACAGGGACAAAAGTTGATGTGATTTTCAAAAGAGAGTAAATATGTAGAATGGATAACCAAACATGACCTTTGCCCCTGAATTTTCACAGTAACTGTTTCAAGTTGGTTTGAAAGCACTTGGAAAAGGAAGTGGAGATAACTGGGAGCAAGTACAGGTTCATTAAGATGAAGTCATAGCAAAGGATCATCCAGTTCCTGTTGGGATGGGAAATGAGGGATTGCCATGGGCATGAAGTATATTGATTTAAACAAGACTCTTGGCAAAGCCGCCACAGGATCCTTGGGAGGTAGAGATGCATGTGCTGAACCCACGCTTGTCAAGCACCAGCATGGGCAAGCCCAGCTTAACATTGCCCTGCCCATGGCTGATTCACTGTCAGACCATTTATTTCTGAGATATTCTCTTTAAATGTTCATATAGAATTAGAAGATGGTAGTTGACATGTAAAATGCCCACTGTGAAGTAGGTATTAGTTACAGTGATTGAATCGTTACACGAGCAATTTGAGAAGGTATTAAGATGATTGCTATGTAACAGTAGAAGAAATTGAATATTGTGACCTTAAGTTACTCATACAAGGTCACACAGTAAGAAGTGGAACTGGAGTTTGAACCCAGGAGGTCCAGCTCTAGATCTATGTTCTTTCCACTATCCTCTAACCCCTACCTCCATGCTTCAGATGCTCTAGAATGTTCTTGGCCAGCAGGACTTGATTGTGCCTGACGAATGAGTCTTTCTGCATCCTGTTCTACAATGGTCTAAGGTAGAACTTCACCTTTAATGCATCCACCCTTCTGGGATCCATGGATAGAATGTGCCAAGTTCTGTAAACTTGGATTGCTTCTAATATTCACTAATCTCTCACAAAAAGCTAGCATTTCCTTCAGGTAAGAACATGGACAACAAACCACAGTAGTATCAGCAACGTGTGTGAAGTTGTCACCTGAAGAAATGAGATACTTTCATATCCCATTATTGTTGTCACAGATCTCTCAAAACATCATTTGTGTTCATCACTCTGAAATTATAGGGATTCATAGACCCGCCACCAGATCTCATTATATAATATTTTAACAAAACCACATGCACTATAATATCACGTTATTGGAGTATTCTAACTGTACTACAGTGTGATTGTGTTCCTTTGTAACTCTTTGTGTTTTATGTTATACACTTAAAGCCTTATTTGGAGAAGGAGTCCCTGGGCTTCATCAGACTGCTGAAGGGCAGAGGCTGGTCCTATGCTGTCCGAGTCAATTTAGGCGAGGTATGTGTGGTTTATGCCATGACGGTGTCCCCTGATGGCATGTGTTTTATGCTCAGGCAGACAGTTATGACTCATAATGGCTGACAAGAGGTAAGTGAGTGGTAGTTCTGGACGAATCACAGAGAGACAAAGGAAGCCTATCACATAGAAATGAAAACGTGCTTTCTGGAGTAGCAACAAACGTTGCCTTTAGGGGCAAAGTAGTAGGAACACAGAGTTCAGATCAGCAGGCAGGAGGGATCGGAGGAAGTCCTTTGACATTCTCAAAGACCTCATCACAATCATGGCTAGCATAAGAGGTTGACCAACAGTCAACTGAAAAGTGACTTTTAAGTGGCTTAAGATACTCATGGGACGTAGGAAGAATTCAGGAGATATAAAGGGAAGGAAAAGGTGATGGTGATTGCATGTGCCCTGAAGACAACATCCTGGGACTATTCCAGAAAGATCTGGGATAGTCCTCACATTTCTAGGAGATCATCCCAGATCCAAGGATGTTTATCCAAAGACATATTTATTTCTCCACACATGGAAGGTAGAACCCAGCATATGCCACAGAATTCGACTTTGTATACTTTACATTTTCCATGATAGCATCAAGTAGCAGGCAGTCTTCTTCACCATTTAACTAAGATGGGAAGTAAGGTTCAGAAAAGCATAATGAGTTGTTCGGAGCCACACACTACAAACATATTGCAAGGGAGAGTAGATCCAGGTCTTCTGTAGATCCAGGGAACATTGGTTCCATGTTCCCTGGCATATTAGTCAGATTTGGAATCTGGAAAGACTCCAGAATCCCTCCTGAAGAAGGTCAGATTGGCTTCTCTGAGGTCCCTCCTGATCTAAAAGGTTATGGTTCAGAAATTTAAAATATCCCTTTTTCTCCTCCAGCCAATAAAGCCTTAAGACTATCCTACACAGTGAGCCACTATCCTAGATGAACATGTTATGACTACTATGGGCAGAGCTCTGCAAATCAACCAGATGATACTTTTCCAATCGCAGGGAGAAGACAGATGAGCCCGAGGGTCTCAGGGAGGCTCAGAGTGAGAAGAGCTTGGATTTTTCCTTCGAGAACAGGGGTTCAGATGACAGCTCAGCCTACTCAATAAGCTGTGGCATCTCAGTAATGTGACTTCACCTCTCTGAATACGACTCTCCTCATCTGTATTGTTAAAGATGGATGGGAAGGTTACATGTCAAGCTGGTATATAAAAGGTGGCCAATAAATGTTAGTCTTCCTTACAAGACCCAATACCAAGCCTCTAAGACATTAAGGAGAGTCTTATAAGGTCGTAATCCTTCCTACAATGAAATTTAAAGAGATTTCCGGAAGAAATTCACCTCTGCCCTTAAAAACCTTGGAGGAATTCAAGTAGCTGTAGCAGCCAAAAGAAAACATATGAATATTGGACTTAATTCACTCTGCAGTTTCCCTGTGGGGCACATGTTCCCTCTGTGCCCTTAAAATGGTGCAACACTCCCTGTACACCCTTGCAAAACTCAGGAAGTTTTCTGTGCCATATGCACAGGCAAGGCATGAGCCACAAGTCCTCCTCAGCCTCTGCTGCTGCTTCCCCGTCATCAGCAACATGTGAATGAACCAAATTATCTCCAGAGCTGCAGGCGTGGGCCACAGAGCCAGGCTCCGCCGTCAAAGGAGCCCAGCGTCATGCTCCCCACCCCCTTAGGAGATGGCTGACGTTGTTGTAGGGCTGGGAGAGAGGAAGCCAGCCTGGAAATGCCATGTAGGGAAGAAACTGTTCCATTTCAGCGTTAGGATTCTAAAATAGCTGCTAATAAAAAGCCTTCATACTGTGACACTTCAATACAGACACCCACAAGCATACCTTAACAAGCTGTTTGACTCCTTACAAGCCTTTTCTTGCTGCAGGGCCCCCACCGGTCACCCACACAGAAACACAACCATGCAGTGACAGAGAAGGCCAGCAGGGGTCTGCCTAGACTGTGGGCCAGCCCGGGAGACCTGGCTCCGAGGAAGCCTGGCAGGAGGAAGGCCTTGCTGCTCTGATGTTGGCTTGTCCAGGAGTATGTCGCCTCGCTTTGAACTTCCTGCTCATTCTGTCTTTCTTTCCTTATGTTGTCTGGCAAAACTTACCCAGAGGATGAGCCTTGTTCACCTCCTGGGGTGAGGGGTGCGGGGGTGGGGGGGTCGTCAATGAATATGTAATTTACCAATTCAGAGATGCCCTGGTTCAAAGAATCTAGACTCTGAGGATAAGGAAGGTAGGGTATGATCTCATGATAGTGATTACAATTTAGAGTCTTTCCCATTGAAACTCCTAAGAATCCATTAATTACTATAATAGCATCTCCATCAGGAATATAATGGGTCAAGTTTGAGAAAATTTTTAATAGCACCTATTCTATTTTTGAAGCTGGATGATTTAGATCTGTCATAATATTACCACTTGAATCAGCATGGATGAGACCATGTTTTATCCTTAGCTTCTTTCTGTAAACACTGCTGATTAGGACCAGTTTGATTCTTAAACTACTATACATCAGACTTACTTAAGAAGCTTATTAAAAACACAAATTCCCAAATTCTCATCCCCCTACTCCCAGATGCTGAATGCGTGTGTCTCAGGTGAGGTTCAGTAATCAAGATTTTGACAAAGGCACTCTGAACTATTGAGGTGCACTGTCAAGTTCAGAAGTCTATATAGTGGGGAGCTCTTTAGTACCAGGTGAGAGAACACTGCTATGTCCATTAGCATGGGAAAAATTTGCCAGTAACTTTGTGTTTAAAAATTCTCTTAGTATGGGGCGCCTGGGTGGCTCAGTGGGTTAAGCCGCTGCCTTCGGCTCAGGTCATGATCTCAAGGTCCTGGGATGGAGTCCCACATCAGGCTCTCTGCTCAGCAGGGGGCCTGCTTCCCTTCCTCTCTCTCTGCCTGCTTCTCTGTCTACTTGTAATCTCTGTCTGTCAAATAAATAAATAAAATCTTTAAAAAAAATTTTTTCTTAGTGGAGCCCCAATTAAGATGTGTTTTGATTTGGTAAGTAGAACTTTTCAATTTATATGCCTGCACCCAGTTCTAATGACCAGTAAAATAATCAGCAATGAGAAGCTGCCACAACTCTGCAGAGGGATCAGTCCTGTTGTTTTTAATGACTTCATATGTATCCATTGTTAGGTTAGATGATCGTAATGATTTCTAAGTGTTTTATGGTTTTTTATATCGGGACAAAAAGACCAAGAAGAAATGGGAAATGACTACTGGAGGGTAGAATTCTAAGTCTTATGGAGAGTTGAGAAAAGAACTGAAGTCATACTTGAAATTAGGAAGTGTTGCATCCTGAAGACCCACCATGGTGGGTAGCACTTCCAAGAAGAGTATCATACCATCTTTCTCAGAACCTCCTTTTAGGCAGTTACAATCAGTAAGAACCTAGTAAGTGCCTCATACTGAGTGAGATGTTATGGAGGTCACATTTAGAAGTGAAATATTCTGCCCAAGAATCACGTGTCATCAGGTCCCTGAGTTGGTTATAACTTCAGTCACATGCGATAGTCTTTAAGTTCCAGCAATACCCTCCACCCACTATTCTTTCTTTAAGACCCTGGTCAAATCTTGTTTCCTCCAGAGAACTTTCCAGGTTTCATCCCACTTCTCAATAAAAATCAATTTAGATAGTATCAGAGTAATTTATTTATGTGTTTTCTCCCCCCAGGAGACTTGTGATCTTCTTTAGGGAACCGAAGATGTCTCGCTCAGTATCTACAAGTTGAAGAGGCATGGCTAGGAATAATACCCGCACTACCATCTTGGACTAATTCAGTTATTTATCCATCCAAGGTGTTCTGTCCCTGAGCATAGGACAAAGACTGTGGGAAAATGTAAAAAGTGTGGAGCATTCTTAATAGTCAACCCACATATTTTTTTCCCGAAGCCTTCTTGAACCAATTCACAATTTGAGCCTGGGGAATCTTTCAGAGGTAACAGGGAAGCTAAGGTAATTTCTTCTTGCTCAATACTCACTGGAGATGGAGAAAATCTACTCTCGTACTTAAGTAACAATCTTGTGTAGGCAGGAAAACTTTAATTATAGAAGAAGAAGTATTAGGTTAATGTAAGTTATTGAATTAAAAAGGAAACAAAAAGCCTTTACAGGAAGTAGCTGATCTAAAGACGTGGGAGAACTTGTTTTCTTTACTGTAGCTTATAAGTGGTTCACGAATAGATTTTTGGAATGACATAATCATCACCAAGAGAGATGGCAACTGTCTTCTACTTCTATTCAAGGCAGAGTTACAGAGAAGAGATTTACCTTCTTATGTGAAACAACTAAAAAATGGATTAAATTTATATGAAACAGTTATTTTCAAGACATTAGATAACAGTGAAGGACAATGATCCCTGAGAGATGAAAAACAAATGTGTAAGTCCTATGATATATTGTTAAGCTTAATTTACTGCAAGAGACAGAGGTGGGGAAGCCCAGAACATCCCATAAGTTGAAGAGTTGGGAGCTGGGAATCTGGGGAGATTAAAGCAGCTAGAGCAGAAAAGACAGTATTCTAGAAATGGAAGAGCTGCACACATAGGGAATTCTGCAGATCTGCAGAGGGTGCCCTTGAATATTCAGCTGAGTGTTGGTGAATGCATGCATGTGCAGATACTATCAAGGGCTGGGAAAGAACTACCCCAGAGGATCAGTGGAAACAGTGCCCAATGTTCACACAGGATCAGAAATAGTTTTGGTTCCTATGAAGCTGGGCAAAAACCTCATGATTGATGGGAACTTGCATAGACTACCCAGTAATCTTGCCTCAATAGAAAGGAATTATTAACTCCAAAGTAAGCACTGGTCTAGTCCTGCCTAATCTTAATAGCAACAGACAAAATGATCAAACTGTTTCAAGACAATAAAAATACATTCCAGAACAAATCTCAAAAATGTTTATAGGAATGCAAAAATATCCAGCACCAAACAAGATAAAATTCACAATATCTGACATCCAATCTAAAATTACCAGGCATACAGAGGAACAGACAATATGACTCATAATTAGGAGAGAAATCAACCAAAGGAAATTGATCCAGGATTGGCACACGTGTTAGTCCTGCAAACAAATGTATTTAAACATTATTATAAATGGATTCCATATATTTGAAATGTTACTAGAGGCATGTAAGATGTAAGAAAAGCCATAATGAACTTCTAGAAATGAAAACTATAATGCATAAGATGAAAATATACACTGGTTGGAAATAATGGAAAAATAGACATTGAAGAAGAAAAGATTATGGAACTTGAAGATATAATAATTGAAATTATCTCAAATGAAACATACAAAGAAAAGAGAATCCAAAACCATGAAAGATTTCAGGGAGCCATGCAACAGTTTTATTGTTTTTTTTTTTTTTTTTTTAAGATTTTATTTATTTATTTGACAGAGAGAAATCACAAGTACACTGAGAGGCAGGCAGAGAGAGAGAGAGAAGGAAGCAGGCTCCCTGCTGAGCAGAGAGCCCGATGCGGGACTCGATCCCAGGACCCTGAGATCATGACCTGAGCCGAAGGCAGCGGCTTAACCCACTGAGCCACCCAGGCGCCCATGCAACAGTTTTAAAGGGCTTAATATAAATGAAATTGGAGTCCCTTGGTCCTGCGTAAAAGAAAGAGAAGAACTATTTGAATAAGAATTGGCCAAAAACTTTCCCAATTGATGGAAATTGTAAGCCCACAAGTCCAAGTTATCCATTGCATCCAAGCACAAGAAATATGAACATAACTATACCAAGGCACATTAAAATCAACTTTCTCAAGACCAGTAATAAAGGCATTATTTTAAAAGCAGCTGGGGGATGGGGGTGGGGAAAGAAACATTGCATACCGAGGAACAAAGATCTCCCACTGAGAAATTCCAGTAGTTTTATTTTTTAGCAATGATTATGTGCCACTTCATTTCAGTTTTCTCAACAAACTTTAAAGGCAGGAACTCACTTCAAATAAAGAAGCAGAGGCTAGGAGGGTATATAAGGTGAGTATAGCATAGTTTTCTTTACTTTCTTCAACACCATTCACTTGCTTCCTTGCTTTCTGCAGTAGAATCACAGTTTTATTTAACTCTTTTACTGAGAGGTCACAAATATTTTCCTCCCTTTTTCCTTGTAGTCGAATCCCAGTTTTGTCTAGGGGTTCGGTGGCAATCTGTAACAAACCCAACTGTGACCAGGTAGGTGAAAGGAGGCGTCTGAAAAGGGAATGTTCTGAGGAAGAATTACTTTCTGCTGAGAAGAATGCATGCAAGAAGAAAATACATGTCCCTGAAGCTCTTCTTTCTCCTCTAAGTGAAGTTCAGTTGTGTTTGGAGTTGCTGTAGCCATCTTGCAGCTACGAGGAAAAGACCAAGGATATATCAAGTGCCAGTCCATAGCTCTGACACTGAGCAGCCTGGGAGCCAACCAGCTGCCGCCACATGTGAACTCCTGGGTATGTAAGCAAAAATGACTCCCTATCTGCTTCAGCCAGTGCTAGTATCATATTGCTATCCTAGGTTAAATTCATTCTTCCTTGATAGAAGGAGATTAGGAAAGAGAAAGTAGATTCAAACCTTTGCCTTTAGGTCGTCAGTCTGACATTCTTTCCTCTTTAACCCAGCTAACTTTTGTTGCCAGCTTCCCTTTTAAGGGGCTCTGGTATGAGTGATGAAAAATATAGAATGCCATGAGTGTGAGAAGCTAAAGCCTGACTATTTTGAAAACAGGACAGAAGGGGAAGGAAGTACCTGCTCACCTCTTAACACCTTGAGAAATCAGAGTCCCGCTGGCCCATCTGAGCTGATGAGCTATGGCCTACCTTCATTCCCAGAGCACCTAACTGCTTACTAAATTTCTGCAAGTAGCTCGTCTATGCATAATGTGGACAGGCTAGTGTCTTAGGAATAAGGGACTCAGGAGACTGAAGAAGCAAGGGAGGTTTATTCCATGTCCTGCTAATAGCCTTCACTAGCCTTCACCAGGAAATTAATAGGACCAGGGACATGGGCAAAAAATTTGCAATGTTCTGATTTCTCTACAGATATCTATGCTGGCTTTGGGCACTTTCCATACCCATTCACATGACACAATGACAGAGTAAAGGGTCTGAGGAGTTCTGCAGCAAAGAAAATGATTACTTAGCTTGGTGGTCATGGATCTCTTTTACTGGCAAACACCCACTGACAACTCAGGGACGTGGTTTGAGAGACGCTGTTCTACTATATAGGACTGGGGATTTGGGGATCTGTTGGGCAGATCTATTTTCATAAGCTGACAGAATGCAATCTGACATGTTTCTTTCTGGCATAAAATTTCTCAGTGGCTCCCCGCTGCCAAAAGGACCAAGTCCAAAGGCTCTGGCATGGCAAACAGGTCCCTGCAAAAATCTGATAATGGCTTCAACAGCCCTACTTTGTTAGCCTGCCTGCAAAGGTTGCAGGCAGAGGGGCCGCCATTCCCTGGCCACACACCATGATGTTTACACTGCTATCTCTTTTCATAGTTCCCTCCTATGCCAAAAATGTCTCCTTCCCTGCCTGGCCGGGGCCCTCTTGCCAATAGAACAATTTGGGGTTCATATCTTATATTCCAGCTCAAATGTCACATGTCTGCGAACCCTACTCTGATTTCCCGAAGTAGTCTGGTGGCCTCCTCTTTAGGGTACATGTCTCTGTTACAGCATTTATCACCTTATCACACATGCAAGAACTCCTCGGAGTTACAGACCACGTGTCTTTTGTATCTGGAGGCCTTGAGTATCCAGTATCTAGCCCATAGTATCTGCTTCATACATGTGTGTCCAAAAAATGAATGAATGCATGCAAGGACACTCACCCACCCTTTTGCGACGCCAAAGCATATGTAAAAGGCTCTTAGGAAGGCTTGAATACAAATTAAGCCAATTTAGAATCTTGAAATAATTTATGCAAATCTAGTTTAATATAGAATTCGTCTGAACTCAATGTTCTGATTTCTCCCCAGCAGACAGGTTCCTCTGAACTGTGCTCTCTCTGAGTGCAGTACGAAGCATAAATTGAAGATGATTTCATGAAATAAATAAGCTCTTAAGTTTCTGGGGCCACTTTAATCAAAAGAAGTCAAATAGAAAGGTCTATAATTGTTCATGTGGACATTGAGTAATCGTGTCTTATATATGAAGGGGGAAATGAAGGAAATGATGTATGCAAAGAAGAGTTAATGACACAGAGGACATTCCTCTTTCAGGAAGGGTCTTTGCTGCCTCTGAAAATGAACAATGTGACTGGTTTCAAAGGTTCTAGGCAGAGTATACCAGAGGACGTTTTTCTACTATGGTATAAGTGCAAATCAGTTTTAGCTCCGGGATCGCAACTGAAAAAAAAATGGTTGGGAATAAGGACATCCTTATATCTCTACCTTCACTTCCTGAAGCCGGTGCTCCTAGCCTCAGGGCCAAGCCCATCTGCAAAAATCTGAGTATCGGGGCGCCTAAGTGGCTCAGTGGGTTAAGCCTCTGCCTTCAGCTCAGGTCATGATCTCAGGGTCCTGGGATCGAGCCCCGCATCGGGCTCTCTGCTCAGCAGGGAGCCTGCTTCCTCCTCTCTCTCTCTGCTTGCCTCTCTGCCTACTTGTGATCTCTCTCTGTGAAATAAATAAATAAAATCTTTAAAAAAAATTCTGAGTATCTTCTTTATTCTTCTAAGGGTTAAAAAGCAAAGGCTTTTACTGATACGTGTGCTGTTTAGCAATCATGCACTGACCGCCCAGTATGTCCTGTGCCCAGGGGCAGTCTCTACAAATATCAAGACGTGTAAGACTTGTCCTCTCCTTGCTCCCGTATTAGCGAGAAGGCACATATAGGAACAAATTTCCATGACGCAACGTGCCCTGTGCTGTAACACTGATTTATTTATGTATTTATATATGAGAAGGCATTTGTGAGTGAGATGCTTTTTCAAAGATTTTATTTATTTATTTATTTATTTATTTATTTATTTATTTGTCAGAGATCGGGGAGCACAAGCAGGGAGAGCTGCAGGCAGAGGGAGAAGCAGGCTCCCCGCTGAGCGAGGTGTCCGATGTGGGACACGATCCCAGGACGCGATCCCAGGACGCGATCCCAGGACCCCAGGATCAAGATCTGAACTGAAGGCAGATGCTTCACCGACGGAGCCACCGGGCGTCCCCAGTGAGATGCATTTTTAAGAAATTTGAGTATAGTTGGCGCACGGTGTTTCAGGTATACGACACAGCATAATGTATAAACTTGTTGAATCACTCTGTTGTACTGCTTATTTATATGAAGTGTGGAGGCATCAAGGGTTTGTGAGCAATTACAGGGCTTGGAGGAAGTCAGGGAGGGGTTGAAACAGAAATTTCCTCCTAAGAATTAGCAGGCATTCACCAGGGATATTCAGTGCTATTCTTCATAGAAGGAATGACTTTGGCATTTTAGACAACAACCCATAGAACATTTGTGAAATGACTCATGATTAAGCTATCAATCTACCAGTCTATTTATCAACTGATCTATCTAGAAGTGCTCATATTACATTCAAATAGTCCATAAAAATAAACACATTATTTTCATACCAAGATATGAAGAGTTAACTCTTAATTGTTTCTCATGTGTTTGTCTGGTTCTTAGTTTACATAAATCTTCCCATCGTCTCTGTGTGGAGGACTTTATTTTCCAGTTGGTACTAAAGTTCAAATCAGTTCTTCTTGCTGGTTGTTAACAACAGCTGATTTCAGTATCATCCATTTTCTTTTCTCTCTGCAGTAAATTAGCTGGTGTTGATATTGAAGATGGTTATCACTGGTCTCACTTTAATACCTTAGGGCTCTGACCATGGCTTTGCTTAGCCAAGGTATACTCATTTGCTTTTCTAAATGTCCACCATAAATCAATTTGCCTATTCTGCTTCCTTGGTTTTTCTTCTTAAGTGGAAGATGAATTAAAGGAACAGGGTTTCTTACCATTTCATTATGAAACTAAAGACCAAAGGGGAACAAGATTTAAAAGCTAAGATTTCATATCTTAGAGATCTTCAGATCTCTCCTCACCAACAGATCTCATTCATTTTAAGCACACATTGGACCCAAACAGTGAAAACCCCAAAGAGCACATGGGCATCCACTGTGGTCCAGTCTTGGCCAAGCAGGCTGAGATCCTAGGTCTCCGACAGGCAGAATGTGACAGAAATCTGGTTCAGATGTTTCTGAAATGCTAGGTTTTGCCAGTGGAGGGAAGCAATAAAAGCTAAAGAAAAGACTAGTACTGCAGAGCTGCTAATTAAAACAATTCAGAGGACATAAATGCTAGAGTAATTCTGAGCCCACCATATCAGCCTGGTTTCAATGCAAATGGACTGTTCCGATTTCTCCCTTCATTGGGAGGATATAATTAGTTCAGCTGCAATAGGGTAGAAGCCTTAAGGCAGCCATCTTCTGGTGCTTCCAGCTCCCCCATGATGGAGGAACAGCTGCCACATGCCCCCCCTGCCACAGACTGCATGGAGCTGTGACCACCCCACAAGACTGCCCGTAAGGCACCATGAGCAGAAGGTTCCGCTTTCCAGTGGGACTGGCTCTTGCTTAAAGATAAGGGACATGTTGTTCCTCAGCCTAGCTGACTCCAGGACCAAACACCATCTTTCCAGATTCGAGAGCCTTGGCTGACACAAAAATCCTTCCGCATTGCTGTGGCGGAAGAGATTTTTAACATTGGTGATGACAGCCTGCACCAGCTACAGTGAACAGCTCCTCACCCTGGGCTCTGACACAGGCTTTTGGAGAGGATAGGAGAATAGTGAAGGGAAGACATTCTTAAGGTGCTGGCACATAAGAAACCGAAGCTCTGAAGAAGGCACATTCCCCAGCTCCAGTGAGAGGTTGAAAAGACACTGTGATGGGAAGGGAATGAATGCAGAGCTCAGAGATGATCCAACAGGTCGGTAACTAATAGGAAAGCGAGAACGGTCTGGGAAACAGCCACTGAAAGATGACCCTGTAGTTCACGTGCAGAATCGGCAGGAGCTTCTTCTTGTCCATTGCATAAACCCAACAGAATGGAGCACGCTGATTTGCTTTGGATATTTTTCATAAGCAAAAATATTCTATAAATGGCTTCCATGTTAATCAATAGTTTCATGGAACCAAAAGGCGAACCATCATTTGTTTTCCTAGGCTACTATCGAAATGTCTGGTCTTTGTATTCGTCATCCACTTTCCTACCCCCTCCTGCCCATCCCTCCCATAACAGAGGCCAATGTAAGGCTGGTTCTTCCTCCTCATCCTTGGTGGGAACAACCAATTAGCCAAGTGAAATACAGATCCCCCAGCTGCCACTGAGTACTCATCCTGGTGGGTGAGGGGTGGGGGGTGGGGAAATGGGAAGCATTATTTCCTCCAGTCAATTCAGAAAAAAGTACTTTGGGAAATGTCACCTGAGTGGTGAACTTTCCTTTTAATAAATGATAACAAAATAAAGTAGATAACAAATGACAGTACTTTCATAATATATAAATAATCCAGACTAACTTCTTACATTCATAGTAATGGTCACTATTTAGCTAGTACTGTCCTTTTTAGACTTTTCTTTTAGACATGAGATGTAATTCATATATCTTAGAGTTTTAGACTTTTTAGACTTTTTTTTAAAGAGAGACAATACAATTTATACACTATAAAATTTACCTTTCAGTGGTATTTAGCACATTTATCAATATACTAAATAACCACCACCACTATACACTTCTAGAACATTCTCATCACCCCAAAAAGAAACTCCATATCCAGCAGCAATCCCTCCTCATTCTCCATCCTCCCAGCCATTGGCAACCACTCTCTGTTTCCATGGATTGGCCTGTTCTGAACATTTCATATACTTGGAATCACATATGTGATCTTTTGAGGCCTGCTTCTTTCATTTACCATAAAGGTTCCATTAGGGTTCCTCTGTATTGTGGCATGTGTCAGGACTTCATTCCTTCTTACTGGTCAACAATAATAGCCCATTGTACGGATCACCACGTCTCTTTCATCCATTCACCAGTTGACGGACACTCAAGTCGTTCCAACTTTTTAGGTAAATTTATGAATGATGCTGCTAGGAACATTCGTGTACAAGTTTTTGTGTGCAAATACAGTCTCTCTTCTCGGGGCGCCTGGGTGGCTCAGTGGGTTAAGCCGCTGCCTTCGGCTCAGGTCATGATCTCAGGGTCCTGGAATCGAGTCCCACATCGGGCTCTCTGCTCGGTGGGGAGCCTGCTTTCCCCCCCCCCCCCTCTGCCAGCCTCTCTACCTACCTGTGATCTCTGTCAAATAAATAAATAAAATCTTTAAAAAAAAATCTCTCTTCTCTTAGCTAATATACCTAGGAGTGGAATCACTGAGTTATATGATGAGTCTGTGTTGCACATTTGGAGAAACTGCCAAACCATTTGCCAAAGCAGCTGCACCATGTTGCATCTCTACCAGCAGTGCCTGAGGGCTCTGATCACCCCACATTCCATCAACACTTGCAGTTGTCCATCTCTATTTTACAGCTTCCCGGTGAGTATGAAGTGCTCTCTTGATAGGGCTTTGGTTTACATTTCTCCAATGACTATGGATGGTAAGCATCTTTTCATGTGCTTATTGGTCATTTGTATATCTCCTTTGGAGACACCTCTACTTAGAAATTTTGCCTACTTTTTAACCAACTGAGCCACTCAGGCGTCCTTTTTTTTTTTTTTTTTTTTAAAGATTTTATTGCCTACTTTTTAATCAGGTGATTTATCTTCTTACTGTTGAGCATTTCTATCTAGCTCCTCTGACTTATTTTTTCTAGAGATTATAGGAAAGGACATTGGACCCCACCTGGCTTAGTCGTGGCTTTGGGAATGAAGCATTATGTTATCCACTTGGATCACGAGAAAGTTGAAAATTCTTATTGAGTACCAATTTTGTGCCAAAAATTCCAAGACATTTATTAACTTACTGCTAAAGAGGAAGCTCTTGCTTGGGCCATATGTTTCTCCTTTCGATGCTTATCAAGATCAGCAAAGCTTTTCTTTAGGGAAGGACTCATGTGGTTCTTCATCTCTTGAGACAGGGAAACGTCCCCACCCCCACCTCCCAGCAAAGGAATAGAGCTAAAAGTGGAGATGCCTCCACCAGTAGATAGTCTCTCACCATGTTTTAGCTATCCGGAATAAACTAGTCATCAATAGACTCAGGACAAGGGCTTTGAAGCTCCATTTTGAATACTTGAAATTAAGATCATACTTGAGTTTTCTATAGACACACCCAAGAGAATCTTTTTCAATTTGGTCTCCACTTCTTTTTGTCCCATAGACTGTGGACAATGTTTCTCAAGGTGACAAAGGAAGAAACCCCATAAAAAAATCTACAGAAGAACATTCAGCAAAGCCCTGGATTTATTTTCTTAGACTACTTGTAGTGATGTTGACTTAACTAAAATGCAGGGGCATGAGAAATGAGTAAGGCTGCAGAGAGGGGCATAGGAAACAAACAAATTCCTCAAAACTAAACCACAAAGGGAAGAACAAAGGTGAGGAGAGTTATTGTCTCTGCCAGTCCTACCTTACAAAAGCTAGTCGAGTTACATGTTTGACCTTCTTAGGCTATGTACACTCAACACATTTATTCCTTTTCCTTCCTATTCTCTTCATTTGTGCATGAAAATGAAGCAAAACCACAGGAAAACCTTCAATTCACTTTCAATATCGTGACCTCAAGGTTTCCGGAAATTTCCTTTTCAGCTCCTACCCAAGTTCTAAGATCTATCTCAGTTAACAAATCTTGTCAAGGGGACTAGTTCCAGGTAACCCGGGGATCTGACTTGTTTCTGTAACTCTAGCCCTTAGTGTTTCTAGTAGTGGAAGCACAGACAGCCAGAGGTGGGACTCTCCAGGAAGAGGCAAGACAGAACCTCTTATACCTCACAAAGAAGGCCACCAGACAATCCGCTTCCAGCCAAGATGGTTCTGGGTGGAAATTTCCAAGGTCTATGGTGCTATTATTTATGTGAACAAGTTTGTCTTCAGCCACACCCTCAGACAAAGGCTCCAGGCAGAATTTCACAGAATCAAATATAAACTTCAAAACCCTTTAACCTCATGCCATGCAGGGATTCCTCCAAGCCCTCAGGCTTCCCTGGCAGAATCCTCATGCTGAGGGCTTTTCTCTTAGAGATATCACACACCAGTCTGGAGAACTATGGAAAGAGCAGGATGGGTTTTATGTGGTGCATTGTGTTCCCCCAAGTTTGTGCATGGAAGCCTTAACCTGCAGTATCTCACACAATAATTGTATTTGGAGATAAGTTCTTCAGAGAGGTGACTAAATGAAAATGAGGTTGTGGTAGACCTTCATCCAATCTGGCTGTTGTCCTTATAAGACAAGAGAATTTACATAGAGAGAGACACCAGGGATGTGCACACAGCAACAAGACCGTGCGAGCAACAGGACCATGTGAGCACACGGAGAAAGGCATTGTCTACAAGCCAAGAAGAGACGCTTTTGGAGAAAGCAGCCCTGCCATCACCTTGACCTTGGACTTTTAGCCTTCCGAGAAAATAAATGCCTATTATTTAAAGCCCTTAGTCTGCAGTATTTTGTTATGGCAGCCCCAGCAAATGAATACAAGGGACTCCCAGCGAAAGAGAGTCCTGGGGACCCCTGGTGGGCGCAGCCACTCACCCTGTAGTAGTCAGTGCTGTACACGTCCCGGGACATCCCAAAATCCCCGATTTTCACCAGGAGGTTCTCGCCGACCAGGCAGTTGCGGGTGGCCAGATCTCGGTGCACGAAGTGCTGGGACGCCAGGTAGACCATGCCCGCGGCTATCTGCTGGGCGATGTGCAGCATCTGCGATTGTGTCAGCTCCGTCGGCGGGTTGCCTTCGGCCATCAGCACGGCATCAGGCCCGTGGGCCCTGTGGAGGGCACAGAAGCGTTGCTGAAGTTCCAGCACTTTCCTCCAGGAGCGCTGTCTCCCAGCAGCGGCTAGGGCTCAAGGGGAGCCTGACTTAGTGAAAGAGCGGGGGTGGGGAGGGAGATGTTTCACCCACAGATGTACCCCTAAAGCTTCAATTCCCTGGAAATCTAGAATTCTCGGGACGAGGTGGGTCTGCATGGTACCCTCCTCGATACACACACACACACACACACACACACACACACAGGTCTGATTCTGGGGGATCTGGAGCTAGTCTGAGGCCAGGCACTGGCCAGAGCTCCGACCCTGAGAGGCAGTAGTGCAAAAAACCTGAACAAAAATAAAAATAAACCAAAACCAAAACGTAGGGGAAAGTTTGGCTTTCTTGGAGTGATGGTTCACCATGTCCCAATGCGAGTCCCAGCCGTCCCCTCCGAGCTACAAGCTGCAGCTGGGACACCCTCCCCTGCCCCTCTGCTGACCTGGGCCAATGCCTCCAGGGCGCCCCCACTGGGGCCAGAGTTTCCAAGCTGTCCTGGTCTCCCTCAAGCCCACCTGAGCAGAATCCCAGGGTACCCTCTGCCTGGACATTCATTTGCTGTGAAAAATGCCCACCCCTCCCCCCTCCTCCAGCTCCACCTGTGCACTGGCCACCACATGGAGATTTCTAAAATCACAACACATTGTTTCTTTTACTGCACCAAGTTTTATTTTTTATACTATGGCGGGGGGTGGGGGGAGTATGGTATTCTATATCTTCTTTTTCTTCTATCTTGTGCCCCTAGCCCTGTGATGACTTAGGGCATCTCAACACCAGCACATGCTTCAAGGAGGGGGTATCCCAGTACCAGGATGTGCCCTCAGCCCCGTCCCCTCTCTGGAACCCTGACAAGACTGGTGTCACAGGCCCCTGATGGCCTGAGGGGTGCTGCAGAGCAAAGAATAAAGGGTCCCTCTCTTCCAGAAGCCATGGCCAAGTGGTCAAAGGGCTGCTCCTCCCAGAGGCAAATAAGGAAGAAGATTTCCTTCGGGACAGCTGGAAGCACTCAGAATCAATGCAGAAGATTTTGAGCGGATTTTGAAGTAGATGATCCCACCTGCAAGGGTGTGAAGCTGCAGGAGTATTTGAGGGTTGGAGTTGTCCCAGAACACCCTGCTCCTTCTGCCTCTCCCCGCACTGGCCAGCCCCATGTCAGTTGGCCCATTTCCCGCTGCAGGTGTATGCTCCTTCTTCCTGGCTCCAGCCCCCAGTGATTTCCCCCTTGCTGGATTTCCAAATCCATCATTCTTGTATTCTCGGAGAAAAAACACTGGACAAGGAGGAGGGGAGTTTTCTGCCATCAGGACCTAGGGAAGACTTTTAACTTGTCCAGTCGGTGATTTCCCCGTCAGTCAAACAGAGGGATGTTAGGCTAAGTGATCGTGTAGGTCCCTTGTATCCCTAAATACCCGGATTGAACCATTCCCAGGGAGGAGCTTCCTGTTTTTGTGCCAGGAGGTCCTAGCACGGTTCACCTCTATAAAGTGTGGGTACCCACCGCACCCTCCTAAGCTCTCTTACGGGAGTAGTAACTGAGACTGGGCATGAACAGAGCTTTGTGGTCTTTCATGGAAATCCAGCATTAAAGATTGCTCAAAGGTTGTTCTTCCCAGCACTAAATGCGCAGAGGAAGGGGGGAACGTCTTCACTGATCACAGGAGACAAAACCCTCGTTGTGACTTCAACACCAGCAGAGAGACCTAGAAGAACACACAAACTGGGAGAAATCCTGAAACATCCAGAGCATCTAGGCCAGGATGGAATCTTCATAGATTCAAATCAAATCTGGCTCACTTGCCAGAACCTTATGTCAGCCCCAGGAATCTGGACCCTTCTAAGAATCTATGCATTGCAAAGACTCCAGAGAAGAGGAGAAGTCTTAGGGCAGGTTCCTGCATTGTAAACCAGTTGTCTCCTCTGCTCGCTTTTGAGTATTTGAACAAGACTCCTTTTAACAGGAGAAGCCTTTGAGCAGAAAGTCCTGCTGTAAAAAGAGGGCAGGCAATTCTTCTAAACAAGTTCTCAAGAGGAGTATAAATAAAGTTAACACAAAAGCCCTCTGCTTCATTCTCCAGGTTACCCTGAAGCTCCTGGAAATAAAAACATATTTTTACCTCTTCTGGAAGAACATGCCTTAAAAGGGGAAATGTGCCATTAGCACCCTGGCTGGGGAAGCAGGAGGGTTCAGTGGGCTTCTAATGAGGGAGGCCGTTCATCTTTCCTTGGTTTATTTTCTCCAAGTGTGGGTTACAGTGGGCACTTAGCTACATGGTCCGGCTCTGAATTCCACAGCATGCTACTTTCCTTCTGATTTTTTTTCACCGGCTACCTCTAGAGGAAGCAATGCATGCTTAAAGCTCTGGGCTTTGCAGCCAGTGGCTGTGGGTTTGAATCTCAGCTCAATTACTCGGGTTTGTTTTTTTCCCCTTTAACCATAAAATAGAAATGATTATAATAATAATTTATTAAGTTTATACAATTTAAACCATTTAAAATGCTCAATAACATTAGCTGTTGTTGCTTGCAAACTTGTTGGAAGGATTCCGGGAGAGATTCTAGAGGAAAAACTGGAATCTCTTTGCAAGCAAGAACTATGTGTTTCTCCTCACTTCCCAGTCACCCCAGCACAAGGTGTTGGTGTTTGATGTATGGCTTTGGAATGAATAAAAAAGGGTGAGAGGACACTGTAGACATCTGCCTTTATAGGGCAGAGCCAGTGACACTTGGGGACATGGTCATGGCATTTAGGGACTGGGTTCCCTTCCAGAAATGGAGGACAGACTGTAGTTCACAGTGCATTATTATGCCTGAGAACCTGCTTCTTGGCATGGGAAACCTCTTGCTACCAGAGTGCAGCAGATTCTGAAATCGAGCGGGAGAGATTTCTAGTAACTCCATGCCTGTGCAAGACGCCCAGAGAGAATCAGGAGCCTGTTCCTTCTGGAAGCAGGAAGGAGAGCTAGGGAGAGATTGGCTGAGCCAAAAGTGAAAGGATCAACACACACACACACTCACTTACACACGTGCTCACACATACACACACTTGCATACATGCACAAACACAGTAGGAGCTCTCAGAAGCATTTAGTTGAATCTAGCTGAATATGTTTGGGGTATTATGCTCTGTTTTTGGAAAGCACCATTTTTAATTAGAGAAGTAGCCTAGAACGTGGAAACAAGGGGAAAATACTTCTACGAGCAACTAGACCTCCACCAAAAGTAGTTTCTTTTCCTCCTTTCACATGAGATTTGAAAGACAAAATCTGTCATCATTCCCTCTCCTCTCTCCTGCAAGGAAAAGTGCTGACACTGAGTAAAGCATCAGGATGACCGACTCTGAGAGCCAAGAGTTGGCTACAGATTCCTAGTGTCACTGGTAGTCCCTCCCCCAACACCATCATAAGCAAGGCTGAGAAGGGGGACCCATACCACGAAAGGACAACTAAATTACATGGGTATTCATGAGCCTCGTAAAAGTGACCCAGAAGGTACAAACTGCATAATGACATTTCTAAGCACAGCAGTACACCGCCCCTCTCCACCATTCCCTCAGTGACAGACTTATTAAACATCACAGTTTCTGAAATTTTCAGAGGCTGCCTGGTGCCCATTCCTGCAGAAAGCCCTTTCCAGGACCTCCAGGAACTGGAAGAGGACAGAGAGATCTAGATGTCACTGTAGCAGAGGTCGAACATCCCCAGGATTGCAGATCCCTCCACCATGCGGCTGTAGGGACAGTATCTGTTGATCGTCTATTATCACAATCATCCTGATACTAGTCCTTGATGTGGATAGTATTACACCCCTTTCACAGTTTAGAAAACTGAGGCCAACATCTTTCCTGTTTCTCCTCGATTATGCTACCTACCAAGACACCACAGGCTGAGAGGCAACCATGTTTGAAAGAACACAGCGTGTTTGAGCCACAGATGACATACAGAGGGTCCGGCTCAGGCTCACCTGGGAGTTGAGGCAACTGGAGACCTACCCAGGAGGACATGGCTGCTGATATAGAGGAGAAAGGAGAAAGCAGTCTCCCAGCCCACACTACTGGGACCATGTGTTCTTCATGCTCGTAAATGAGCAACTTCCATTTGTACCTCTGCTCGAGGCAAATAAAGGCATTGCTTGATTCCCTTCCCCAAAGAGTAAGTCAGTTCATTTTTCCTGTCCCTCATTTCTCCTGTGTCCTCAGTTCCTTTCTCTGTAGAACGTACTGGTGTTGTCACCAGAGAATGTTCCAGGGGGCACCCCTGGCCCTTCTCAGGAGCTCCCTGTCCTCTCTCAAGCCATCTGAACAGTGGAGGCTGCTCCCTCTTCCAGCCCCTTGCCGAGACCTCCCCTCATGCCCTACCTGAGGAACTTGTTGAGGTCCCCGTGCTTCATGTACTCAAAGACCATGATGAGCGGGTCACCTTCCACGCAGACACCATAGAACTTGACGATGTGCTCGTGTTGGAGGTTGGTCAGCAGCTCCGCCTCACGGTGGAAGTCCTTGCGCGCATTGTCACTGGCGTCCTTCAGCGTCTGGGGATGGGGATGGGCAGAGAGGGGAGAAAATCAACACACCTCAAACCCAGAATGTCTAAGGGAAGGTTGAGTGTGGAGAAGGAATGACTCCAGCGGGCCCTGAGGCTCCTAAATGCAAAGGAAATTCATCTCATTCATTATACAAAAGTTGGGAAATGGCCTTGTTCCCGAGGAAATACTGTCTGCATTAAAAACTGAGGAACAGCCCCTCAGGGGTCTGGAACACATTGCACTTTATGAAGCGCTCATACAGATGTTTCCTCAGAAGTACCAGACGTGAGCTTTTCAGAGTCTTCATCCTTTTTATCCCTCTTCTCCCCCAATTATTACCACAGACTCTCTTCCATTTTGATACCCGTTAAGCTTTCAAGGATGCCATGTGCCGCTCACTTCTACTCACGTAACTTAAAAAACTTCATATTATAGAACCACTCAGTAGACAGAAGTGTGTAAGGAACCCTCACATACCCATTTTCCAGCCTCGACCGTGATCATCGTGCCCGACTTATTACATAACACTTTCAAAAGCCTTCTCCCCTCCGTGCCCACGCACACTGCCGGCTCAGCAAATGCCCCAATCCA
Source organism: Mustela lutreola (assembly GCF_030435805.1). Classification (NCBI taxonomy): domain Eukaryota; kingdom Metazoa; phylum Chordata; class Mammalia; order Carnivora; family Mustelidae; genus Mustela; species Mustela lutreola. The sequence goes on from NC_081301.1 coordinate 74,345,450, forward strand.
GTCAGTGCCAAGCAGGCCATCACGTCACCAAGATGAAGTTGCCCGGGATCATGCCAGCCAGGTTCTGGTGCCTGTAGTTCTCTTCTCAGAGCGCTCCACCACCACAGTGTCCTAGGGCAAAGCTGGCACTTGTTGAGGTCACACACCTGTGCTCAGCTCCTGCCCTGGGTTGGTCACAGAGCCAGAGCTGTGGTGGCATCAGGAAGATGGTGACCCAAGACTTGGCCTCAGGTGCTTATGGGCAAAGAGGGAGATATGTCACCTTTATAATTAACTCTAATTCAAGCATGGAACACACATCCTAAATGAACTAGCTCACCTGCATCTCTGTCCAGTTTGATCACTTTTCTTTTTTTTTTTTTTTTAAGATTTTGTGTATTTGAGAGAGAGAGAGAGGGAGAGCACAGAAAAAGAGGGAGAACGAGAGGGAGAAGTCGACTCCCCTGCCGAGCAGAGAGCCTGATGCGGGACTCGATCCCAGGATGCTGAGATCATGACCTGAGCTGAAGGCAGACTCTTCACCAGCTGAGCCTCCCAGGCACCCCAGTCTGATCACTTGGTATGTCCCTTTTCCGGAACAAGTCTCCACAGCTGACCATATGACATCAGGCCAGGCCTCCCTGTCTCTGCCAGTGTTCGTCCCTCTGCCTGGAATCCTCACTCAGTCGTGGTCACTGGAGTCAGATGTTGAACAATGACCCCATGAAAGCGTCCACATGCCAATCGCCGGAATCTATGAATGTTACCTTCCATGGCCAAAGGGACTTTGCAGAGGAGAGTAAGTTAAGGGTCTTGGTGTGGAGGGATTATCCAAGTGGGCTCCAGGTCATTCCACACAAACAACCTAGACTGAGAAGCAGGGGTCAGGAGAGAGCAGATGTAAGGTTAGAAGCAGAGGTCAGACAGAACACAGGTGCTATGCTGCTGGCTTAGAAGAAGGAGTCACAAGCCAAAGACTGTGTGTGACCTCCAAAACCAGAAAAGGCCAGGAAATGTTTTCTGTCCTAGGGCCTCCCAAAGGAGCCAGAGCTGTTATCACCTTCCCTTTCACTTAGTAAAACTGACTTTGGGCACCTGACCACGAGAACCATGAGACAAACCGTTTGTGTTGTTAGCCCCTGAGTTTGTAGTGATTAGTGACGACAGCCACAGTTAAGGGACAAGGAGAAGGGATGCCCTTGGGACTCTTGCTGGTAAAGGTGGCATGTGAGTACATGAGCCTGTTCTCTGGAGACTCATCAGATCTTACCAGTGTTAGATGGAAAATGTGAGCATCCCTAAGTCACAAAATATTGAACCCTGGAGCGGAATGAAAGCACTGTTCTCCATCAGAAGTGTAATGAGTTTGAGACTATCCACTACGTCCAGGATCAAAGAGCACTGCCAGGCCCCTGGTGGTCCTACTGTAGCTCGCTGTCTTGACTCTGCTCTCCTGGGGGGGACACCCCACACTTGGGAAGCTTCTAGACCTTGGGATATGCCATAAGTCAAGGTTTCCATGCTAGTTTCTGAGGAAAAGACCCTGGCATGGAAATTAGCAGCCAAGACACTTACTAGGACACACTTACTAGGACACTAGGACACACCCTTGGTATTAACACCTGCTGGGAGGGTCTGGGCAGGGCAGACAGTGAGCTACGATGCAGTCTCAAAAAGCCCTGTCCACCCCTTTAGGAGGACCCTTCAGAGCTGCCCTGAGTAAGGGGGCTGGGCCTTCAGAGACTTATCCCAGCCCACCACTGAATGGAGACCAGCCCAGAAGGGGAGAGTGACCTTGAGTGGACTTCCTGAGTCCCCCCCCGCCCCGGGTTGCAGCCTTCTCAGCAAGTGAGGGAGCAAGTCCTTCATTCCCAAAGGGGGCAAGAGGCTCATCATCGAGCATCGAGTCTGCCACACGATGAGCTCGCGCTATGTAACTTAGCCTGCCCAGGACCGCTCTCCACACAGGAGTGCACGGAGGAATAGGCAGGGCCTGCCTTACCTCAGTGACAAGGAAACATTAAGATGACAGAGGCAACAACAAGGTCACCAAATCTTTTCTGCTGCAACCTAGCATTTTCACAAACTGCATTTAGCCGGATTTGAAGCTTTCTCGCCAGGGACGACCTGACCCAGAGAGACAGAAATCATATCTAGAGTTTTCTTGAGGCTACAGGCAGTGGTGTCTTGTGCCAAATTCTGGAGATACCCGTTGAAAAAAAGGGCTGGGTGGTGGGGTTCCCCATTCTCACGTTAGTATGTGGTTTTGAGAAGGGTCCCTTCAGAGCACCTGCTTTGAAAAGTGAGATGTGGTCCAGCAAATACTCAGAGAGGCTATAAAACTTTGGTAGGGTTGTTGCCGTGGAAACTACACATTTCTTCATTTAATAACAAAATGAACAGTGGCTGAGAGCCTGGGGTTTGGGGCTCTGGGCTCCCCGGAAGCTCTAGAAACAAGCTTTATACCCTCCCAAACTCAGCCCCTTCATCCCTGTTGTACAGGGAGATGTGAGGTGTTTATCTCGATGACTTGTTTAGGTTGGTTTTTAATCCAACCACTGTTTTGTTGAATTCCTAGGTAGGAAAAAAATCATAGTTAAGGCAAGCAGATAGACATGGAGGAGATGGATGTTGCCATTGGCTGGAACAAAATACACACATGGGAACGTCTCTTACCCTTGGACTTGAATTATGGTTTTGGGTAAGCGTCTGTCTCCAATACTTCCTTTGACAGCAGAATCCAGAGTTGGGGAAATAAAAGAACCCTTGACCCACGAGCGCTATGTAAACTAGAGATATAAGAGCACCAGGAAGGAATGAAAAGTGAGCATTCTGGAAAGGTGGTCCGTGGGTCCAGGTACAGGCCGAGAAAGGAGGCAGGAGGATATAAGGCTGAAGAGGAGACTTCCCGAGTCACTGGCTCCTGACGGGCTGGCCAGAAATGTTTGTGCTCTCCTTCTAGTCAAAAGACAGGTCCTCACAATGGTGGTACTCAAAAAGAAGGTGCTCTAGTTTAGAGTTAAAAAAAAAAAAAATCTGGATTCAAATTCTGGCACTGCTCTGGACCTCTCTGAACTCTGATTTTCTCCTCTGTGGCGTGAGGGAAACGAGATCGTCGACTTCACTGGGTCACCGGAAGGACTGAGTGAGGTAGTGTAAGCTGAGATGCCTCCCAGGGTCCCTGGTAGAGAACGACATTTGAAATCAAAACCACAACGAGGTCTGCATTTGATTTGCTCACACGAAGATCCGGGGAGGCCAAAAGATGCATGGATAAGGCACGGTGATGGCCCACCATGAGAGCAGCGGGCCCTGGAGGCAGCCCCCATTCCCCTCTGAAAGCCCTTTGAAGCCTGTGGTGTCTTCTCAGAGATCAAGAGTCCTTACTCAGAGGCTGCCCTGGGTCGCTGAGATAGCTTATTTCTCGGCCTGTCGTTAACAGTGAGTTAGAGAAGGCCCTTTAAGCCATCACTGCAAGACGGGAACAAATTCTGTACGTAAATTCTTTTCTTAAATTTAGCTATGTAGCATTGATTGAAGAACATTAGACTGTGTGTCTGTGAGTGTGTGCGCAAGTGTGTGTACATGTGTGAGAGAGAGAGACAGACAGAGTCAGGCGATGGGGAGAAGACAGGATTTTCTCTGGGGGGAGGACACCAAAGGAAAAGAGCTAACGAGCATCTAACATTTCCATTTCCCCAAAGGAATCTACTGCAGGAAGAGACCATTCTCCATGTAATGTCAGAAGCTATGCTTCAGTAAAATTTTTAGATTTAAGAAAGATTTAAGAAAGATTTCACTATTCATGGGGCGAGTGCATCTCCCAAACCCTAGCTTCATCCTATGTGCTCATCCATTTTTGCCTGTTGGGTCCTTTTTCTAAATTATGATTCAAATCTATTTTAAGAGATTCAGAAAATATGGCAGTAACAAGTTGGGCAAAATCATCTTCTGAATTTGGCACTCGAAGGACAGAATTTTTTTCTAAGGGTGGAACCATAGCCAGACAGCAATCAGAAGCTGGAAAAATCCTGCTATCAACCCTATTTATAAAAATCATCTCTGTTTTCGTACCATGGCTGATTGTCATTTTACTCAATTAAGGGAGGCTTGGCTGGTTCCCCTAGTCCTTGGCAATGGACATGAGGTGGCAGCTTCCCTCACTGACAATCGCCTCCACTTTGACAGGCATATTTGCCCCATCATTGAGCATTGCTATTTTCTTACTCCTGGTGTCTGCTTTGTAGCTTCGTTTCTTCTTATTCCTGGTGAATTTCCTGACACTTCAGAGCTACCGCCCTTTCTGAAGACATTCTCAAGAGAGAGGTCTCATCCAGAGCTACAGTGAGTTACTGCCTTGAGCACACACAGATTCAGAGTTGGAGGAACTGAACAGCATGCGGTAAACTTCAGCACAGAACCGAGAAACTAGTGAAGGCAAAATAGAAGTCAGGGGAAATAAATGAACGGAAAATTAACATTCCTCTCAAATGCGTCCATGAAATATTAAAGCTAACTAACAGGAAGCTAGTAGGAGAGGCAAGAGAGCTTATTGGAAATGACCCGTGTGATTGAATGCTGTAGGATAGGATAAATGATCATGCATTTCAAAGTGCAGGTGGTTTAGGAGACACAAGGTTAAATAGAGATTGCGTTCTTTTTTAAAGTACTGATCTTATATTCTTTGCCTATAATTTTTATCATCAAAGAAACAAAGTTAAACTGAAGTATAAGAAAAGAAGAGATCATTATGGTAAGACCTCATCGTGCCCAGTGCCCATGACCATGCTTAAAACAGAGGCCAGTGAGTAACCCCTCATGGGAAACAACTCAGATGCATGAGAATGACTGTCAATGTGCCTAAGTTCTTCTGGGTCAGGTTCACTTAGGCAAGACCTGTCGCTAATGGAGCCTGTTGACTCTTCTGATATCTCTCAGACCTGCACTGTTCAACAGGGTAGCCAACAGTCACATGCAGCTGGTGGTCATTTGAAATATGGCTAATCCAAATTGAGATGTGCTGTAGGTATAAAATACACACCGGATTTTGAAAACTTGCAGTGAATAAAGCATCTCGTTAATATTTTTGTATCAACAATATGTTAAAATGCTATTTTAGATATGTCGAGTTAAATAAAATGTATGAATACAGTTAGCTTCATCTGTTTCTTCTTACTTTTTTAATGTATGTACTAGGAAATTTAAAAATACAAATGTGGCTCGCATTTGTGGCTCTCATTTTATTCTGTTGGACAACCCTGTTCCATAAAAGTTACCTCAATAGGCTATCAGTGGGTCAACATGACTTTTGGGACTGCTGGAAAACAAGACTGGACTGAAATAGTATTAAGGCAGATTACCTTCTTATAAGGTTCTCTTGGGCAACTATTAGCCAGGTGTTTAGAGTAATCTGTAGTCCCAGTGCTATGAGATTCTTCTAACTTATAGGGTCTCTTCTGAAGAATAGAGAGGAAGCTTTTATCAAATTCTTACAATAGTGAACTTTGGAAGACTACGTTGTAATAAATTCAGAGACAGGATAGAAAGAAGATCCTAAAAACCAAGGAGGGCTCAGTAGGTGGCTCCCCTTCATCCTGACAAATGTAAAAATTAACAAAGGATTATATGAAAATAAAATTGATCGCACTCAGTGCTCACTGTGTACTAGAAACCAACATTCTGTGTATATCAACTCGATCATATGTAACTGGCCTTTGCGAGGACTTTAATTATGTACCAAATGACAGCTTCAAATACAAGATTCATAGCCAGGGTGTTGATTGCTGCTATCTTTATTTTCACAGCCACGCTAACTCTTACAGTTTGGAATCTAACGAGTCGACCATCCAATGGAAAACGCAAGGCCAAGTCCTATTTCGCACGCCTTAAAATGCTTGCAATAATTTGGGTGGTGAAATTGACGGCTTCTGTGTGCATATTACATCAAGTCGCATATTATAAATGCTAAGTCTTTGGAAGACATGAAACTAATTTGTAGCAACAGAGAGATATTGACTCAAAGGAATGAAATAGAAGTTGTCCTCTAGTAAGGAGAGCTGCAGTATATTTACCGGCTTTAAATACAATTAAAAATGGGAGCTGATTTCACTAAAGCTGCTGATGGCTCATGGTAGACTGGGACTCAGTCGGGATCCGGGTTATCATGCTAAAGCCAATGAGAAAGCAGCACAGCTATTGAGAGAGAGGCCCATGTTCCAGAGATACAGAAGTGTGAAATGAAGTCTACAGCTGTGTTCAATACCAGAGGTCCTCATTCCAGTGAAATGCACTGTTTGGGGTTTAGCATTTCTGAGAAGATGGGGATGAATTGGAGACGAGCCAGAAAATAGGGTTAATAAGACCACTTAACAAGACAAAAAACAGACTTCCCATCACAGGTTAAAAGTTGAAGTTTCTGGAAAGCGGACATTGATGGGGCAAAGTAGTTACTGGAACCTACCAGACTCAAGCACAGGAGAGGTCCTCACCAGGAAGATGTCACTCTCCCTCCTATAGCCTACATGAGTGTGCATGTATGCAAGCATGTGTGTGCACGCACACATACACACACACACACACACACACATGCATGCACGCACCAGGAAAAAATGGGCTTACACTAAAGTACAATAGAAATCTATTAAACAATGTCTGGGCCATAAAGACAGTGAAAGCTTTTAATGAGCCACTATTAAAAGTTGGATGATTTCTATTCCTAGAGACTTGTAAAGATGGGAGTCGATAGCATTTTCTGCAACACTGTGTCCTGTTAAGGTACACAAACTCCTTTTTTGGGACAGCACTAATGAATGTTCTCTTAAATATACTCATCTTGTCATCTTCCATTTCCATTTTGTGGGGACAAGGATTTCCCATGCCAGTATCCATAGAGAAGTGGGAAGGGAGCACAGGAAGAGGGAGGAATGGGAGGGAAACTTCGTGATTAATCAAGATGGAAGGACTGATAAGGTGACTGCCACAAAAAAATAAAAATTTAAAAAATCCTAAAATGAAAGAAAGAAAAGAGCCCCCTGTCTTAGAGATAAATGTACCTTGGAATTGGTGAACTCTTGATTCCCTCTCTTGTCTATGGACTGTTTCACTGTTTCAGAACAGGAGAGAACGAGCTTTCCTTTGGAGCCCTTATTCTGCCTTATCCATGTTCTGAGACAACTGGCGCTAGTTGCTTTTTTCCATAGAGGGCCTCATCTGTGCCATGTGATGACCTTGGATGGTTGGGCCACAGGTAGGTGGCCTGGTGTGAAGATGGAGTGGAATCACTGAACACACAGTCTTTTCCTTCTTGAGCAGTCCACAGACCAGGAGGAACAGCTCTTCACGCTTTTTTCAGGGATGGAATCTCTAATATTCCTTCAGGGAACCATGGCTACCCACATTCAGTCTCTGTGTGTCATGTAGACCTGACCTCACCTTCCATTTCCAAGGATGTGTATGTGACCCAGGCCTGGGTATTCAGATTATTATTCAGTGAGTCAGAGGACCTGGGGACCCAACTCAAGACAAGCCAGTAAGAGCTGTCCCTTGGAATTTGGTGTCATTGTTGGGGAAGAGGAGCTCTCTTTGGGGTTGCTAGAATGGCAGGATCTAAGCCCAGAACCATTGCTGCCAAGTCTTTACCACAGTGGAAAGGAGAGAACCAGTCTGGGAATACAGTCAATACAGAGGAAAGCAGGGCCAGGAGATACATACACGGAGAATTGATTTTCTGGATCCAGCAGTACCTGAAGCAAGGACACTAGTAGCAAGGTTTTCCATTAGCTTCATCAAATAAATTTCCTTTTCTGCTTAAACCAGCTTGATTGAGGTTTCCCATGAGCATGCCACAACTGTTCTTATCAAAGCTGATAATGATGTTTTGCTTATGTTCACTCCAGAATCCAGTTTTCCTTATTTCTACCTATTTCCTTGAATTGCATTTCTACTCAGAAAAATGCCAAAGTGTCTCTCAACCTTACATACAGATGAGCACAACTAACACATTCCTTTGTATTACTTGGTAAGTGGCATCATGTTGAATTTCCTCACTTGGAGCAACCAGGGCATGTGCAAAATTCAATAAGTAAAAAATGCGGTGCATCACAAGCATCAGACTGTTGGGGAGGCCTGAGTTTTAGTCCTAGATCTGACATTAATTGCCCTTGTTCAACCTACGTGACCTTGGATGGGTCAATCGTCTTCTAGGGGTTCCCATTTCTTTGTTGGCAAAATGTGGGAGTTAAGCTAAAGAACATCAGTTAATAGCCATCCCCTCATTCATTCAACAAGTATTTATTCCACGCTACTAGATATTGGACAATGTGCTGAAAATCATGGTTCCCACTCTCAAGGATATATCACTCTAATGGAGGAGACATGCAGTCATGCCAATGATGAAATAAGCTCTCAGACACATATAGAATTAACAACCTTGACAAATGCCATAAAAGACAAGTACAGATGCCTTAATGGATATGATGGGGAGGTCTGACCTAGCTGGCAGAGCAGGCAAGGGGAGTTCTCTCCTAAGAGGAGCAACTTGAACAGAGAGTGGATGGATTAATGGCAGCTGTGTGGACAGAGGGGCTAAGGCTGGGCTCTCCAGACACAGGAATGGCAAAACATGTTAGATGCTACTTAGGTCTGCAGAACAGCAATGTACCAGAGCACTCATCAGTCAACTCTTCCAAAACCCTTGGTGAAGAAAATCAGCATTATTTCTTCTGTTAACAAGAAGATATTCAGAATCGCGAAACGCAAAAATCCGGAAGGAAGTGCTTGTTGAAGTCAGATCTCACCACTCCTGGTCTCAAATGTTCCTGTAGGGTGCCTCTCACTCGCTTTAACTTACACCTCGAGGAAGTCACTCGACTTCCCTGGGTCGCGGATTTTTCATCTATAAAACATGAGACTTGGGTTCTATATAATTTCCAAAGTCTGTCTTGCATGCAACATCTTTGTGTTTCTAGAAATACACCTGAGATAGTAGAGAGGGGGAGGAGAGGCCATGAATCCGACGACGTGCACTTGTGGCTATATTTAAAAAACAAAAATCAGCGTGCAGGAAATAGTAGAGGAAAATGTTGTAGGCATTGCAGCTATCGAAATGCAGGTTGGATAGAGCCAAAAATAGTTAACGCACCCACAGCTAATGCAGGGAAACTACCATGAAACGTTTCCTTGGTAATTGAGTTACTTAAAGGTAAAGTAACTCATTCTGATCAAAGACTGGTTCCTCCGCTTCTCACCCTCTTCATGGGTTCTGCAATTGTGATTCAGCGTAAGAGGAAAAAACTAGCTGTTGCATCCATTTCACTAAAAAACGAAGGTCATCCAAAAACTATCAAGAAAAGGTCACTCTGGTTGGCTCCCAAACGGGGAGATAGTCTAATGGGAGAGGGACGCTCAGCCCATGTGGGCTCCTGAGTGCCTTCAGATCACGTCCATCTTAAACCGGTTCCTGCAGATCCCTCAAGTTCTTAAAATCATTTGGGGCAGGCGATGCCACAATTTACAGGAAACTGACATCTGTCAGTCTGCGTGCAAAGCCCTGGATTTCAAACCAGTCAGCTCCTTCTAGAGAAGGAAAGAGGACAATAGCTGCTATTTCTTAGACGCATAATCAATGCTGCAGGGGTTGCTAGGCAACAGGCAGAAAGCCTGTCAAACATCCCTGGGTACCTTCAATGGGAGAGGAGCAGCTCCAGGAGCAATTCCTCAGAGGTGACAGGCTGGGCGGGGCCCCGGAAGGGTCATTCCGTTTGTCTCCTTCCTGAAAAATTTGCTTTACTGTGGTTTGGACTGAACCATAGACATTTTCCTCCAAGGTTCAGGGGCTAGTCTTTGAACACACTTCCAGCTGGCCAGCCCCCGGCTGGTCAGGCTGGGGAGAGCAGCTCTGTAAGGGGTCCGTATGCTATTGTGAACCAGCCGTTGTGGAGCTGGGGAAGGTCTGGCTTGTGCCTCGGGGGGGCTGCAACCTCTGAATCCCAGAAAGTGAAAATGGGCACCGTCTCTGAAGCCAGAAGTCATACAGGCAAATGTAAGCAAAGCCTCTGATAGCAACAAGACTTCACAGGCAAGGTAGTGGAGAGGAGACGTTTTAGGTGTGCGACCTTGAAGTTGAAATGAATTTTTGAGCTGCAGGCGTTTTCGTCCTCTCGGCTTGAAATAACAGTTTCATTTAAATTTCAACAAGAAGGAAGGAGCCCACAAAGAGTCAGGAGTTGATAAAGGGGAAAATTCAAGTTCTTGTTGGTTTGGTTGATTTTGGTTTGGTTTGTTTCTAGCAGTCTTGCTTCACAAGCGCTCACCGGAGGTCATGAATTTGCCAACTTATTTGGCGAGAGATCCAGGTCCTGCGTCTTCGTCAAAGGTGGAATTCGGGCTGTGACTGGATTCAAACCAGGGAGAAGCCTCAGCGGTAATGGCAGTGGGAGATGAGCCTCGGGAGCGGCAGGCTGTGTGGACAGGGTAATTGTTTACACCTCACTGACCCTGTCTGGTGCTTGGCCAGGACCAGCCCAGGCCCTGAAACCCTGTCCTAGCATGTGTTGGGAAGGAAATGCGACACATGAGTTGACGGTGACCCAAATGTAGCTGGGGAACACCCTCTCTTCAAGGGCGTTCAGAGAACAGTGAAGCAGGTGGAGAATACAGAACGACACTCAAATGAAAGGCTTTCCCCACTAAGAAATTTGGTGCCTCTCTCTCTATATCTGGCTGAGGTCCCTCAGCTACTCCTACACTGTCATCTAGGATTCCCTAATCTCCCTGAATTTTCTCACATTCCAAGATGCTCACCTTGTGACCCCAGGAATCAAGAATCTGAATTCAGAATCTGAAGGCCTGACTTAGGTCCCTAGGGGGCCTCCAGATATCAGTAGGAGGAAACATGACTCCAGAACAGGAATCCCTGGTCTTCAATGTCCTTGCATATAACTCATGGCTAGATTAGGATCAGATTTTCCCTAAGCTGCTTCTAGCGCTCATATTTTATCAGTCTATGAATCTACAAAAATAGAGGCACCTTTTGGTCCCATTTATCCAACGTGAGGGGAAAAAGCAGCAGAGGAAAGCAAAGACTGCAGAGAGAACACTGCCAAATGTTCTGAACATTTTGTGCTTTAAAAAAATAAACTTTCTGGGTAAATGAAAGAAAAGAGGAAGCAGTCTCAACAGCAGGAATAACCACCCCTCCCCCCAACACCGCCCGAGTCATGGAGGGATTCTTATTTTACACCTTTTACCCCATTTGACCTCCCATCTGTCCAGCATCTTCTGAACGCCCATGTCTCCTCTCCTCTGGCTCCCTCTCCCTCTCCATTTGCCTAGCTTTAGTGAGACGATGTTTACTGATATTACATTTACCCTCCCTAGAAAGTTCTGTCCTTTATTCGTTCCAAAGTGCAGCTTTTAGAAACCTTTGGTGAGCGTCTAAGAGCCTCCGGGCCACTCAGGTTGGGATGATATCCGGGAAGCAAATGCACTGTTTCTTCATTTGGATGGGTTTTAACAGAAAGTGTATTTAGTCCACAGGATGAGTAAGTTCCAGAAGTTTCTCTCTCCTCAATTACCTATTATGTATACAGTAGAATACTTTGATGCAAAGTACAGCACTAATGGAATAGACAGCTGACTTTTAAACATGAAGCTTGTCCTGGTTGTAACTAGTAAATGAACGCTGCATTCTGTTTGGCAGAAACAAAGAAAACCCAATCATCTTCCATGAAGCCAAGAAGCTACATCTTATTATACTAGCCAAGCCCATATTCCTTTGCCACTTAATTCATTTTATAAATATAGGCCTCTTTTAAGTCTTTTACATATATTATTCAATACCTTGGTGAGTTGGGATTTTTTTTTAGTTTTGACAATGCATATGTAAAAGATCTGCTGAAGTCTTTTGTGCTATTTTTGTTAATTCCTATGTTTTAGAGAGCTCAGTGGAAAATTCATCCCCTCCAGTAACATTTATCTTACTGAAGACCAGGTCTCCTTTTTGAGTTTGGGGGGAGGGGGCAGTGGTGGGAATTAGGGACTTTCAGCCTCCATTATTTCAGTAAAACCGCGTGTCTCCTGGGGTGCTGGAATCCCGAGAGATGCCATCTACCGCAGGACGGAATCATGCAGCCCTGTATGCAATCCTGGGGCTCTGGGGACATTCGGGAGGGACAGGGTAAGGTGTAACAGTAGATGTCAGCAGAGCAGAGGGCTGAGAGGAAAAGCGGACTCCAGTCTCCCTCCTAGGGCCCCCACTGAGGACAAACTACAGCTGAGCTTGGCACAAGCACTGAGCCATCCCAAGGACACAGACTGAGGCTCCAATATGTGTCTGGGGGAATTCTGTCAAACCTTACTGCCCTCCACTCAGTGTTTAGTTAACATTGACTTGTAAGAATAGCCCAGAGCGCTCCACAGCCCATGGACTGGTGGGTCGCCCCTGAGAAGAAGCTCCAACAGTTACATGTGCCCCAAACACCCTTCCCACTGTCCACTTAATTCCAGAAAATTCAAACACATCCACTGGAGCAAACATAATTTGCTCCTGAATTGGCCAACTGTAACATGAAATAACGTTACTTCCACACGTGAGTGCAACCACAGATAATGAGACATTCTGGAGTGTTCTCTTACCTTCACTGCCACCAAGATCTTGTCCTGCTCAGGACAGAGGTTATAGCATTCAGCTAGGAAAACTTTTCCAAAGGCTCCTTCGCCTAGCTCCCTTTTCAGAACAATGTTATGTCTCTTGATGTGCTGAACAACTGTAAAACAAAGACAGAGTGGAAATTGGAATCGATGCACACGGAGGTGACGGCGGAAGGTAGGAGTCAGGGGCCCGCCTCCTGAGCTTTTCCCCTCTGCCCCAGTAAACCGAAAGAGAGGCTCAGTACCCATCTTCACTGTGCACCCCAAATAGCTGGAAGGAGGTTACACAGCGTGCTCTCCGGAGCTCAATTATTACTTTCGCTAGAACTGAAGAAGTGACTTCCCCATTGGCTACAGAATGTCATTAATGAACTTCCCAACTTAGGAGAAGGGAGAAATGGGAAAAGATGAGATATTAACAGCAGACCTCTCACAAGCCAGATGCTTTGCATATACTTGTTTGTCATGTTTCTCGTGGGGGAAAGGCAGAGAAAGAGCCAGGAATCTCTATTTCTTTGTTAAGATGCCTCAGACTTATAGAGGGGAGGCTCAGAGGAAACAGAGGGAAGAGGCAAGATCTGGGCATGGCTTATCAGAGCTTTGTCCTCCTGGTGAGCTGGACTTGACCAGGGTTGAGACTCTTTTCTCATTCCAGAAATGTCTAGACCATGCTGCAGCTGGTTTCCTGAGCCCTTTCTAAGATCATGCCTTAGTCTTGGCTCTCCAAAGCCAAGTAGAGACAAGAATAGATGCATGGCGGGAAGAGAAAATATTTCTCCCTCGTGTCTAGAGTGGACCCGGCCCATGTCAACTCATCTATACGCCTTCCTGAGGAATAAGGCAGGAGGCTGCCAAGGTTCTCTGGAAGCCCATCCGTTGCAAGGAGGAGAGCAGAGCGAAGCATTGCTCAGAAGGACAGAGCCAGTGGAAAGTCCAAAAGGAGACTCTGTGGAGGACAGAGCTGTCATGGGAGCTTGTTCCTCTTTCCCCTGACTGTCAAGTGCTCAGCCCTCAGCCCAGGCTTCGACAAGGTCATTGGCCGCCATTCTTTCCAGGATGCCTCATCCTTGAATGGCGGTATTAAAGAAAGACTGGGAAGACTTCTGGAGCTTGGAACGTGTCCCTAACGGTATTCTCTCATTTTATTCCCACATCCCTGGGAAGCATCTCTGTTCGTATATTGTAAGTGGGGAAACTGAGTCTGGAGAAAATTCGGTGATTCTCAGCGTGGGAATGGAGGAGTTGAAATTTGAATTCGGGTCTGTCTGAATCCAGAGTACACACACGAAGTTGCTTTTCCATAGTAAACTGTGTTACACATAGCAAGAGAAATAGAAATATGTAAATAATAAAAAGTAAACATACTCTCCCAGCTTCCTGTTTAGCTCACCCTTCAAAGGCCAGTTCAAATTCTCACTTCCTGAGAGGGTTTCCAAGACAGCTCTGACCATCAAAGACCTCCTTCTCTGAATTCATAGTACATCACGACTTATGCTTAGTTGAATCCTTGCTTATCTCACAATTATTGCACATCTGTAAACACCCTGAGACTAAGAGCAACCCTGTCTATCTTCTATAATCATGTGTAATGCCTCAGGTGCTGAGCCCGTAGAAGATTTATTACTGTGGTTTAATTTGATGATCTTTCTTAAAAGCCTTTTTCCCCATTGAATGTGAACTGAACTTTGAAAACAAAAGGAAATACTAAGCATATTTCTGTAATTTAAATAGTATAAACCTGTCATTCCACCCAAGAAACAGACTATCACCAGTATGGTGAAAGCGCCACTATGCTACCATATTCTTTCTTGATGGTATCCACTTTCTCACTCTCTTCCGGGGGTAATTACTAGACTGAATTTTGTGTTAATCATTTCCTCCATAGGTTTGTTACTAATGCTATATCCCTAATGAGATATTGTTTGACTTTGCTACGTAAATGGAAACAGACAGTGTGTATTCTTCGACGTCTTGCATTTTTCACTCAACAATGTCCTTGAGATTGAGTTACACTGAGCTACAGTGTGTATAATAGCAATTCCTTTGCTTTTACTACTGTATAATATACAGAGAAAGGACTATACCACCACTTATTTATTCATTCTATGTTGATGGATCTGCTCTGCAGTTTCTTTTTAGATACAATTTCTTAAAAAATGCAAGCAGTGATTAAGGTTTTGCTGTAATAGGATTTTTCCCCTGATAATTCATGTGGTTTGGAGCTATGATGGCTTTCATGAGCCTCTGGGAACTCAGGGTGATAAAAAATCAAAAGGTCTTTTATGAGCAACAGTATTAATGAATATAAGAACGTATATTAATTTCTCATGCTCCAGTAGCAACGGCTGAATTTAAGAGAAGAGAAATGTGTTCATTAGGTAGAGTGCCCATATAAAGAGACAAACGTAATTCTTATAGAGAATTAGCTGCCATATTTAAATCTAATATTTAACTTCATGGTTGTCACACGTTCATTGAGAATTAAATTGTCACTTGATTTACTTTCTCACCAAATCAAGGCAAGTATTTAACTTTATTTTATTTTTTTTTTTTTGCTTTTGGTTTACACTTTCTTTCTTTCCTTCTTTCCATTTATTTATTCTTTTATTAAAATTTTTCCAAACAGGAGAAGAAGTTAGAAGTTTATAAGTAGAGAATAAGTTGAAGTTTATAAAGCTATGGATAAAGCCACAATTCTATCACCTTTAAAACTAAAATCGATGGGACCAGTTTTCCTATGCTGACCTTGAAAGCAGTATGTAGGCACTAAAGCAGCCTAATTCTCCGAGGTCAGGTGTGGGGACAAAAACTAACCTGAAGCTCTCACATCACTGAGCTAAGAGTTTCTTCCCAATCTCTTCTAAGAGATCACTGGGACTCGTCCCCACCTGCCCCATCTCCTGTTTCCCTCCATCACCACTGGAAGTCCTCAGAACGTCTCAGGGCATCCCTCCTTATTCAACCTTTTACTCCAACACCACTCATCAGTGCCCATCTCTTCACCCCTCTTACAGACCCTCCCACAGGGCCCTCTGGCCTCGTTTCACCCGCCAGCTCCCTATATCCCCAACTTCTCCTTAGGTCTCCCTCGACCTCCTTGACTCATACAAAATCTTGGCTATGCCCCGAAGATCTCCATGGCCTCAAAGGGAGGTCACCCCCAACCTTTCCCCAGGTACGTGGGGGTCCATGTGCCTGACTTCTGACCACTACCCATTTTCTCCTGCCAGAGCCCCAGCAATCTCAGAGATCTATTTTAAGGATCCAGCAGTCTACTCCACTTCTGCTCCCTCATTGCTAATTACTCCTCTTACCCATTGATCTCCCAATTTACTCTATCCCTTTCCACCCTACTCATGCCATCATTCCCAGTGACCAAGGCACAAAGATGCTTAGTAACTTGCCTAAGTTGCAGAAACACTGGGCTGCATTCATCTGAGTCTTTTATTGGTGCAGCTAAGAGCCAGGTGTTGGGAGGTTTGGGTTGGTTGTCTGGATGGCATTAAGGTGACTTTCTCTGGGAGCAAGACTGTCTTAAGGAAGGAAGGAATGCACTGATGCACATTCCTCACAAGCTCTTGATTTTGCTGTGGATGAGCACTGGGAATCACACTGTTAATGGGCCCTGTGAACGCTTAGATTCATTTGATTCAAAATATTCTGACTGAAGTGAGTCTAAAGATCCCAATGATAAATAAGCTATCAGGTAAGCATGTAAAATTTTTACATGCTTCTTTTTCTGGAGTCAGTCAATTGTCTGTTCTTAGCTCCTGAGACATGAGTAAAATCATCTCAAACCCAACATGAACAACTAATAAAAAAAATATGAAAACACAAACTCTAGCATCAGTGTCTTCCTAGACTTGGAGGAAAACTCAAAACAACAGTTGATTTAAAAAAAAAAAAAAGTTTTGTAGAAAAGTTTCTCTTTAAAACTTGCCTTGCCAGAAGACAAGGAGGTATCAAGGCAAGATGGAAATACACCAAAGTCATGTGCACTGCAGACTGATCTACGTCCCCCAATACAGTCAAAACAAAGCACAGGATTAAATTACTGAACAACTCAATCTACTCTATGGAATCAGAGAGAAACTGAGGACCGGCAATGGTAATCAAGATGAGTGCCTGAAAACTATCTGGACATCCTTGCCTTTAATGGAATTTTCCAGAATAGAAATTTGGTGCCCTTGGCCATTTGCTTCCTGAGGACCAGAAAACTGAGTAGCTCTCCAGTTTCATGTTTGTATCACATTACAACCCCTGACAGATGTGTTTCCTCCCAAGTACTTCCAGTAGCTCACAGAGGTGCCTGCAGGTTCAGATGGCTTAAATCAAATTCCTGGTATTGATATTCCCCAGAAGCAGATAATCTCTATAGACACACAGGCTATAGATGAAGTATTAATCTCCATCTACATCCATTACTACCAAATCTAAAACTAATGAAATAAATACATAAATAAAACTACCCACTTAAAGGTGAAATTGAAAATGTATTCTTCCAATTTCCTCAGTAATGGGGTTTCATAGAAAGCCCCTTGGCCTAGTGGATATATCCCGCTTAGCCTATGACCCTTAAATTGAGTCATTAATTGAAATCTCTAATATATGCCAAGTACTAAGTGATCTACAGTTAAAAGGAAGACTATTCTAAACTTTGAAGCAGAAAGGTAAAAAGTAGTATGTCCTAGAAGACAACATTCTACAGTAGATACGATCTCTCTGTTTCCCTACAGATCCGAATATAGGGTCAGCCTCAGCAGTTCTCTCTCAAGGGACTGGGTTCTATGATAGCAAAAAGAACTTCAACCTCCTCATGTTTGGTAGTCACAAGTGAGGCTCAGAACAGTGATGCATCTTTCCCGGGGCCACACAGCTAGGAGGTGACTGAGCCCGGACTCTCTAACACAGGCCCCCATTTGAGACCCACCCAAGGTAGCCAGGGCCTCCTGGCATTAAAGTGAAAATAAGCATTGCATCTAGTTAATATCTCCTCTATCAGAAATACTTGAAACACTCACATGTTTCATCTGAAATGGACCAAGCCTCTCGTAAGGAGGAATTTCATCAGAAAACTGCTAACAAAATAAGACAATTACAAAAAGTGAGAAATGAAACTTAAATGCCTTGGAAAAAGCTTGAACTTGATTTTTATATAGGATGAACAAATGTCATTTACTAAATATCTTAATGTCTGTTTCACGGGCAGCCTACTGAAACAGGTAAAATCACCCACCTTGTAAAAATAAAGTTGCATGAAAGACTGGAACTATGGTTTTGAATTTCATCTACATTTTTATCAAAATACAAGGTGGTGCTAAATTGGAAATAAATGCAATTAAGACCACAGACATAAAACACACCAGGACAAGATAAGGCCAAATATTCATAAATAATATTAATGATGAAAAAGAACATGGATTCATCCTGAGCTCTTCTTAAATACATTTCAACAAAAAATCCCAATGTGCATTAACATCAATTAATTTTCATATCTCCCCGAATGAGGTCAACAGTTACATTTATTTTACAGATGACACCGCAATTAATTGACTTACTGGTGGTCATAGAGCAACCCACTTATCCTTTCCCAAGTGCTATTTCCAGTGAAATGAGGATACGGGGAGGGCCTAACATGCACGGATTGCTATTATGGGGCAGAAAATGTGCTGAGGTTTACAAGAATTATCAATCTTCATAGTAATCCGGTAGGGTATCCTTACATCCATTTTCAAATTAAAGTAAAAAGAAGAGGATCAGGTGAGCTAAGTAACTCATCCAATGCTGTACAACCAATAAGGGGCAGAGTTAAAATTTACTCTACTACAATGTTCTACTTTGCCTTGGCCTTCTGATAGAAAAAAAAGTGAAAGAAAAGCCAGATGAACTGGACTTTTTCTATCTAGAGATACGTGGGTCGACTTTTGCCAGTTTAGTTCAGTAAGTTTTGACTAAGCACCTACTATAGCCTGGGCATTTCTCTGGGGCCCAGCGAAAAGGATGAGCAATATAATCCCTGAGCTCATGCAACTCACAATCTCAAGGAGCAGAAAAATATGCTTATATCTATCATATCTTTTCCTAACACCTTTGCTTCATTCACAAAGGATTGTAGGTACTTGATGGGACCATGCAAAGAAAAGCAAAACACCCAAATAAAAACTCGAGTCAGGAAAAGTGGAATAGAAGGCCAAGACAAGGTGCTAAGTAGAAATGCAAATGTGCAGATTCTAGGGGTCCCATGGGGTTATGAAAATTAACTCATAATTTGGATCCAAGCTTCCTGGCAGCAGAAACCAAAGAGAAACCCAATAATTAATAAAATGTGGATGATCCAGAAGTAAAAGCTCAAAAAATCCTTATGGTAAGTGAGATTCTTCATGGCATTTAGTTTTTGAAGGAATATACCAAATGGATTTTACACAGGGGATCAGCGTCCTCAACAATGCCCACAGAGTAAATAGTGATCTTCGTAAGAAATGAACACATAGCACGAGAGCCACCATCAGAGAAAACAGTGCAAGGTATGATGGTATCCCATCAGAATGGCACAAAAACCAAGGTCTAGGGGCATGCTCAAGAATGCCTTGGGGATGTGATATCCCCACACCCGCTGCTGGGCCTAGAACACATTAGGCGATCAACACAGAGAACAAGGAGCCATGGGACCAAAATGGACACCCGTGAAAGGCAGGAGAAAGGGCCAGGAGTGAGCCTGCTGGGGGCACAGGAGTTAAGTGAGAAGTAAATGGGAAGAAGGGAGGGAGGAAACGGATAGGATAGATTCCGGGGGAAGCCACTGGGGGCAGAGTGCGCAAGGTATGGAAACATTCTGAGACAGGAGAATAGAGAGTTTGAGGGAGTCGCCTTCTGAGGGCCTCGCTCTGCTGCTCACCACAGCATGTGGCCACGGAAGGAGGACTTCCAGGGATTCCCAAGGGGCGCATTAAGCACAGACCAGGAAGCTCGGATCCAAATTATGAGTTAATTTTCATAAGCTTTTAAGCTAAGCCTGCCATGGGGTCCGGTGACGGGCAAGACACTCTTGCAAACAATTTTACATTCCTGGGAGGGCACCAGCTAGCTACGTGGCTGCCTCAGACAACATCCAGCGGCAGCAAAGGACCCTTCCATCCTAAACCAAATTTTAGACCCCGTGCTGAATGAGAGCAGGGCAGCTGTTGGGGGAGACGAGCGAGAATGGAGATTATTGAAACTCTACGTCACAAGGGATAAAGGTGACGGGGTTATTTGAACTTCAAATCCAAAACCTTCTTCTAGAAAACATCCGGGAAGGGGGGAAAGCCCCAGAAGCCATCTTTCAAGCTGTGAGACGGAAGGGAACACCACACTTCAAAATACACATACGGCACATCCTTCGCTTTGACAGCCCCTAACAGCCAAAATTATATCTGTTTTACACACTGGCAGGTGGTGGAGTTGGATTGATTTGCCCTGACAGCCCTCCCTGCTGGAACAATACTTGTCAGTCAGCCCCGGCAATGTTTATATTTTCAAGAATAATTATGCCAAGTGATTGCACGAAATCCTGGCAGGTGGGCAAGAAAGTCTTATCTGTCTGCCCCTCTGACCCTGTGTCCCTGACCTCTAATGTTCCTTCTGCTCCCAGGGATGGAAAACATCCCTTTCATGACCCGCGCCCCCTCCTAAGCTGTATGCACAAGCCTCCATTTGAGGGTTCGACACTGGTGCCTGTCTTACCATCTGGGACCTCCCCATGCAAACTTTCCCCCCTTCAGTAACTTCAACTGATAGCCATTACAGTTTCCTAATTGACTTCTTAAGGATCGTTGGGTTTTTCCAACGTACACAGATGTGAATGCTCCCATCATGCAACACATCTTTAGCTATGGGTGAGGGTAATTCTGAACTCAGACTGGTGGGCATTCAGGGCTTCCCTGACCTGTGTCTAACATAAACATAGTGACTGTCTTCTTGGTGTGCACAATTTAGCACACACATTCTAGATCACAATGGGATCGATGGTGATGGGAAGGACAAGCAAAGTGCTAGGCAAGTGGGTCGCTCAGGAAAGGCTTGTGGAACCATTGAGCCAACCTCAGAAATGCAGACTGGAGTCTTTTCCTTTTTTTTAAGATTTTATTTATTTATTTAACAGAGATCATAAGTAGGCAGAGAGGAAGGCAGGGTGGGGAAGCAGGCTCCCTGCTGAGCAGAGAACCCAATGTGGGGCTCCATCCCAGGACCCTGAGATCATGACCTGAGCAGAAGGCAGAGGCTTAACCCACTGAGTCACCCAGGTGCTCCCAGACTGGAATCTTTATGAGGGAATCTCTATACTCAAGAGGGAGCAAGGGCTTAGCTTAAGGTACAGTGGGAGGCCAGTGGGCATTTTATGAGGTCCGGAATTCCATGCCAGCTTCTCGGGCTGCTTTCCATGGCCCTAGCCTCTTCCCCAACTCCAGGAGAGCTCATAACCAACAATATATGGCCAATATCTGAAGGAGGAGAGGTGACAGGATTTTTGGGTGCATCCCAAAAGTTTTCCATTTCTAGAGGGCTTTCTGTCCATTTAATATGCATAGCAGAGTCTGATGATATTTCCTCTTTAATATGCTTATTTTAGAACTCATATTTTGGAAGGAATACTAGTGTTTATTTTCTTCAAAGGATTTTGTGATACTTGTCGCATCTTTCAATCCCCCTCCCACCTCCTCATTTTACCATTTAAGCATCTATGTGAAGAGAGCTATATTGGGTGCTGTGGAAGGCCTAAGGATGAAGAAGGAGAAGAGGTTGTCAGTGGATGCTAATTACACCTCTGCTGTGTGCTAAGCATTGTGTTAAATGCTGTACACACATTATCTTCTTGAGACGTTCTGAAGGACTTGGGGAGAGACATCATTGTCTCCTTTTAGGGAATGTAGTAACTGAGTGCTGGAGATGTTAAGTAACTTGTCCAAAGCCACACAGCTGGAAAGTGGGCAAGGCAAGCTCAGACTGGTTTCAGAACCATGCACTCTTCCGCAGGAGAATATGGCTCTTTCCCTCAAAAGATGGGCAGATATACAAATAACAGTTGTCAAAGGCAGAATATCAAAACGGCTATGACAGATGTAAGAAATACAGGGTTAAGCGTATCTAGAATAAAAAGAGTCAAATTCTTTGAGTAAATGATGTGGTGTTGGAGGATGTGCCTTGTGAGTTTTCCATTGTAAGTTGATCATCGCTTGAAATGTTGGTTGGAAAGAAGGGCCATGTTGGCCATAATTGATTATGATATTTCCCAAATGCCAGGTTGTCAAGGACTGGTTCGTCCACTGGACCTACCTGTTAAGACGTGTCCATATTAAAGTCCCAAATCTGAAAAGCCATTTAGGTTGAACTAAATGAAGTTTCCATTTGTGAAGGCCCAACTGTGACAAATACCAGCTATTTCGTATGGCTTAACCTAATTTATCGCTTGGCTATTAGGTTTGCAAACAGAACTTCTGAATGTTAGAAAAGAAGCCATATCTTTTAATTTTCAAGAATATATTAAGGAAAGCAATACATGGACAGGGTAACAAATCAAATAGTTCTGAAGAACTCATGATGGAAACAAATTGTACCCCTCTACAGGCTTCCCTATCCTCAACCCCATTCTCTTGGGTGGGGTGTCTGATTCAATCCAGTTTGAATTCTACAGATTTCTTCCATGACTATAATCAATATTTACACTTTCTTCCTGTTTTCCCAATTTCAGACACTTAGCAATTGTCCACTACTCAAGGGAAGGATTTCACTCACACTATCTCTCACCTTTTCCCAATAACTGGGAGCTGAATTATTTTCAGTTCTTCTACTGATAGTCTATCATACTCTAACCTTTTTAAAGCCATTATGCTAGACTATTCTGTATACCATGAGCCTATTAGCCCCCTTACCTCTACCCCAGTAACTTCACATATTCTTTGAGCTTGACCTTTACTGCAACTCTGTCATGACTGTTATTATATGTGGTTCAACTTATGATATGCTACAATTTGTGTCTTATGTGACTAAAAATTGAAAAACAATAAACAGTTTATTTCAATACAACCAGTTAAACACTTTATGCCACAAGGCTAAGTAGGTGGCAGGACTTCATTTCCTTTTTGATGTGTCTAATGTCACAGAGAGAACTTCTGGGCCATTCAAAGCAGGATGTATCTAAGTATCAAAATCAAATGCCTTCTCTCCCCTACCATCAAGATTGTCCTAGCGTCTAATTCTGTTGGGACCTGGAAGACCTTTCAATCTGAGGCCTGGGGCTTCTTCAACGGTGGGAAATTGACTTCTGTTTTTTTCTTTGTTAAATTTCTCTCTACCATTTTTCTGTGTTCTCATTGCTATTTGGAAATCTTAGTAGCCATTTGTCACCTCTCATGCAGTTGAACTGTATGAATTCTCTCTTATGAATTGCTTCTCTATGTCCCTTGTCTTTTCTTCTCCAGCCTTGTCTCTCTGCCTTTTTGCTCTTGTTCTGGAAAATTTTCTTGAATTTCTCTCAGACCTGTAATGGAAACCTTCAGTTCAGCCATCATGTATCTAATTTTTATGAGTTCCTTCATGTTTTCTAAGATTTATTTTTCATAGCTACCTGATTTTGATTTATTTATATAAAAATCTCAAGTCAGAGAACACTTGTTTTTTTCTAATTCTCTTCTGATTCCAAAAATACTTCTGCTTCCTCCAAGGTCAGTGTTTCTCTTTGGATCCTTTCTTTCAGTGCTTATCATCCTCATGTGTATGATGGATCTTGAATTTTATTTATATGTAAGGATGGGTAGCTAGTAAGGTTTTCTTGAGCTCTTATGTCAGTAATTCTGTTTTTAGATAGTGCTATTGCTTAGGAATTGGGTCACTGGTAGAACACATAGATAAACAGGCCTTGCTTTAGGACACATAGGCAAAAAGTGGACCATTAAGCAGGAGCATAAACATGCTAGACAAAGAGAATGTCACTCTGGGGCTTCAATATCTATACTATTAGCCCTCATCCTCTAAGGCAATCTGGCAATTTCTGCATAGATGTGCTTTCAATTTTTTTTTTTTTTTTGATCTGAGGATAAATAATGGGAGGCTATCTGTTTCTCTGCCAGATTGGAGGGGATGGGGCATACCACTCATTCAGTTGCCCTCCCAGTATGTGTAAGCCCTTTCCCACAGATACTCACTACTCTACCTGCTGCATTTGTTGGCTCCAAGCCTGGAGAACAACAGGGCAATCCTGCCTCCACCTCAGAACCCCTACAGCATATTCTGAGATGAAGATTCTTCCACTGTGTTTCACGCATGCATATGACGACCACACACTATCTCTCTTCCAGAAATCTATTGAGAAATCTTACCCATTAAGGATTTCCACCTCTCCTTCCCTTCTCGGTATGGTTATGCTCAGCTCAACAGTCCAGATGGAATATCTTCACTACCTTTCTAAGGAAGTGCTTCTTGGAGTCTTCAGAGCAGATGGGATGTTCTCCAAGAGCTCAAATAAGGCCTTAAATAACCTATCTATTTTATAAATGAGGACAGTAAGGCACAATAAAAGTGCTTATTTCCCAGAGCTGAACCAAGACCCAAAACCCATTTGCTTGTCCTTAAATACAATGCCATTTTCATTATACTCTGATCCCTCTCATTATAGACATTTATCATCCAAATATAATAAATAGCTCAAGAGAGTAAGAACGGAGGAAAGCAGGGAAGATTAAGGTAATATGAAGTCCATGGAATATTGCTATAGTCTGTCCCTGGAAGTCAAATTACCCTTCTTCCATAGCTAGTGGACTTATCTCTTTTGTCTTCTGCCTATTTACACTCTCCATCTTTGGTGAGCTGCAAAACCTTGGGTGTGAATTCATGTCAAGAATCTTGGTGATGAAGGCAGTTTATGAGCTGTGAGCAGATTTATAATGTGAGAGTCATGGTGCTCGGGTCCCTTTCCTCTCTGTCTTATGATAAAGACTTGTTCTATGGGCTTCTGTCAGCTGGAATGCTTCCAAATTTTGCAGTTAATGATATAAGCTCTGTGTTTGGACAAAGGTTGTAAGAAGTACACAACTAAATAACATTTACCCAATAACACTGCTTGAAAGAGGAGAGAACAGTTCCTACCCATTGGGTCTTGGGGTCCTGTTGGGAAACTAGAGAGGGTCAGACAAATCTAGCTCCCATTATGGTTCCATGGATTTTATAAGGCAGTCTTTCATAGAAACTGCTATCTCCTGTGAGAGTTTCAATGCTGTTATTACAAAGGGAATGACTTATACTGAATGTGATTATAACTTCTGTTAATACAAACCACTTACATTCAGGGTTGGCGTGGTCCAAAGTACTGAAATGATATCATATATTTGGAGTAGATTATATTAAACAAATCCATTCAAGAATACGCCAAAGTTAAATTCTATGGTATGCTGAAGTTGAGGAAGGAATGAGCTGAGGACAGTTTGTCCCTGGGGCTATCACTAAAAAATATCCAGCCCTGCTTGGTAGTCTCACTGGGCCCTGGGCAGACAAGACTGTAGGAAGAACCTTATTTCTCAGGAGAAATAGTGTACAGTGGGGCCTACCATGGGACTCTGGCACTAGGTGGGATCCCCCACCTAGCAATGGTTGACTGAACCAGTGATGTTGGTAAGGTACTGCAAAATATTCTTAGATTTTGTCATCTTACGCAGGGGCACGGGGATCACAAGCCTAGATGAAACCACACTAACCATCCAAGAACCCATGAAGGCCAAGGAGGAAAACGCCCATGGAAAAAGAGAAGTTGGAAACGAGGAGGAAGGTATTCCTTATGCAGGGTCCAGGATGGTTACAGGGGGCATGATGAGTGAAAATGGCCACAAATCGCAGGCAGGGAGTAATGGGAAGAAAGGAAGGCCCAGTCCAATCCCTGCTAATATCTAACTATGTGATAAGAACGATTTATTTAAATTCTCTGTCCAACTTCAATTTCTTTCCTTTGGCTGTAAAATGGGAATAAAAATGCCTGCCCCATACCCCCTAAGGAGAACGAAATTGTATGGTAAGTAGCAAGTACTCTAACAAAGAAAATGTGCTATAAATGTTTCGTGGGGAGAGCACTGCTGTGTAGCAATGTCACGCTCAAGATTACGAGGTGACACACATACGTTTTCGTGGTTCAAGGTAATGTTAACTATGACACACAACTACAATAATATTGGGGCCTCCTGTTCTCCAAGTACTTTCAGGCTCATAAAGTACTCTTTCATGTTGTTTTATTCGAACGTTAAAACAGCTCAGTGAAACAGGCTGTGAAAATTTCCTGAGTTCAATTCCACAGCTGAGGACACAGAGGCTCAGAGAGGCCAGGGAGTTCGTCCAAGGCTGCACAGCGGGTCCGTCCTAGAGCCAAACACCCAGTATGGCCTTTTTTATTCCAAATTCAATGTTCTTTACGCCCGAGTGGCAGAGCGGGCATTCTGGAGAGCAAAAGTAAGAAACTTCATTCCAGACGTAAAACTTACAGATGAGACACTAAGATCAATGCAAGAGGCCAATGCAAAAATAGGGCTAAGCATTTGCCTACTGGAGGGATAGGAAGTCAAGAAGGAAAAGTTAATGTGGGTGGGAATTATAGGAAAACTTCACAGATTTAAAAAAAAAATAAAAGGAAGAAGAAAGAAAAGAAAAAGAAAAAGGGCTGGGTTGAAATGTGAAGAATGGATCTCTTTGAATAGTTAGAGGCAAAGTTGGGCAAAACTCTTAAGAAACAAGGAGAAGCCAAGGCACGAAGGCCGGGTAGTAGGAATACACCTGCTCTGGTTAATTCAGGGTGCAGTGATGGGGGGCAGGATTAGGGTTGCAATAGAAGTTTCCATTGGTTAAATAAGAGCAGATCATGGAGCACCTGTGGACTAGCTGAGAGATTTGATCCAATAAGTAGATTTGATCCAATAAGTAGGTGGGAGCTATCCTAGGTTCCTGAAGGAGGGTGTGGCTTTATATAAGCAACATATTTTCTGGTAGGAATATGCACAGTGTGTTTGAAGTGCACCCTGATGCAGAGAGAGCAGCTAGATGTTTGAATTAATAAAGGCCTAATCAAGAAGTTAGGCCTGGGTTACAGTGTGGCAATGAAAATAAATGAAAATAAAAAGAAAGCTATAAATCCCAACAGCCAACAATCTGAGCAAAGAATTATTCACTCAGCTACCATACTCCACATGACTCTCAGAAACATGACCAGCTTTTCTCAATCACATTTCCCCTTAGCCATGCTGCCAAGGGATTCAGAGTTGCCAAAGTGAAGAGTTCATTAATAATCACTTGAATTTAGGGGGCCTGAGTGGCTCAGTCGGTTAAGCAGCTGACTCTTGATTTCGGCCGGGGTCATGATCTCAGGGTCCTGGGATGGAACCCTGTGTCAGGCTCCATGCTCAGCGTGGAGTCTGCTTGTCCCTCTCCCTCTGCGCCTTCCCCTGCTCTCTGTTTTGCTCTCTCTCTCTCCCTCAAACAGATAAGTAAATAAAATCTTTAAGAAATATCACATGAATTTGTCAAAAAGATTCCTATTTCATCCCTTGGTCTTCTATCAAAGGGATAGAAATTATTATTATTTCACAGAAATTCAGTCCTTGGTAAAAAAGAACTTTTGAGAGACAGATGTTCATTGAGGGTCAAAGGCACTTGAATCACGCCTGATGGTGTTCAAAAAATTGTTTGTCTCACCTGACATCATCAGACTACCCATAAGACTTCTCAGAAGTAAAACAGTTATACACATGTGCAAACACCTTCAGGCTCATCTCCAGACCTTCCCAATGCGGTGAACTATGGATTCATGTCATGTGAATTCCTGCATCGAAGTGTCAGAAGGTGTGGTCCAGTGTCACCCTTCACTGGACCCACATCACCTCCGAGGAGATGTAGGAGAGGATAAGGAACAGAAGCAAAAGAGGCGAGCCGCCTGTGCAAAAGGCAAGAAGGAGACAGAGAAGGGGCCGGTCACGGACAAGTCTAGCACTGGTGATTGGAGAACCTGGATCCCAATAACTCGATCATCTGGTCCAAACAGTCTCACGGTTTTGATCTAGCCTTTCCGCACCTAGGATCCGAAGCCACACTCAGAAGCAAAACAGGTTCAGGGCTGAAATCGCTTGCCTTTTTCTGGCCTGGCAGGTATGCTTGTAGACATGATCAGATTTGAACATAGCCACAGCCTCTGCTGTCATCAGTGAATTATAATAACGGCGTCCTTCCCCTTTAAGTTTCGATGGCTGTGTCATGCTTTCCGTTCCCTCTTCATTTCAGTGTGTGGGCATTACACACACACGCACACCCATGCTGTACCAACAGCTGCTTGCCAGTCAATGAAGTCACATTACTCTGTCATGGGGATGTGTGAAATAAGCCGCCTCACAGGAGGTGGGCAGAGGCAAGCAGGATGCAATCAGTGTAAACGGGATTCTTCTCTCTCCTGCGCCTGTTTTGTTGGCTCATTGAGCAGAGGAGTGAACAAGCTTCATTGGGTGCAGAACTGTATTTAGGAAAAACCTTTTCTTTTTATTGCCGCTACATGTGATAATAACTTCATGAGGCTGTCACCCTTAGAGTCACGCTGCCTGGAGATGCACGATGGTTGGACAAAGCAGACACCCTGCTCTCACAGAAAAATCCAACAGAATTGACCTTCTTTCCCCGTGGAAATGTCAATAGCAATTACACAACCAGCACTCCCTGGGCAAATATGCCAGAGCCGCTCTGAGGGCAGCAAGGCTGCGGACAGGCTCAGTCGCCATGAAGGTACCCATGCCACCTCGAAACATCTCTCTGGGAGCTGAGTTTTCCAATGTGCCCGACCGAACAGCTGTCACTGTAGCCAGGAGCTGCCCGTCCCCGGGGGTCTCCATTGCTGCCCACAAGTACGGGCTAGCACTCCAGCACAACGATCTCCGCCCCAGAGTCCAGCTGCCCAGAAAGGGATGGCCTGATCCAAGTACCCTAAGTTTAATTGTATTATTTCACAGAAATTCAGTCCTCGGTAAAAAAGAACTTTCGAGAGACAGATGTTCATTGAGGGTCAAAGGCACTTGAATCACGCCTGATGGTGTTCAAAAAATTGTTTGTCTCACCTGACATCATCAGACTACCCATAAGGATTTCTCTTCCGCCAAGGTCAAACCTTTATTCTAAACCAGTCAAAACAAAAAGCATTGTTTAAATAAGAAATATACAGGGAGGGGTAAGCTACAGGACACAGGGATTGGATGAGACTCGGAAGACTAATTAACAGGACCAGGAGAAGGGAGTGTGACAGACTCACACACAAGTGAGCTGGCAGCCCGGACTAATTAGCAACAATTAATTTTATGGTAGGAGCAAGAACACATGTATTATGTTCTCTAAAATCTTAATAGCTGTCACCATAAATCACTCCCATCTCTCCCTTGAAATTCAACTTGCAAGCAGGCTGCTTTGAAATTGTTAGGAATTAACAATATAGAGTTGCTATGTGTTGGATCCTAATACGAAAAGTCAATTGGTTTTTTTCTCTGCCTCTTGGCCCTTGAGCTATTGTAACCGAGGTTGGCATCAACAACTCAGCTCTGAACCATCAACAGCTCAGCTCTGAACTGATTCTGATTGAAAGAGGTGAGAAGTGAGCAGCCCCAGGCCTGCTTTGGAGGGATCTGGGATCCATCGTGCTGCTCTAGATTGAACATCCTGTGCAGCCAGAATGGGCTCCTTGCCTGAGATGGAAAACAGATTTTTTTCATCTATGCCTTCTCCTATTGTTTGGAAGTGCCTACATAAAGCACTGTGCTGAGAGAATTGCGGCTTAGAAAGAGTGCCATGATCAATTAGTAATGTCTGTTGGGCACAGGGATGAAAAATACTTCTGAGTTTGTTGTTTGTTTGAAGTTTTTAATTTCTTTTTCCTTTTCAGAATTTATTTAAATTATGATAAGATACTCGTAAAATGTATCATTTTTAAACTGTACAGTTCAATAGCATGAAGTATATTCGTAATTTTGCACAACTATCACCCCAAATGGAAAACCTGTACCTATGAGGCAGTCACTCCTCATTTCCCCCCTGCCCTCAGCCCATGGCAACCACTCATCTTTTTTCTGTCCTGACGTGTTTGCCTCATCTAGATAATTCAGATAAATGGAATTATACAATGTGTCCTTTTGTGTCTGGCATCCTTTCTCCGGACATAGTGCATTCAGGGTTCACCATGTTGTATCAGGAGTCAGCACTGTTATTTTTGGTCCCCTTGACTAGCCCTGTTTGTCGACAAGTGTCTCCTTCAGAGACAACATCTTGGATCTCTACTGAGCTAAGAACCCACCATGAAACCTAGCCAAATCTTCCTAGGCTCCTTCTTCTAATGGGTGCCCTTTATTTATGGTCCATCCTTAATATTCCTCAACTTGATATAAAGCACCTATATAAAAAACTACATTATACTTAATGTAAATCTACCATTGTGCTCAGTGGTAAAAAGACTGAATGCATTCTCTTCAAGATCAAGAATAAGATAAGGCTCCCACCATTCTTACTCAACACCTTAGTGGAAGTGTTAGCCAGTACAATAAGGCAAGTAAAAGAAATAACAAGTAAAAGAAAATAACAAGATGGGAAAGGAAAAAATAAACTATCTCTATTTGATGAGGCCATGACAGTCTATATAGAAATTTTTTTTTTAAATCTACAAAATTAAAAAAATTCTCTTAGAATAAATGAGTTCAGCAAGGTTGTAAGAATGCAAGTAACATGAAATAAATTGTATTTCTAATCCTAGCAATGAACTGTGGACACCAAAATTTTAAATGCAATACCATTTTAAATTACTCTTTCAAAACGAAATACGTGGGTATAAATCTAATGTAATATGTGCCCAGCTTATATACTGAAACAATCTTGATGAAAGAACTCAAGGAAGATATAAATAAATAGAGAAACATACCATGTTCATGGATTGGAAAACTCAACAGAGTAAAGATTTCCATTCTCCCCAAATTAACACAATTCCTATCAAAATCCCAGTGAAATTTTTTTGTAGATATTGCAATATTGTTCTAAAATATATATGGAAATGCAATATATGGGATAACTAAAAACAGTTTGAAAAGGAAGTAGACTGTGAAGAATCAGTATATCTGAATTCAAAACTTACAATCATAATGGCTATGTATTACTGGTGGAAGGATAGACATGTAAATTAATGGATTAGAATAGCATACCCAGATATAGACCCACACAGCTATGTCCAGCAGATCTTTAGCAAACATGAAAATGCAATTCAGCAGAAGGGAAGACGACTGTACTGGGTTGAATTGTGGCATCAAAAAGATGTCTTGCACCCTCAGAGTGTGAACCTATTTAGAATAAGAGCCTTTGTAGATATAATTAAGGTTAAGATTTCCAGATAAGGAACACAAGCATTTTCAGCAGCCACTAGAAGCTGGAAGAGGCAAGGAAAGATGTTCTGCTAGATCCATTAGAGGAAGCACAGCCTTGTCAACATAATTTCAGGCTTCTGAATTCCAGGAACATGAGAAAATATATTTCTGTTGTTTTAAACCACCATGTTTGTGATAATTTCTAGGAAACTAGTAACCTTTCAGCAAATGGAGCTTGAGCAATCAGACGTCCATGGGCAAACAAAACAAAACAAAACAAAAACAAAAACAAAAAACAAAAAAACTCTGAGCCATGACCTAAGTTTCTCACCTCATACAAATACCAATTAAAAAGTGAATTATGGACTTAAATGTAAAACATAAAACCTTAGGACTTAGGGGGAAAAAAAAAACCACTAGAAAGAAGATGATCTTCAGGATTTAGGGCAAGGCAATGATTTCCTAGATTTGACATCAAAATCATGGTCCACAAAGGGAAGAATAAATAAACTGGATTTCATCAAAATAAAAAATTTTTGCTACAGATCCTATTGTAAGAGGATGAAAAGGCCTAAAAATTTGTAAACAACATATCTGATAAGGAACTAGTGTCTAGAATACATAAAGAATGCTCAAAACTCAACTTCAAAAAAAACTCACAATTCAATTTGAAGATGGACAAAACGTATGAAGAGACATTTCATGGAGGTGGATACAGATGTCATGGTAACTAAATACATGGAAAGGTATTCAAAATAATTAGTCATTAAAGGACAGACAGTGAAACCCCAATGAGATGTGTGGAGGAATTGAATCACTCATCGTTGCTGAAAGGGATGTAAAATGGTACAGCCATTCTGGAAAATATTTTGGCAGTTTCCTTTAAAAAACTAAATATGTAACTACCATTTCATTTAGCAATCGCACTCCTGGGCATTTATTCTAGAGGAATGGAAATTTATGTTCACACAATGTACATAAATGTTCATAGCAGCTTTCTCCATAATACTCTAAAACCAGAAACAGCCTTGATACCCTCTGACAAGAGACTGGTGAGCAAACTCTGGTACATCTGTACCCTGGGGCACCACTCGGAAACAAATAGAAACAAACTATTGATACATACAACAACCTGAATGAGTTTCTGGAGAATTATGCTGGGTGAAAAGAAAAATCCAGAAGGTTCTGTCTTGTATGACTCTCTATATATAACATTCTTGAACTGACAAATTTACAGAAATAGAGAACAGATTAGTGGTTGCCAAGGGGCTAGGGCTAAAAGAGAGGAGTCTGGGAGGAAACTGGGTGTAGCTACAAAAGGGCAGCATGAGGGATCCATGTGATGGAAATGCTCTATATCTTGACTGTATTAATGTCAATATCCTAGTTGTGATACTGTACTTTAATTTTACAAGCTGTTACCATTGGGGAAAACTGTGTAAAGGGTACATGAGATTGCTCTATATTATTTCTTTTTTTTATAAGATTTTATTTATTTATTTGACAGACAGAGATCACAAGTAGGCAGAGAGGTAGGCAGAGAGAGGGAGGGAAGCAGGTTCCCTGCTGAGCAGAGAGCCGGATGCAGGGCTTGATCCCAGGACCTTAAGACCATGACCTGAGCCGAAGGCAGAGGCCCAACCCACTGAGCCACCTAGGTACCCCGCTCTCTATTATTTCTTACATGTGAACCTACACTGATCTCAAAGCAAAAAGTTTAATTAAAAAACACATCAGAGATGTGCCTCGTGCCGTCAGATACTTTTTAATATGGACAAAGCATGTTCCTTGCTTGTGAAGAACAGTTTGCCACTGAAAGCTACCATTCATTGTTAATTATGGCTTTGGTCCCACCTGCATCATCAGTGAGCTGCCTGAAGGCCTGACTCATGTATTATTTATCCATCAACCCCCCACAGTGCCTAGCAAGCACCCTGCTATGTAATAAGTGCTCAATAAATGTTCGTTGGCTTAATATTTTTATCAGTAATTCACTGAGTATGCAAGTAGGTGTATTGTGCACTGTTAAAACATCACTTGCTGCAAATGAGAAAAACATTGAAGAAATGTGTCAGGAAGTAAATTAGTGCTATCCTTAAAAAAGCAATTAGATCTCTTTTATTGATTGATTGATTGATTGATTGATTGATGAGTGTTCTGTTTTTTCTTTCTTTAGTTGTATCTGATTCCAAAAGTAATTGATACTCACTGTAGATAAGTTTTCAAGTCTAGAAAGGTAGAAAGGCCTTTCACTGCACCTGTTCTAAGACTAGACGAGTCCCTTCTGATCTGACATGGGATGCTTCCAAAATGCTTGACCTCAGTTTTCTTGTTCATGGAGTCATCTATTCATCAGATGTATGTAAGGACCTGCCAAAGGCAGTCAAACAAACACAGAGGTAAACGGGGCTCCCTCCACTTTACAAATGAAACAGATTTCTTTGTTTGAAGGGTCCGGCCAGAGGGAGGCTGTATCTCTTGTCTGGTATCCAGTATCAGAATAACTTCAGCTTCCTGAATTTTGACCTCTTAAAGGAACAGTGCTCCCTGGTTAATGATAAACACGGCTGAGTATTTCTTTAGCAGTAAAGGTTTACAGAGAATATCTCCAGGGGCCGTCTCTTGGTCTGGCACCACAACCAACAGAGAAGGCAAGAAATAGCTAAATGGCCTTCATATAAGACACTGGGGTTTCAGAAACTATAAACTTGGGCAAGATTTTGAATGTATTCTAAAATAGGGCAAAGCAAAATACAACATAGGATGAGACGATGGGGTCCATAACCACTTTGTATTTACATCAATTTACGTTCTTGGGAAAAGTAGGAAGAGCAAAGCAGGCACTATTCTGTAAAAGAACAACAAAAAAAGGAATATCTCCAAAGACACCCAGGCAAAATCCATTACTTTATCCACAGAAATGGATTATTTTCATTCCCTGCTACTTGTTGATGGTGTAAATTTTATCCACCAGCCTGAGCAGAAGTAGACAAAGCTCTTGGATTTTTGCCAGACAGATACAAAAATATGTGCGCCAATTTTTGTTCCATGTGTTAAAAAAGACAAGTTTGACTAACTCAGAGAGTGTGTTTCTGTTTCTTTACTGTTCCTGTTGATAATAATGGGGACCAGAGAAACCCAGACTTTTACCAAAATCTAAGAGGGATTCAAAATTCAACGTGTTTCTCAGCTCAATTTCTTTTTTTTTTTTTTTTTAAAGATTTTATTTATTTATTTGACAGAGATCACAAGTAGGCAGAGAGGCAGACAGAGAGAGAGGAAGAAGCAGGCTCCCCGCCGAGCAGAGAGCCCGATGTGGGGCTCGATCCCAGGACCCTGAGATCAGGACCTGAGCCGAAGGCAGAGGCTTTAACCCCCTGAGCCACCCAGGCACCCCTCTCAGCTCAATTTCTAAAAATGTTCTGTTGCTATAGAAATGACTGTACGATTTATCCAGTGAAACCCCTTCTTCACAGGTGAGGACCTTCTAACTGGGTTTAACACCCTTTCTTTTCCCCTTTCATATATACCGATTTAGTTGAAACCTTCGTGGGAAAGAGTCCTGCCCACCAGAACCAGAGTTGTAGGTGTCAAGTTTACATTGGGCATCATTTATTACTAATGGTAGGTGATGCTAAATACATTTCTTTGTGATTTGAAGGAGATACACGTATTTCAGTTCAGGGAGTATTGATTTCATACTTAGTTCAGAACTTCCAGAAACACCCTACCCTCCACCATACTTTATAGAAATGATCCAAAATTTCCCAAAAGCATACTGAACATTTTTGAACCTCCTAATTTGTCAAGATTTTCTTTTCTTTCTTTTTCCTTTCCTTTTTTTTTTTTTTTTTTTTTTTTTTGTTAAAGAAAACGGCCATCTAAAAATTACTTTTGCAAAAGGAAAAAGCAAAGAATAATCCCAGGTTGGGCCATGGGGGTTGTGTACTGATAAGCACAACTTACAAAGGAATAACAGAAACACTGAAAGCAAAGCAGTCTGTCTACAGGCAGGGCAGACAGCTGCCCACGTGTGATCTCAAGGGCACTGGAAGACACTTCTGACTGAAAACTTCTCTCACTTATTACCTTCTCTCTTCGTGGAACTGGTTGTTAGGTAACTAGACAGAGCTCATTACCACCCACTAACCTGAGGGCTCTGAGAGAGGGACAGAGCCTGAATCTGTTTGATGGAATATATACGATGTCTGGCAAACGTCACTGAAGTGGGGGTTGGGCAAAGGTGGGAAGAGGAAGCCAACTACAAGCGCCAAATCAAATCTCAGCCACTCTCTCTTTTGTCCCTGCCACACTCAATGCCTGAGGACCCCTCCACCAGACCACAGAGCTTTGTCCCCTCTTCTCCTGGAGGTCTGTCTGCTGATGGTGGTCTGCTGAGCCCGCCCTCATTACTGATTGTCTCCACCTCACAATTCCATCATCTGTCTTCCTCTCAGCCGCCATCTTCCTCGTCCTCTCCTGTCTTGTTATTACCATGATGCTGCTTCTCTCACTTCCTCATCTTTTTCCTCTTCTTGCTCCTCATGAAATCTCGATATTCCCAAGCCAGGAGTTCTGGAGTTAGCATCCTCGTTTTCTTCCTCTTAACACCTTCTCTCCAACTCCGACTACACACTTCTTTCAGGCCTCAAAGCTTTCCTCCATACCTATCTTTCTCCATCAACATTTCTAGCCCCATGGCTCTTCTGAGTTTGTTCTCCATTTCCAGCTTCTTTCAAGCCATTTTCTGTGGGGTGTCATTTCTGTCTCTCATCTCCACACTATCTTCCACAGTGTCCTTAAATCTCATCTCTCACTCTTCCATCACACACCCAGATGGAAACAAAAACAGTTTTGATTTTTCCCTTCTCCTCATAATCAATGGCCAAATCTCACCTACCCTGCCTCTATCATCTCCCCCATGGCTGTCTTCCTTCACTCCCTCCACTGCCATCAGCTTGCCAAGACCCTTCCACCTCTCTTCTGTATTCACTTGTAGGTGCCCATGCAGACTCCCACTATGGGAGACTCCTGATAAACCATCCTAAGGCACCCCACAAACAGCATCATTCCCTGATTTTGATTGCAAGCCAAATGAAGAAGTATGTTTTATATTGCAACCTGGTTACACAACCTACGTTACAACCGGCGCTCCCCTAAAATTTCGTGCAGCGTGTTCAGTCTCGATAGGGTAATGCACTTTTCTAAAACACAACTTAATTCAACTTTATTTTGATTTCTCAAAAACGGACTTTAATGATCCACGAATGAGCTGACACATGCAGTTTAAAAAGCACTAGCTTACAAGACATTTTCCTCTTGTGCCACCTTATATCCTACCTTCTGTCATTCAGGAGAAACAGAGAATTACATCATTCTTTAATTATGTCCACTACATCTTTTTTTTGAAACTGTGATAGAATACACGTGAAATTTAACATCTTCACTCCTTAGAAGTACACAGTTCAATGGCACGAAGTACATTCACAGTTACACAATCATCACATCATCCATCTCCAGAACTCTTTTCATCTTGAACAACTGAAACTTTATACCCATTAAGCAGCTCCCCCTGCTTCTCTTCCTCTAGGCCCTGGAAACCCTCATTGTACCTCTTGTCTCTATGAATTTGACCTCCTAAAGTGGAATCGTAGAGTATTTTGTCCTTTTGTGCCTGGCTTACATCCCTTAGCAAAATGTCCTCAATGTTAATATATGTTGTAACATATGTCACAACCTCCTTCCTGTTTAAGGCTAAGAGTACATTGTATGTTTGTGTCACATTTTGTTTATACATTTATCCATTGATTAATGTTGCCCACACTTTTAAAGCCCTGATCCTGAGGTGCCTGGGTGGCTCAGTAGGCTAAGCCTCTGCCTTTGGCTCAGGCCATGATCTCAGGGTCCTGGGATCAAGCCCCACATCGGGCTCTCGGCTTGGCAGGGGACCTGCTTCCCTCTCACTCTCTGCCTGCTTGTGATGTCTCTGTCAAATAAATAAATTAAATCTTTAAAAATTAAAAAAAACAAAAGCCCTGATCCTGTGCCCACATCATTTCCTTGTACGTTCCTAGTTTCACACGCTCTCTCTGTCACACACACACACACACACACACACACACACACTCTAAAACCCTCCCTTAGTAGATGGGGGATGTCACCTGGTGTTTCACTGAAGGAAACGCCTCTTCCCTGAACACCTTTGCTACCTTCTTCCTTCCCCTCTGACGTACTCTCTTTCTCCCTTTCCCATTGTCTTGTAGCTTCCAGAATAAAGACAGCTCTACACCAGCAAATCCCTGCTGGCGCACGTGTGTGCGCCTTTTCTCCATGTGTGCCTTCCACTCTCACCTACTGCTCATCATCTCACCATCTTCCTATCTTTTCTTCTATTTACTAAAGTAAAAAACAAATAGTTAATGCGCCTCAAGATTGACGAACAATGTAAGCATTGGAAAATACTGGTACAAAGAAGAAAAGCTAGAGATTTCTGGACGAAAATGCAGATGTTTTGGTTGCATTCATTCACTGCAAACTAGAGATTTGGCTTTGAGTAAAATAGACTTATGTGCTAACCTCATATGATAACCACCATCTATAAAATTGTTCCTATAAGAGTAATGCTTCTAACTGCTTCTAAATGCTTCTTGTAGTCAAGAAGCATATGTAATGTGAGGGAAATAGCATCTCTCCCTTCATACAGTATACCTCACTTGAAACAATATCATTAAAGTTTTCTCTCTGATATCAGAGGAGAAACAGAATTTGAATAGAAACATTCACAAAACACTCAGATGTCTTCTTAGCAATTAACTTCTGCTCTCTTAACTACGTTTTCTTAAACGACAGTTGTTATAAGAAGACAAGAATATTACGGTGGTGGATGATGAAACCATCCACAGTGAAGGTAGGAAGAGGAGGTCAAAGCAAAGCGTGTGAGAAACCATAAATTAGAGGCCACGCTTGAAGAATGAATGGTTGCCTTGCAGAGAACTTAGCTTATTAAAATTCAAAGGTATTTATAAAGATTAAAAATTAAGGTTGGCTGGAGTTATACAGCGAGGCAAGTTCTTTGCAAATTCCATTAATAATTAAACCTTTTAGAGCATTCTATGTGATTCCTGGAGGAATGCATTAAAGACACCGCATGTCCTCTGCCCAAGGTTAGGCAAGAAGCCAATTCAATGATGAGGATTAGAATTCATGAATTCTCAAATCAGAACACCATGCGCCCGGTATACAGGGTAGAAAAAAAATCCATCTCTAATAACTTCTGATTAAGAAAGAGAGGCTAGAGAAGAAGGTGTTTGGAGGTAAGGGCATTTCCATACTTTAGTGGGTCTTGGCACCTATCAGATTTTTTTCTCACGTCTTCTCTTTGGCATTGCAGTTGCTGTTCATTTAGGTTCCCTAATTTGGAACAGCCCGAAGCAGCTGTTAGGTAATAGTTGAAGCAGCTGCTGAGTGATACTCCAGTGGGGGAGCTCTCCGGGCTCGCGGGATGAAGCAGCGCCTTGACCCAGTACAAAGACCACTGCCCCCGGGCCAGGTAAATGTCTTTAATATACCCGGAAGGAAGAGAGGGAGGGAGGGAAGGAAGGAAAGAAGGAAGGAAGGGAAAGAGAAAAGAAAGAAAAATGGCATTCAAGAGAAAGAAAGGGACACTTTAGAGCCTGCTAAGGATACACTGCTTCTTCTACCTGGTCTCTTTTCACACCAAAGAAAAAAATGATTGTGGGCTCCTGGGTGGCTCAGTGAGTTCAGTGTCTGACTCTCAATTTCAGCTCAGGTCATGAACTCAGGGTTGTGAGATCAAACCCGACGATGCCCCGTGCTGGGTGGGTAGTTTGCTTGCAATTCTCTCCCTCTCCCTCCCTCTCTGGCTCCCCTCTTCATGCATGTGCATGTGTGCTCTCTCTGTATTACATACATACATACATAAACACATAAATACATAAAATCTTTTAGAAACTTATTCATTTAAATCAAAGACTGTGCCCAAATTAAGACCCAGCTAGAAATTATCTTAGTTCTGCAATGATCATTAAATGGGAATGGACAGGAGGAAATTGTGAGGATACGATTAGCTACAGAGCATCTTCGAATGAGCAGCTCTGAAGCACTACCCTGCTCCATCCCATGGCTGCCACCCTCAGAGGCACCTGTAGCCACAGCCATCACTCTGCAGTCGCGGCTGCCTCCCAGGGAAGTTCTACCCAGGACTTCTGGTCAATTTGTGGGCCGGAGCTATGTCACACCTCTGCAAGAAAGTCAGGAAGGCCAACAGATCTTTCTGCGATGATAGAAATATTCCATCCGTGTTGTCCTCTTCCATAACTATTTGAGATAAGGAACTGAAATCCTAATTTTATTTCCTTTTAATTCAAAGAGCCATCTGTATAGATTTTCAGCTGGGCAGCCACATAGACTCAAACTTCCCTTATCTCTTGCTTACATGTGACCATCACAAGGTGGAATGGGGTGTGGAGATGGATGAAGAATCATGGAGATCATTTGTTTGTACACGTGGGAAACTGAACTAGTCACTTGACTGTTGTTGTGGCACTAGACCTCACCAAAGCTACAACAGGCTTTACTGTACCCACCCTACAGATGAAATAACTAAGGCTCCATTTGAGTAACTTGGCTGACATCATAAAGTTAACATCAGCAGGGTCGAATTTTGAACCCAGGGCTCTCTGACAGCAGAGCCCATGCTGTCTCCACCATTACAGAGACACAGCGGAGAGGAGTCAGGGCTCCTAGATCAAGCACCTATAAGTTGGGGGGGACGGTTGGCAGATGTTTTTTAAGTCCAGTGGCCTTCTGTCATCTCTTTCTAGCCACTACTAGCCCTGTGGATTCATTTGCCTACTTTCTTCCTCCTTATGATAATCTGAAATTAAAAAAAATTTTTTTGGTAAAAAACAGTGTATTCTGACTGTTACAAATATTCAGATTTCTCTTACAAGTGCCCAAAATAGAAAGCAAAACAGCATCCCAAATCCCACTCCCAGACCTAAAGCTTTTCACTTCACTTCTCTTTCTCTTGGCCTGCTGCGAAGTAGGAGACAGAGTCACAGATTTCCCCTAAATCCCAAGTCCCTAAAGCATGCATATGGATCCTTCGAACCATTCAAAGAAGAACACACAAGAATTGTTTAAAGTTCCTCATGGGAACAAGACAAAGACCCTTGAAGTCAAAACCACCCAGAGTATTAATGGTAGTCTTTAGATTCAACTACCAGG
The DNA here is from genome assembly GCF_030435805.1 of Mustela lutreola. NCBI lineage: Eukaryota > Metazoa > Chordata > Mammalia > Carnivora > Mustelidae > Mustela > Mustela lutreola. The sequence continues at coordinate 74,385,709 of NC_081301.1, forward strand.
AAGCAATGTTACTAAAGTAGTGTGCACCTATTCTTGGAAAGGAAAGGTGAGTTTCTGGGCATTTGGAACAGTGGGGGTTATGGTGTAGATGTGGGCTGAGCTGGGGCTTTAGAGAAGAAGCTGGTGGAATGAAGGGGACCCAAGACCCAGAAGTGAGCCACCTTCTCCAGCTCCCTCCCCCCACCCTGACTCCGCATTAGACATATCCGGCATATTCAGAAAAAGCAGGGTTATAAATAAAGACACAGACAAAAATAAATATGCTCTTCGTAATAATTTGGGGCTTGTTATATAATCAGTAATTATGGTGCATTTATGCTTATTTTATAGGGCTTGGAGCAGTGTTTAAGTTTTTAAAATTTTAACAGTGCTTACGGTAATTTATATTTATCTCTTCATTTTGGGAGCTCTATCTGTGAGCTACAGGCTGGGGAAAAAAAAAAACCCTTAAATATGCAACATAATTGTGCATTGTCCTTTAGAAAATACCATTCCATTTGCAACATCACGCCTAGTAATTTTACTTCTAGGTTGAACTGTGAAGCAAGTGTCTATGGGGGGCCGTCCGTCAGCACCACCAGCTACCTATGGCCTATGACCTACTCAGTCGTCTATTTTTTTTTAGGTAAGATTTTGTTTATTTATTTGACAGAAAGAGATCACAAGTAGGCAGAGAGGCAGGTGGAGAGAGAGGAGGAAGCAGGCTCCCCGCTGAGCAGAGAACGCAATACAGGGCTTGATCTCAGGACCCTGAGATCATGACTTGAGCCAAAGGCAGAGGCTCAACCCACTGAGCCACCCAGGCGCCCCTCAGTCATCTTTAGACCCATGTTCTGCTTCCTGACGTGTGCAGGAGAAAACCTTCTTGTACTCAAATTGAGAGATGTTTTCAGGTGTTGAAAACTTTTCATTGAAGACTCAGGCAAAGGCGTTCCAAACAAATCCATAAAATGGGTCCTTTGCATTTTTTTTTTATCCAGACTGTCCCCTGTCCTGTCAGATGAGCCAAAGAGGCTCTTTGATGTCACTGAAGACACGGATACACCGAGCGCACAAAAAATACCCCTTCCTCAATAACTTTTAAGCCTCTGTGTACTTCTTCAGGTCTGAGTGTGTACATAGTAAGAACAAGTCCCGTCTGTCCAAACAGAAATACTACTTCCCCCAAGTGCCTCGTATCCGACCATAGGCAGATGCACTTTCACGGGTCATAGTGTCTCCTGGGACACCGCAGATAGCTGGGGCTGTGGAGGCAGACTTCAGGGAAAGGGACGGGACCCCACATGCCCTCTCTGAGACCGAAGCCCACGTCCGCAAGCCCAGACACCAGACATTCTAGGGGCTTCAACGAATCTCAACAGCTGGGGTCACTTCCCACGGGGGCGGCAGAGGTGGCTCTGTCTAACCAAGCTGGTGTTCAAAGCCACCTGTGGCTATTAGAGAAAGAACAAGCAGTGGCAGAAAGGACCTTTCGACTTTGTCTTGTCTGATCGGCTCTATTGCCTCTCGGTCTCCTTGCACGACCGAGGGAGCACTGAGCCCAGGAGAGTGGGTCTGTCCGCCCCAGGGCTAGGCTGTGGTTCCTCCAGCTACAGGGACGCAAACATCCCTGGGTCTTTCCAGCACAGGAATTTTCAGCCAACATTTCTGCTATCTGCGGACCCCCATGTGGCAGGAGTGAGGTAGAATTCACCACCACCATTCACCTTCACGGACTCCACGTGAGTGGCCAACACGTGAGCCATCAGACAAAAGGGCCCCAAAGAAGTGGTTGGTGAGGGCACGGAGGGAGCAAGCACTTGCTCCTGGGTCCTTCTGGGTCCTATGGTCCCAGTCCCACATGGGTTCAGGTATTGTCCTCAGCCTCACACTGTCTGTGACCAGGGACAGGACTCGAGGGGCCAGCACCCACAGGACTCCGGTGCCAGAGCAGACAAGTGACCATGGTGACGGGTGTCACAGGCCTTGGAGCAGAAGTCACAACCACAGCATAAATGATGTCACAGCAATGCCTACAACACAGGGTGCTGGGGGAAGCAGGGCCTGAAGGTGAAGAACCTGGGCTTAGAAGGGGACCTCTTCTACTGCAGAGCTGTCTAGCCACAAGAAGTCACAACACCCACCCCTCAACCCCAGGCCTTGGCTGCCTCCTGTGTCAAAGGGGCACAATGACATTAACAATAACCTCATTGCTTTCTTGGAGCTGTGACAGTGACTCCAGGAACAGACCGATGAACCATTCTACGAAAGGAAGGTGCCCCCCTACTCTGTGATGCCCACTCCTCCTGCTTCTAATTCCCAGCTACTGTCGTGGAATTCCCAAGTGCTACCTTGACTCTCCCCTGACCCATTTACTCTCACCTGTCCTAGTGGCCATCCTCACCATCCTTCTTACCAGGAGCCACTCCGGGTTGTGAGATCGAGCCCCGAGTCTGGCTCTGCACTGGGAGTGGAGCCTGCTTAAGGTTCTCTCTCTCCCTCTCCCTCCACCCTTCTTCCATTCTTTCCCTCTCTATAAATAAATAAATAAATAAATAAATAAATAAATAAAGTATGATAGGAGATACTTTATGTATAAGTATAGTCAAAAGGAACAGGGGAAAAAGGCATTTTGTTGAAATGTCTATTTCTTTAACATAAGCAGAACCTTTTTTTTTTTTTTTAAGATTGTATTTATTTATTTAGAGAGACAGTGAATGAGTAGGGGAAGGGAAGAGGGAGAAGAGAGAGAATCTCAAGCAGACCCCAAAAGCTCAGAGCCTGACGTGGGGCTTGATCTCATGACCCTGAGATCATGATCTGAGCGGAGATCAAGAGGCAGACGCTCAAGTGACAGAGCCACCCAGGCTCCTCACAAGCAGAGTCTTTAAATGCACGTATTGTCTGGCAGTTTCCTTTCGGAGATGTGTAAAAAGGCTGCAGAGACCCGAATACCACAGGACAGAACAACGCTTTAGGGACACACCATAGAGAACTAACATGAAATCTCTTCTTTCCTTCCCATTTTGAGGGATTTCACATGACATGAGAAGAGGGTTAGTCTGAGGGACAAAAATCTGTGCTTTCAAATTCCTATCACGCATGCTCCGTCCATCCGACATGTGACTGCACCTCGTTTAAGACAGGCAGTGTCTGGGCACTGGGGTATGACAGTGGGTAAAGGAAACCATTATCCCTCCCCCCGTGGAGCTTGTGCATTCTTACACGGGGCTTGGCACCAAAGAGAGCCCAACAAATAGTTGCTGAACAAACGCTCCCATGCACTTTCACCTGAATGACCAGTCAGCCACTAAATCGAAACTAGCTATATGATTTCTTCCAGAAGTTCAGCGGTGCGCGTAACCCAAGCTGAGTTGTTCAGAAAAAAAAATTAAAAACAAATCAACCATCTTTGATTTGGTTCCCAGAGAACCTGTCTTAACAGAACAATAACAACCAAGAGAGAAAGACAGACAGAGACAGAGAGAGACAGAGACAGAGAGAGACAGAGACAGAGAGAGACAGAGACAGAGAGAGGCTTACTCCAATGGCGCAGCCTAAGAATCCTAGGAAAACGCTCTGTAGAAATTGACATGGTCTTCCGCAAGAGAACAGAGCAGTGCCCTACCACATCCTTTAAGAATCTCATCCAATGAGCTAAAGATCAAAAGGCACGGTTTGTCTGTTGCTGTTGAGCGGTCAATCCCCACACGCCCTCCACCCAGCAAGCAACCCCTTTGTACTACGGTTTCTCCTCCCGCGGGGGTGAGTGGGAGAAGGGAGCAAAACCCAGCAAAGGCAAGCCTTAAGAGCTTTATTTTCCCTTCCCTGCAACACTATTGATTTGCTCACACTCCCCAAAGATCTGAGACATTTTATAATCATGACCGTAATTGAATGCCATCAGGGGTTCGAAGGGGCTTCCTTCTTTAACATTTAAAGAGACGATAAGCATCAGTTTAAAAGCCCTTAAACCTTACCAAGAAGCCAAGGCAACCCCACATACAGACACTGCCTTTCTGAAAAACCTCTGCTTTCTTCTTCTTTTTTTTTTTTATTTTTTAAGATTTTTATTTATTTATTTGAGAGAGTCAGAGAGCATGATGGAGGGAGAGGCAGAGGGAGCCAGACAAGCAGACTTCCTGCTCAGCACAGAGCCCAATGTGGGACTTGATCCCAGGACCTGGAGATTATGACCCAAGCCAAAGTCAGATGCTTAATCAACTGAACCACACAGGCACCCCCCAAAACTTCTGCTTTCTTCATTGTTGCTCTGGGTGCCTGGCCATGGGCTCCAGAGACACCTGGGGAAAATTCCGCTTCCCCTCCTAGGATTCCACTATCTGGCTGCCAGGACAGGATGAAACGCAGAAGGGGAGAGCTGCTTGGGGAGAATCACTTCCAGGGAAAAGCAATTAAAAAAGCCTTTCATCAAAGATTGCTGCTGTGAACAAGACAGGGAATGGGTCAAAACTGCCAGGAACTTCCAAACCTATTCACCTCTAAAATTGTATCCAGGCAGCATCCCCAGGTTTAGGGAAAGTAGAAATCTCGGCATAAAAAATAATTGCTTTAAAGTTGGGACTGGAAAGTTACAAAATAGGTCTTTAAGACTTAAAAGACATTAAAAAAAAAAAAAAAGAATGCAAAGTCCAATGAGCCTCCTGTCTTTATTGTTTGTCTTATTGTCAATATCCTGTTGTCTTCCACCCCTTACTTGCTTCTCTTCGTCCTGAGTTTAGTAAACTGTGAAGGTATTGTCCCTACTTGCCCTGTTAGCTGAGGATTATATTTTTTCCCATTATTGCTTGGATAAGCTTGGATAATCATAGATCTATATATTTTCCTGCAATCATATTTCAGCCAAGCCAAATTGCAAACGCCTTATCTTCTCTGATGCCTGGCCAATTTCCCTCTCTCTATTAGTCTTTGCTTTAACTAATTATAGGAAAGGACTTACAGATTGTGTCCCCCATCCTGGATAGTTGTTCGAAGCCATCATCGACAATATTAAAGAAGATAAGTAGAATCTCTTGGTTTGAGATGCGTACGGCAATTTATTCATTTGATGCCTATCATCTCTCGTGCTTCTATATATTTGTAAATGAGACTTCCTAGCAAGATTTTTGTAGACAAACTATTTTGCTTGGATGATAATTTCACACGACCACCATATTTCCAGACTGTAAAACTTAAAGCTGCTTGCTCCGGGCCAGCCTTAAGCCAAGCACTGAAGTTCAGATAGGACTTGAAGTGGAGATGGGGTGGTAGTGGGGGCAATCCATTCTGTTACTCGCCAAGCAGAATCTGACTGGTCCGTGTAATGAGACAGAACTGAAAGTTGAGTTGGCTAGAACTGCACTAAGCCCCCCAAATTGCTCAACTTTGCCTTGGCTCAGCAGCCAGTGACCCATTAACGTACAGAGCTAAATAAAATCATCTGTTAGTGAAGATAAGCGTGATTGCTGCTGGTCTGGTTATACAAACTGTGTCCCATTAAATTAAGCATGTCAGATGCAAAACAAAGAGAACCAGCTCACAGTTGGAATGTTTTCAAGGCACTGGGGCAGCAGCTCTCTCTTAGATTAATGTGGGTGTGCAATGCAGACTATTAAAACCCCTCCAAGCGTGGGGTCTGAGCCGTGCATGCAATTTCTGGGCACCTGTTAGATTTTTCATTTATCCAAATAACACCAAGCGGCTCAGCCTTGGGAACATACTCGCCGCGGTCTGGTCTCCTGGATTTAACAGCCTGATGAGATCTCTCCTTGCAACACTTAGCGGGAGCGGCCTCCTGGAGTGCATTTCATCTGTGTTGCCCTCTCTTTGTTACCGAATGTACCGTGTCTGTCTCGGAAAGTAGGGTGACCTGTTCCTTGTTGTCAAAATCGCTCTGCGGGTTTGGAAAAGCCTCCGAGTTAATGTCAGCGCTGGCACGCTGCTTCTCTCTCGACGCTGGAGGAAGAGCGGGCAGCATCTGTCTACTTGGCCAAGCAGCCTCACCCTGCTCCAGAGATACACACCATTCTCCCCGCGGATCACACTGCGTGCTCCGAGGCAAACGATTTCCTCCTTTGTGTCATGGAACAACCAGAATAAAATCAGTAACAGGGACGCCTGGGTGGCTCAGTTGGTTAAGCAGCTGCCTTCGGCTCAGGTCATGATCCCAGCGTCCTGGGATCGAGTCCCGCGTCTGGCTCCTTGCTCAGCAGGGAGCCTGCTTCTCCCTCTGCCTCTGCCTGCCATTCTGTCTGCCTGTGCTCGCTCTCTCTCCCTCTCTCTCTCTGACAAATAAATAAAATCTTTTAAATAAATAAATAAAAATAAAATCAGTAACAGAGAGCCTGGCTGGTGGACGAAAGGCCAACATGATAATAAACACAGCCGCGGCTGGGATCCACGGGGTCTGGAGGGGCACGCTGTGCTTTTTGTCCCCTGATGGCGCCAGCCTGCCCATCTGCAGCCACCTTGTCAATGAGAGGCTGCTGCAGGCTCTGACATCGGGGACTGGTATCAGGACACAGGACCCTCTGCGCCCAAACTGAGAGTCATCCCACGGGATGACTCCTGGAGCCACTGTTCTTGCTTCTGTGAGGCAGCAAAAGGGGCAACACGCCTCCAAGGCCAAAGAGTTTTAAAAAGGATGGGATAAAGAAGCCTAGTTCTCATACGATACATGCTAGACGCTTCCATTCACGTGAAACTCCAGAGCAGGCAAAATGAGTCTGTGGGTTGAAAAGAATTAGAGCGGTGACTATGTCTGATGGAGTATGGCTGGAGGGGATTAACGGCGAGGACATAGGAGGAAACTCTGTGGGGTGATAGAATGTTCTGGATCGTGATGGGGCTTCAGGTTACATGGGAGCACGCATGTGTCGAAGGTCACGGAACAGGACATTGAAGACGAGTCTGTTTCATTGCCCATAACTTTTGTCTCAAAAACAGAAAGAGAAAGAGAGGGAGGGAAGGAAAAACAGGAGGAAGGAAGAGAAGACGGAAGGGAAGATTCCATAAGTAAATATTGAACTCTAGCTTGTGCTCCTTGAAGTCTTCAGGATGGAAAGTCTTGTTTTCTACTGCGAAATGCTTCTGAAAACCGATGGGCTGTTAGGATAGAGAGCGATTCACTGCAGATTCCAGATATCTCTATGGTGTTCACTGGGCAATTCCTTTAGCTTTTCCGTGCGTTCGAGACTTTCGTTATTACAATATAGGGAGGGGGTGAGGAAATCCAATTCCAGTTTTCAGAAGTCAGGGTTCCAGGTTGGTAGTGGTAGTCTGGCGGATGTACCAGATGGAGTGTGTCACCCAGACAGTTGAGGATATGGGAGGCGGGGCGAATGCTAGCCACAGCAGGGAACACAGCGATTCCCGCACTCTGCGTGGATTCTATGCACTTGGGGGACTGCCCTCCACCCCCGCTGCTTCTCTCTGGGCTCTATTGGACTGTGATATACAGCTCTGGGTGGGCAGCAGAGCTCAGATAACTTAAGCAAGAAATATGTCTTTTGGATAATTTGCAGACTTTGACCTGAAATAAGGGCAGATACATTTAGATACATGATTTGTTTCCTGGCTGCCATGCTATTTCAAAGTATTCTTGTTATTGCTTAGGGTGAAAAACTCCCCTGCCATCAGAGAAATGAACCAGGCTGGGTTACTAAAACCATACCCTAGAGCTCCCCTAGTCTATATTCATCTTACTATCATATTGGCCCAAGTTCACCTCTTAAAAAAATACTTCCAATGTTACACATGCAGGCGAAGAATCCTTTGTTGTTGTTTTTTTTTTCAAGCAGAACATATTGGCTGAGCCAAACAAGTTAAGTTCCATCCCTGGACATATGATCAAAACAGGGTCCTTTTTATATTTTTGTAGCCTCTAAGTTATAACTCTCAATTCTAGGGGTTAAATGGTGAAAGCATGGACATGAACAGCATTAAAAATCATTGCTATTGGCTTTGGGATTCAGCCATAGATGTGTACTAAGCGAGAAAAATAAAGGAACCTATCATCTGGGCCATCTCCCACTTTCCTCCCTTATCAGCCCTATTGGGACCCAAGACTCAGCTAAGAAAAGAAAAAAAAAAAAACTGTGAAACTTATTTTCCCAAACATTATGACCATGGTAGTGTGCCAAGGTTAAGCAATAAAACCAGGGAATGATTATTGCCATAACTTCCATAAGAATTTATTTCACTTGACTATTTGGACAGATATATTTTTAAATTAAAATATAACAGATATATTCTGGAACAGTGCACACAATTCCCATGTTGTAGTAGACTGATACTTCGGTGACATCCAGTATGCCACACCTCCCTGTTTTCATGCTCTTGTGTAAGTTCCTTCCTTCGAATCCAGGCAGGTCTATGACCTGCTTTAACCAACGGAATGCAGGGAAAGTGGGACAAGGCTGGTTCTAGACTCTAAGCCCCCAGAAGACTTAGCAAATTTCACTCTTGTGCTTTTTATAATAAATTTGACTACCTTGCGTCTTCCATGATATGAGGAAACAAAAGTGTCCATGTGGAGAAGTACATATGGAGGGAACTAAGGCCCTTCCCAGCAAAATTCCTAGCCAGCAATCACCAACCACCTGCCTGGGCAAGAGACCACTTTGTACCTTCCTAATATCCAAGCGGACGTTGTATGAAGTAGAAAACCACCATCAACCCATAGAATTGTGAGAAATAATAAACTGTTCTTGTTTTAACTGCCAAGATGGAGGTAGTCTATTACACAGAACGAGATAACCAAATGACAATAAAATTTGTGACTTCAAAGAAATATTTAAATTGAAGAAAACATTTTAGAGCAACACGCTGAGACTTCTAACCAGTCAGGATACTTCAGTGAAGATGATCAAGAAGCATGTCCTGGGAATATAACTCACAAGAAGAGAATCCCCCAGATTCAGGTGTATTTCCTAGCTGTTACATGATCAAGAAGAGTTTTGTGTCCTAAACCTTTGTTAGACAATTAGAAATAAGCATTTTTAAATCACACCTGTTCCTACCAAGGTGATTGCTTATGAGATCATTTCAAGACACATTATGGATGGAGAAAGCTCATTTGTATCTGGCACTCTCTTCCAGATCCCTGAAGAATTTTTCTCCCAAATTCCTGCTCTGATCACTAAGAGCCTCCCACCATATGGCCAGCTGTGAACTAGTCCCAGGAGGATGATAATGGTCATGGTCATTAGCACTGAGCAGTCACACCCATGGACCTGTAGGTCCCAATGCCAGAGCCAGAGTGACCGGGAACCTAATGTGACCTGAGCTGAGGACAAGAAGGAAAGGGGGGAAACAGGAGAACAGGAATGATATTTATTGACCACAATGAGCCCGGCATTGTGCTAGACACATCAGATGCATTCCAGATCATCCAGGATGCTCAAGCCCCAGCGCAGGTGGGCCTTACTGCCCTTGTTTCATGCATACTGCCATGAAGTCGGCCAAGTACTTAGCACAGCAGCTGGCTCTTAAGAAGGGCCCCCCACCCCCCACTGAAGAGCAGCCATTAGAATTTTTATGCTGTTATTACTGTCACTCCACAGAGTGAAAACTGAGGCTGATCGAGGTTCTGTGATGTGTCAAGGTCACCCAGGAGCAAGAGTGTGGCAGCAGGATGAAGACCCCAGGTCCCCTGATGCCACTGTCTCCCCCCAGGCAGGTAACAATGATGGCGTTGTAAGAACAACACAGGTGTCACTTCCTCCTGGTGACGGCTAAAGATGCTATTCCCATAGAATATGCCATCAATGATATTTTCAAGTTGTAGCTAGTCTAACATACAAAAACATTTTGGGGTCCTGTTCAATGCTTCGAGGGTAGGTATTTTAGAACTACAGAAAGGAAAAAGAATCTGTTTTCTAAGAACCATTTAAAAAGTCACAGCCGTCACTAATAACAAATGGAGAAATTCTATCCATGAGGCATTTAGTCAACAGATAAAGGTTGAGATTTTCAGGGATTTAAACCAAAGCAGATTTTGGAACCTGTGATTTGTCATAATTATGGACCCACCGGTCCGCCATTATGGGTTGAAGTGGGTCTAGGGTCAGGTCAACTTCACAGTGTGTGGAACGTTGTAAAGTTGGGATCCGATCCCTTTAGGATCTCCATGGGGTTGGTGACACTCAATGGAGGCAGAACCTGAGTTTTCATCCAGTCTCCTCCACTTTCTGCTAAGACTGTGAGTTTTACTTAAATTCTCCTTGACTCACATTCCTCATCCATAAGTAATTGCCTAAACATGAACTTCAGCTGAGATGCTGGGCTAGAAACACTTCAGACATGGTACATCTCTAAACAAGTTTCCTCTCCTTTCTCTTCCCACACTGGTTAAGTTCTATCAATGTTCATCTCTAGCATCTGAACCCAAAAATAACATTTTATTCTGCTTTCTTTGTCCTGGCTGAATTTTGTTTGCATTATTAACTACTTGGAAAATAATCGGGCTGGGTTTGTTTTGTTTGCTGGTCTACTCTGTGGTTTGTCAAGAAGCCAAGTACCTTAAAAAAGGGGGGGGGGGGTTGTCACTTCTTCTAAGAGTACTTGAATCTTAAGCAAATAGAACACAAAACAAGATTCAGTGTCCATCTGTCCCCCATCTATACCAAGGAAATAATGTGTAACCTCAAATAACACTAACAAATTATCTTTTCCTTGAGGAAAAAAAAATGTGGACCCAGCCCTTCTGGTTTCCCAACTTAGATTTTTCTAGTGGTGTCCAAGGCAGAAATCTGGAATCTATATAACAAAGCCAATCTTAGATGGATGTTGCCATCTTATTGTTGATGGTCACCCAATACCCCTAGACGCAATAACTGGTGAAAGCCAGAAAGAGAAACATTGTGTTGGATCACATTCTGGATGCAAGTTTGAGTGTTATTACGGTCTTCTGTGTGAGGAACACTTAGACAGTTTATGGCCAAGCTCCACGGGTTACCATTTTTGTTTCTGGATATCAAATTATTTTCTTCTTGAACCTCACATCATCAGGCCCCAAGGCCTCTACTAGTTGTCATAAATAATGCCAGTGTATTATTTTTCAGTTACTTTCACAGCAGGAAAATATCCCCTCCAGGGGGCGCTTAATTTCCTGCTAGTCACTTGGACAGGAGTGTCTCCAGGCCCTTCACACAAGCAGGCCAGATTCACACAACCAGGAGAAGATGCAGGGCAATGGGAAATAACCTTAAGCCAATCCTTAAAAAATTCACTGGGTCTTGAACGCTCACCTAGGGAAAGTGCTCGGCTCAATGGGATGAGAAGAAAATGAACGGGACCCTCCCACTTGGTTTCAGAAGACCAGTTTGGGTCTTTACAAGAACCCATTCCGTCTCTTGAACTACATCAGTTCTAAAATAGAATACATGAAGAAGTGCCACAAGTCATTGGTCTCTCTCTCCCTCTTCTCTCTCTCTCTTTTATTTTTTGGTTGAACCACATACCTTCCGCCCAAGCAAAACGTATTCTTGGGAACAGAGCCCAAGCCCACGCGGATCTTTATCTTTTGTTCCAACCCCACACTTGTTTTACCCTCAGCTAGTTTAGGCAGAAACTGATCGCTAATGCTTTTCACTAAGCCAGTCAAGAAAAAATTGCTTACCAGGTTTTACTCCTTCATCAGCCTGACTAATTACACCCATTCACGGTTCCTTTCATACAGAGACTTCAAATTCCAACTCTCGAAGACGCACACCACCCAAGAGACATCTGCTTCCTGGCTCACTCTGTCTCCGTTTTATATTACCCAGTGAAAACTATTCTGTGGCCCAGAAAATACCAACTAAGCAAAATCTAGAAGTAAGAAGTGGTTTCAAGCTGATAAAGGGTCAGGTCAAAGAAAAGGGGTTGAGATAAAGGTAATGGGAGTAGTGGGCAGACAGACAAGAAAGAATCTTCTCATTCAACGTGTTCAGGGAAAGGCATTTGGCATCCAGAGTCCAACGACAAGTCCCATATACTGCTACACAGTGGGACAAATGGAATGTGCATGTGTTCCAAAGGCAAAACTGGTCTGAAACAGTTCGAGGCACCGAGCTGGAGTGGAAGCTTGGAGTCTGAGTGATAACAACCATGGCTGGACTTGACCAACAAGCCTAGGCGATGCTTGGTAGCAATCGCACACTTTCAAACCAGCAAATGCTGGGCTTTAAGTAGCTCCTTAAGTTTGAGAAGAACTTTCCATGGATCCACAGTTCAAACTGAAATTTTTCCTTTGAAGCAAAATATGGGAATACATGCCAACCTCACAAAATATTAAAATCCTAAATTTCTCGCTATGGGAATTCCTTTGCATGGATTTCTTTGCCTTAGTCAGGACCTTTCCTAGCAGTCATCTCCATCTCCAGAAACACACAGTGTGGACTTACAGAGCTCAAATCCCAATCCCATCTATAATGTGTTCTGAGTTTTTGAAGATCTCGTCTTTCTGGCTAATTAAACCGTGGGTTCAGGGGCACCTGGGTGGCTCAGCTGGTTAAGCACCTGCCTTCCCCTCAGGTCATGATCCTGGGGTCCTGGGATCGAGTTCCCTGCTCAGCAGAAAGCCTGCTTCTCCCTCTTCCCCTGCAGCATCCCTGGCTTGTGCTCTCTCTCCCAAATAAATAAATAAAATCTTAAAAATAAAATAAATTGTTGGTGGAAACTTCATCATTGAAAAAAAAAAAAAGCATAACATCTTTGAGATTGCTCCCAGAAAACCATGCTAAATGCTTGGTTTAAACAAGCCTCCTAAGATATAGGTCCTCTTAACACCTTTTCTTCTGAAGTTGCCCAAACTAACTTCAGCTTCCGGCTTTCATATGTGCTTCTCATAATGCTTTTCAGGATTCTGAAAAGCAAAAAAGAAAAAGGAAAAAAAAGGGATAACTTCTATTCTACTATAAGTTCATTTCATGTACTCAGTTTACTACTTCACAAAGAGTACATGGTCCATTGGACATCTAAATTGTGTTTTTAACATAAAGCTCTAGGGTCTCGGAAATAGTGAGTGTGCAATTGCCATCCTTCAAAAAACTGTTTAATAGCTGGAGATTGTGTTTCGGAGTCTCGACCCTGCTATTCAGACCTGATTCCCTTTCAATGATTTGTCACTCAAGCCTCATTTTCAAGGGATCATCGGAAAATAGGCTTCTGGTCTCTTAGGTTTCCAATTCGTGAAGCCAAGCCATCTATAAAACGCTAACTATTTTTTGATCAATGAGGCTGTATTAGATCACAGATTTTGAAGGTGAAGAGCCTGCAGGGGCCTCAGTCATCCTCTCTACCCCAGAGTCACAAAGTTCTAGTTCATCCCGGAGACACATCTCAGGCCGGTCAAAGGCACAGCTCCTTTTACCTGACCTCGGCTAAGCTGGAATCAAGAAGGTTGGTTTTTCCCATCCATTACTTCGACCACATGTAGAACATAATTTACACATTGTATGTTTAGCTTAGTGGCTTAATCTTTTTCTTTTTAATTAATTAATTATTTTTTAAAGAAAGATTTTATTTATTTATTTGACAGAGATCTTGGAAGGTAGGCAGGTAGGCAGAGAGGCAGGCAGAGAGAAGGGGAAGCAGGCTCCCAGCTGAGCAGAGAGCCTGACACGGGGCTCAATCCCAGGACCCTGAGATCATGACCTGGGCCGAAGGCAGAGGCTTAACCCAGTCAGCCACCCAGGTGCCCCTAATTAATTTATTTTAGAGCGAAAGCACGCACACAGGCATGCATGCAAGTGGGGAGAGAGGTAGAGGGAAAAAAAGAATCCTGAAGCAGACGCCCCCCCTGAACACAGAGCCCAACGATGATGATGAAGAGGCAGGGCTCGATCCCAACACCCCCAGATCAGGACCTGAGCTGAAACCAAGAGCCAGGTGCTTAACCGACTGGGCCATGCGGGCGCCCATGGCTTTATCTTTTATGCTTAGCATTTGGAGAAGACACGTCAGTTCTGAAAAATACAAATAATATTGCAGTTGCAAAATATCCTATTTGCAATGAAATACATTAAATAAAGGAAATATTTTAAATAACCCTTACTGGCACTATACACAGTATAATTAGTGTTAAGCGTCTGTGATAAATTGTGCCTAACAAATTGCTCAAGCATCATAAGCATTATGAGAAGACCGCAGTTTCATTAAACACTGAAAATTGTATTTTTCCCAGAGGTTGTACTGCAAGATAATGAACTCCCTATGAGTGGTGGCAGGGATGCAAATTCAATTTTCCACAAGACTCACAAATACCGTAATACATTACGCCAATGGAGACATAGCCTCCGTCTAGACAAAATGAAAAACCTTCCTCATGTTCAGTAAATGTGTATAATTAAGAAAATATGAAGAACAGCTAATCATCAATATCGTATCCACGTCTGTATCTGCAATCTTATTGTTAAGAAAGAAAGACAGACAGACAGACAGAGAGTTGAACCTTGTTCTTCCAGGCTTCAAATTTTAGTTTTCAAAGGGACTATTGATATTAGAGAAATTAGAAAGCACCCTAGGGGTGCCTGGGTGGCTCAGTCCTTAAGTAGCTGCCTTTGGCTCAGGTCATGATTCCAGGGTGCTGGGATCAAACCCCAGGTAGAGCTTCCTGCTCAGCAGAAAGCCTGCTTCTCCCTCCCCACTCCCCCTGCTTCTGTTCCCTCTCACTGTGTCTCTCTCTGTCAAACAAATATTTAAAATCTTAAAAAAGAAAGAAAGAAAGAAAGAAAGAAACCACCCCAAACTTGCCCCAGAATTTATTAACTCTTCCTTAAATTTTTGCTTTCAACGGAGTGGCATGCCAGGGTTTTAATTTATAAGAGCAGCTTCTGTTATACAAATAAGCAGACGCTGTCTGGGGGACAAAATTGAAGCAGCTCCGATAGTTTTATTAATTTATTTGATTTACTTCTGGTTTCTCTTACCCAATCTTATTTATGTCAAAGTAAGTTGGAGCAGAATTCATTATGTAGCAAAATGCAATTTGACCACTTTTTATTGGGACACGATGATTCAATCATTTCTCTCCTTAAATCCTATTATCTCTTCTTACATTATTTTGCACAGATCAAATCACATAAGATGAAACTCCAAAAGAAACTTAAGAATTTGTGGGAGGGATGAAATCAGATCCCAGTAATTCCTTCCACTACGAATACTAAGTTACGTAGCAATCAACATTCTTACCATTCAGAAAATAACTGAGTTTGTGAACCTGACTTTCTAAAGCAAACTTTAAGTTTCTTATCATTTAGATACAGAATTATCAGAAGTGCTGAGCCTAATTTGACCCAGGTTGGGCATTTCTGCATTTTGTTGATGATGCGGGTTATAAAATTAGCCAAGTGACTAGAGGATCTTTTCCTCTTCAACGAGTAAAGTTGAGGAGTTTTTGTATTTTAGTAGTTTTATGATGTGTCTCTGAAATAATAAAGTAGAAATTCCTCCCCTCTGCTATTTACTTACCTGTTTCATTGTGTCCTCTATATTGTCAGTACATGGGGAACCCTCACCTCCTGAATGGTAACCATATCTGGTTACCAAAGTCCATTTCCATACTGAACGTTTGGAAATAGGAGTTCTTTTATCATGAAGACACTGCTTTTATGCTTAAAATAACAAAACTATTCCTTAAATGCCTTTTGAGCCCCTATGCTACTTTGTCCTCCAGATCCCACTTTGATGTCCCAACCCATCATGAGGGAAATATCTCCATGTTAGAAAGACCTGTCAAAGCTTTTTGCAGACCAGAGAGGGCAGCCCAATGTCAGCAAAGGAAGGGGGGCCAGGAAAAACTCACTGGCAACGAAAGAACCAGCTTGGAGCCAGAGTGCTTGTCTCCGCACCTCACCAAGTTTCATGGTCCTTCTGGAAGAGAAACTTCCATAGTGAGTCTGGCCCGGAGCAACAATCCTAAACTCTAACACGCATCAGAATCTTCTAGGGGCTTCTTAACAATACAGATTCTCTGGCCTCACTTCTAGTGACTCAATTTTGATAGATATGGTTGTAAGAACTTGATTTTTAGTATCTTCAGTTGTTCTCTCCCCCACTCCATCACACACATGCACATGAACACATGCACCCTCACACAGAACAACAGATACCACACAGTGAGGATCACAAGTCCAAAAGCTTCTGCTTGCTGATGATTGCCAAGAGCTGGCTGGCTAGTTGGATGGTGCAGCGTCACGGGTAACTAGGTACGATCTCCTCCAACAGTGGTGTCCCCCAGCTTTGCTGGGTCTTTGAGACGGAAGGGGCTGAGCAAAGCTCAAACAGAAGGCCACCAGGAGGCTCTACCGTCACCTCTCAAAGCCATGCAGCTGTCATTAGGTAGCTCTCCATCAGAGGTGAACCCTTGAGACCCTGGTCTTTCTACTGTGTCATCACAGGTTGCTTAGAATGTAAAAAGTACTTTTGATAGAACAGGAGGAAGTCTGGAGATTTAAACTACGGGCAATATGAGAACACTGTAGATATACCATCTCATTAGTTACATTAGCTAGACTCCCAATGTGAACTGCCTCAAATCCTCTGTGGGCCCATGTGTGCATGTTGGGGGAGCATGAGAGAGGACTGGCTCTGGCTGGCTAAACAGAGGCAGACAGACAGACACTAGGTCCATAATGTTCTTGGCTCCAACCCTAGCTCTTCTGCCCAGTAGCTGCAGGTCTCTGGGCAAGTTGCTTAATTCTTCTGTTTCTTAATCTTTTCCACTGTGCAGTTAATGTAATAATAATACCTCCTGCAAGGCACCTGTGTGAATGAAGTAAGATAGATGTATGTAGAGCCCATTGTACAGTGGCTGACATGTATTGACGATAAATAGTCACTTGAAACTTACATATTAGTCCCAGGAAGGAGCCATCTGACACACCTTCCCCTTCCCTAGACCTTTCCGAGTTTCTTTCTTTCTTTCTTTCTTTCTTTTTTTTATTAAGATTTATTTATTTATCTGAGAGAGTGCATGAGCACACACCAGAAGCGGGTAGGGCAGAGGGAGAGAGAAAGAAAGAATCCCAAATAGACCCCCCGCTGAGTGTAGAGCCCCATGTGGGGCTCCATCCCAGGGCCCTGAGATCATGACTTGAGCCCAGATCAGAGTTGGATCCTTAACTGCCTGAGCCACCCAGGCACCCCATGGGTTTCTTTTAGACAAAGGGCACCCAATCATCTTTCTAAGCAGCCCTTTCTTGGTCTCTGAACTTCAAATCTGCCCAGTGGCCATTGCTTTGGTCCCTGAGGGTCAGTCTGTTCTCATTTTTCCAGAATTTATCTTCTTTCAAGGCTCATATTCCTTCTCTTTTTGGTCTCTTTCTGGAAGCCTCTATGTGCCTCTCTTGTGACCAGTTCTCCTCCATAAAGTCACCTTTGGAACTTGAACATGAGGCCTTCTGAGACATTATTATCTCCTCATACAAAGCATAGAGCATGATCATGCCTGAAACCCATTTTACAAAACCATCTAGGAGAATTCTCGAAATGTAAACCATTTGGGAAGTGGAAGGGAAAGAACAGGAAGAAAGTTTTCAGCCCAACAGTGAATGGACATGGCCACAGGTGTAGACAACATGCCATTCAAATGGGAAGCCTGCCTAACTTCTGCTCCTAAGAGAATCAGAGGGGCATTTCACTTCTTAACCATGCCTGACACTCGGTGAAGTAGAGCTTTTCCTCAGAGCTACAGTGAGGTTACAAATACAGCAGACACAATTATCCTTCCATCTGTTCACTCATTTATTCATCAGGTTTGTTATACACCTACCATGTCCTGGGCACTGTTCTAGAAGCCAGAGATGCCAAAGCACTTGTTTATCCATAGAACGCTCCATGATTAAAAATCTAGAAAATTGTCAGGGCACCTGAGTGGCTCAGTGGGTTAAGCCTCTGCCTTTGGCTCAGGTCATGATCTCAGGGTCCTGGGATCGAGCCCTGCATCGGGCTCTCTGCTCGGCAGGGAGCCTGCTTCCCCCTCTCTCCCTGCCTACTTGTGCTCTCTCACTCTCTGTCAAATAAATAAAATCTTAAAAAAAAAAAAAAAAAAAAAAAGAAACCTAGAAAATTGTCAGTAAGTACTTCTATCTGCAGTTTTCAATATCATTCAGCGACCCACTGCCACTGGATTCCCGGATAGGACGTGACTTCCTGATTACACACATTCATCACCTGCCAGAGACGTGTGGTCACACACACTGAGCCGAATCTGAACTTCTCTCCTCCTCCCCTCCACCCCGCCCCACCTGGACTTCCATTGTTAATGTTCCAGAAAGGGTAGTCAGTCAGAGATTTGTTCTATTTCATTTCATTGGGCAAATTTTCCATATTGGCAAATGGACCTCAGTTCATGCAGAAGCTCACACCTCCCCCATTCTAGGGGAAGCAAAGATCTATTGGATTCTCTCCTTGGAAATATTCCAACCCCTTTCCTCTGAGATCTCATTCCAGTTAGTCTCTCCAAGACATTCTTGGGCGACCTCTCCACAAACCCCAAAAGGCAGTCCAAGCTCCGCACCTTGTGCTGATAGAGGCAAAGGAAGGGGACATTCAGGGGGCCTGGAGATCTCCAATAAACCATATTTTGATTTTATCATTATTTGTCACAATAGACTTCAAACTGCGGTTGAACAATTCATACTTGGGTCTTCTCTAAGCTATTGAGGTAATTAAGAGAGTGAACACTGGGGGCGCCTGGGTGGCTCAGGCGGGTTAATGAGCTTTTCTCCACAGAGCTTTTCTCCACTGAGCCTTCGGCTCAGGTCATGATCCCAGGGTCCTGGGACTGAGCCCCGCATTGGGCTCTCTGCTCGGCAGGGAAACTGCTTCCCTCTCTCTCTCTCTGCCTGCCTCTCTGCCTGCTTGTGATCTCTGTCAAATAAAATAAATAAAATCTTAAAAAAAAAAAAAAAAAGAGAGAGAGAGAGAGTAAACGCTGGGTCAGAAAAGAATGTGTGCATTTTGACTAACCTCAACATTCTAGCTCCTCTGTGCTCGTCAAGCCCAGTGAAGACTTCTGAGGTTTGGGGGAACAGGTGTTACTATTTATTAAAAACGAGCATGAGGTACTGGTCACATATATGAATGTGTGTTGGCTCCTTGATGTCCCCTGACCTTATGAAGCTCCTGACTGTGTTCTTCCAATGGAAGAAATGCCACTTATGAGTGTTGACTCATGTTTTTCAAAGAGAGCCCCCCGCCGGAAGCTAAATATCTATAAGAATTTTGACCCTTTTCAACAAGGCAGTTTGGAAACGGGAATCTTTGCACGGGAAGCGAAAGAATGAGTCATTGAGCGTAAGCCAGAAAAGCGACTCATCTGTCCTACGAGATGCTCACACGCAGCTGGCATCGAAATCGGTTGCCTGTGGAATGGCTGGGGAGAAGGCATTACTCGCCTCTGAGTCCTCTCGGGATCCCTCGAACAGGGTGACCAGGCAGGAACTGTGGGTGCCCCAACCCTCACAGCACTGCCTACAGAAACTCAGCAAATGTGTGCACCTCCCTTTGCTCCTAAAACACTTTGCACTCTTCGAACTCTGGCCTCTGAAAGATGGACATCACGTTCACCTAGGAAACATGTGCTAATCTCAGAAGAGTGAAGGCATTCCAGAAAGACTCAGATGTGTCTACAGGACGGGGTGCTTCTCCTAGGAGTTTCTGCAATGAAACAAGGAAGGAGTAGAGAAGGGGAAAGCTGAGATTTTATGTGATTTAAATTAAAGAATGAGGGCTGATTGTTCGTGACTGTTTCATATTTCTGGTAAGGACTCTGTGGAGAAAAGCTCACGAGTGAGCCAGCAGGCCCTGGGTCGATTGACCCTTATATCCGAAACTGGGCCTGGGATCAGCGACTCCTGGCTCCTTTTTATACCAACAGTAAGTTCACTACCTGCCGTATGGCATTCCCTGGGCTTCGTGTTTGAAGGTTAATACACTCAGCCCACCTTGATAAGCTCACATGAAAGGTGCAATGCCAACACTATCATTCCTCTTGCAGAGTTAGAAAATTGCTAGACATTATTTTTGGAAAAGGTCAGCAGCAACATTAGCCTAGATGAAGGAGCCGCAGACTTTAGGGAGGCCGCTTGGGGCCTGAATATAAACTCTCCCATGTGTTCGGGGTGTAATTCGGGTTTGGTAATTCTCCTAACCTCCCTGGGCCCCAGTTTGCTCACCTGTAAAACAGAGTAATAAAATCTGTTCTGCAGCATTGACCAGGATTCCTGTTTTCTTCAATGTGGAAATGCCAACTCACAGGGCCTGGCATGTAAAAAGCGTTAGATGCTGCTTGTTTAATGATAATAAAAATGCAGACTTCACAAAAGGGGCTTGTGACATTAAAGAATGGGTTAAGTGAAAATGAACTATTTTAAATCTCAAATACTATATCTTTAATTCAGCTAATGTAATGCTAAAACTTCAAATATGGGAAAAGAAAACAATATCTAATAAATTTTTTAAAAGAATTTTACTGGGGCACCTGGGTGGCTCAGTGGGTTAAAGCCTCTGCCTTCAGCTCAGGTCATGATCCCAGGGTCCTGGGATCCAGCCCCACATCGGGCTCTCTGCTCCGCGGGGAGCCTGCTTCCTCCTCTCTCTCTTTGCTTGCCTCTCTGCCTACTTGTGATCTCTGTCTGTCAAATAAATAAATAAAATCTTTAAAAAAAAAAAGAATTTTACTTGTATGTTAGATTTTTATCTAATTTTCTTCCCCAGACTATTTCTCAAAGTTACCAAGAAAGGTCCCCTGACCCTCTTATCTTTTCTACCTTTTTGAAAGAATCTCTGTCTCTCTCCCTTTTTTTTTTTTTTTTTTTTTTGAAGCCTTGCTCATTTCCTCACTCTGGAGAGTCATGTACAAAACAAAAAATGCAGTGAGAAGATGAGAGGGTATGTATCTCTGCAGATATTAATGCTGGCCATGCTGAGCTGACTGAGCAAAAGGGAGTGAGAGAAGTATTTCTCCAGGGTCGGACGGGGTAGAGGTGAAGAAGGTCAGTCAGTCCAGGAATATAGGAATATAGGAAGGGAGAGAAGACTAGACACTAATCAGCCCAACCATTCATGCATACAAAACTGGGCTTTGTCATGGCGAGGTTTACACAAGATCCAGGTCAGAAAGAAGCCTGTGCCCAGGGACAAGCCTAGCACTGAAAGGAAAGAGATTCTTACCTTCTGCACAAAATTTAAGAAAAAGCCCAAAATTCAGTGGTTGAGATGCATAATACTTTAATGCAGTATTTTTCAAAATAAAAATTAATGCAAACAGCGATAATGAAGAAAATAACAAAATTTTAAAGAAAGGCAGGATCTGACCCTGAACTTGCAGGACTCAACTCACTTAATCCCAGCCCTCCCTGACCCATTTTTCTTTAAAGTTTTGATAGTTTCTTGCAGATTTTTTTGCATTTTTTTGTCCTTTATTTTTATTTTTATTTTTTTTTAAGATTTTATTTATTTAACAGAGAGAGATCACAAGTAGATGGAGAGGCAGGCAGAGAGAGAGAGAGAGAGAGAGAGAGAAGCAGGCTCCCTGCTAAGCAGAGAGCCCAATGTGGGACTCGATCCCAGGACCCTGAGATCATGACCTGAGCCGAAGGCAGCGGCTTAACCCACTGAGCCACCCAGGTGCCCATGTCCTTTATTTTTATATCATTTTTCTGTTCTTTTTTTTTTTTAAGATTTTATTTATTTGTTTGACAGACAGAGATCACAAGTAGGAAGAGAGGCAGGCAGAAAGAAAGGAAGGGAAGCAGGCTCCCCGCTGAGCAGAGAGCCCGTCCGATCCCACAACCCTGGGATCATTACCTGAGCCAAGGCAGAGGCTTTAACCCACTGAGCCACCCAGGCCCCCAGTATATTATTTTTCTTTTTAAGTAGGAGCCCAATGCAGGGCTCAAACTCAAGACCCTGAAATAAAGAGTTGGATATTTAATGGACCAAGTCACTGAGGGGTCCCTATTTTTTGTCATTTATTTTGGCATTAAAATATTATTTATCTTGATTTCTGTGATTGTTGGTGCCCCTTTAAATTCTGTGCCCTAGTAAGGCCCTCACCTGCCTTACCCTAGTCCTGACCCTCCCTGGTGCACAGGGAGCAGCATGAAAGCAGAGAGAATCTGCTTGGGAGCTCACTGGGAGCCAGTGGGGACAACCTCTATGCAGCTGTTCCTGGTACTTTTTGGAATCCCAACACTCAGTTTATCTTCTCAAGTCCATGTAAGAATAATCATTGGTAAGTGACAAAAGCAGGCCATGGAAACATGGATCTCACACTTGTCTTTATTGGTAAACATGTTTGGCTGTGAATGATCAACTACATCACAAGTTCCAATACAACAGATCTCAATTCCATGTACATGTCCACATAATAGAGAATTCCAAGCTCCACTGCTCACTCACACATAGACAAGCCCTGGAGTCTCTGAACAGAGTAAAAGAATTTAAGTCACATTTTAGGTCTGCTCTCTTACATCCGAGCAGAGAGGGAAATAAAGTGGAACAAAGTGTAGCAGTCCACAGAGACCTCTCCCGAACCCACCCCCAGATGACGATGTATCAGAAGGATCAAGGGCTGAGACCTGCAGGGCAAGGCAGCAGGCAGGCGTCTGGCCCCCGGAAGCTCACTGGCTGTGGTGGGGAAGCAGGGAGACCTCAGAGAGGGGGTGGGTGCAAGCCCCAGATGTGGCATGGAATCAGCATCCATCTCCACTCAAGGCCCTTCTTCCAAAAGTGCGCAGAGGGTGTGGGCCCATGAATTCATCATCCCCCATCAACCTCTTCCAGAGCTCTGCCCACACACAGAAACTCTGCCCTCAGTACCACAATGGCATTGAAATGTTAACACCAACAGCCATACCCGTGTGTCAGCTGTCAGACCAAAATCTGCCCAGGATCTACTTCAACTGGAACGTGGGGTGTGATGTGTAGGAAAAGGCAGAGAGTACACTGAGCCCAGAAGAGAAGCAGGGTTCAGGAAGTGAGGGACAATCTTACTCCCTTTGCTAATCTGCCATCTTCTCCCTCCCCAAGCTCAGCAGTTCAGGAATCTAAGGGAGAGCAGCCCATTGCCAACTTCTTACTGATGAAATGACTGCTCTCCTCTTCCCAAACCAATGTTGATAAAAGTCTAGCTGGGCTCAAGGAAAACCTTATATGTCAATAGAGGAATTTTTACCACCACAGTCAAAACAAAAGCTCTAAGGAGGGAAACACCCTTGGGGAGAAACAAAGGGCCCTCTCTCAATAAGGCTCCGGCAAGGAGACAGGAGTGAATCTGCTCCTGTAGGTATCAGCAAATGGCGCTGCTGGAAGTAGGAACTGGGAAGAAATGTGCTCCTTAGCATCATCGTTCCCAAAGCCCAGGAAAAAGAGGCAGAGTGGCAGCTTGAGAGGGGCAGAAGGATGGATACTTATGGTTCAGAAGGAATTTATAAACCAAGAGAAAGACTGTATGAAGCCACTTAGTACTCCACTAACAGAAGGTAAGAATCTGAGTCCTGTCTCTGGGTAACATGTTAATTTCTTTCTGTTCTTTCTTTCAGCAACAGACAGAAGGCCAACTTCTGTTTCTCCAAAAGTGAGCTGTGGTCAGGAGCAAGGGTGGAAAGGGAACTGGGTATGAGGGTAGAAACGGATGTGGACATCCAACCTTCTTGGAGGGAAACAATTCAGGGGGCTTCTCCATGGTTCTGTCTCTGCTTATCTGACCCGCAGACATACTGCATAATCTGCTCTAGAAAAAGCATTCTCTAACAAGGAGATGAACTCTTTTGATATCATTAGGCAGCATAGGATTTTATCTTGTCCCCTCTACATCAATCACTTTGTTGGGACATTAGGACTACGGGACTCAGTCTACATGTCCTCATCCCCTGATAATGAGCTTGGTCTCCACTTTAACACACCCAGAAGGTCAATGGCATGATTCAATAATCGCGCTAAGTAATAGCAACAGGATAGATTGCTGTCTTCCCATGTGCATAGTGTGTACAGTAACTGATAAGAAGAATTTAGACCCTAGGCATTAGCATTCGATTTTTGTTTTCTTCCTAGAATTCTTCCCTCCCTGCTGCCCCTGCTTCGATTCAAGCTCACACCAATCTCATCTCTTAAAAATGATAGGAATCTCTCTGTTCTGAACTCATTTTTAGACTCTCTCAGTGTTTATCCAACCCTGACATACTTTAAGTCATACTATTGCTGGAGGTCCCCTTGCCAGAAACCCAGTGCAGGCCTTGATGCCCGAGTCACCAAAAGAGGAAGGCTTTCAGGGTAAAAAGTCTGGAGAACATCAGGCAGCTGACTCCATTAAGTTTAGGTATGGCTGAATAGCTAAGGGGACATTCCAGCTTATCAGAGGTCCTCGCACAGCGTGGGGACACTGGGTGGAAGAAATAATGGGAACTAATGTGAGAAGACATAATGGGAAACATACTAGATGTAAGATTCAGTGCACTCAGGTCCCTGAGAGGAGCTAAGCGGATCGGGCTGACGACTGGGGGACAAAAGGTAATCGCTGGCTTCAGCTGAGCAACGAACCATATTTGGAGTCACTGATAGTGTTGACCCTAAACCAGCGCTGTCAGCCTGCCTTGGCAGAACAAGGAGCCTCTTCCTTCTGGAGTCTTCCCAGCTCACAACACAGTCCTCATTTCCTCTATGACACTCACCATACGAGAGCCAAACACTCGGATTTAGGATCCCCCTAGACCAGACCTGAAGTGGCCACGTTCAGCCCCCCAACCTACCTTAGCCCCCCGGGTCCCACCAAATAAACAGGAACCCTGAAACTGGCAATAATATACTCAGCATGCTTCCTACAGACCTTCTGGCACAATCTACCCAGGGTGAACCATTACTACAGAACTAGGCACAAAGCCCAGCGTAAGTAAAGGAAGTAAAGGCAGAGACAAAACCGACGGTATTTCACAGGATGTTAAAAGGATATTCACGGGACTGGAAAGCCACCTATGTACTCCAACGAGATCAGCTGCTATCTCTAACTGTTGGACTTATGGCTGATTTTTTAATTTCATCTTTATTTCTTATGTTTTCCAAATTTCCTACTGTAGCCTATATTATTTATTTTTTATTTTAATGTACCTCATTTGGGGGGCACCTGAAGCCTCTCAGGGAGTAAGTAAGACTTAATTCTGTCTTACTAGCAGCAATCACCAGGCCTATACCTGCCCAGGGTGACCTGCCTAGGACAGGGTTCCTAGGAACCCTCTCGTTCCTGGTGGTCACTCGAACTCCCACATTCCTTTTTCCTTTGGGCACAAGAACAGCCTTCTCATTTTCCCCTCTGAGGAGTTCAAGCATTTCAAAAGACACAGCCGTGTCTCAGCTGAGAGAGGACAGCAGAGACCCAACATGGATCCCCAAAGGGGGGTCCCACTTCGGGGCTGGGCCCTCGCAGTAAGAAGGCCTTTGTGCTTGGCTACCAGGTTGAACGAAGACGTAGTTCTCCCTCCGTTTCTTTCCTGTCCCTAGTATGGAGCAAATGCGTCTTACCCGCTTTTCAAGGGAAGTGACAACGGCCAAGGAAAAGGACACTGAAACGAACAACTCTAATATGAGTGACCGGAAGGACAGCGTGGAGAACTCTAACGGGGGTAATGGGGGCCGAAGCCCAGCCACGGTGGGTCACCTTCTGGGACCAGCAGAATGAGCGAAGATGGAGAAAGTCTGCACATCACAAGGAGGAAACCTGCCCTCCGTTGGAAGATCTGCCATAGAGGACGGAGCGTCACGCCCCAGAAAACCTCCCATCGTGCCGTCTCGACTTAACCACAGGGAGCACTCGATTGTTCCCAGCAGCTGGGTCGCGGGGGGCCTCCTAGCAACCTAGCAGGCTCCCCTGCATTTGTGTTTGCTGAGCTGGCCCCGTCCACAATCTGCCGGCAAGTGCAAGGGTGACCAACCGGAAACCAAACTGGGAGTGCGGCTTGATTCCAGTCCCCCTGCTGGTCCCCACGCTCCGATGGGGGCTGGGCCTGGGGCAAGGCCCAGAATAAATGCATTAGGATCCTGCCTCGACTGGCAGGCTTCCAGGACATCACAGATGAGTTGGTGAAATCGGAGGGAAGTGTCTGCAGTTGGTGGGGGGTGGGGGGCGCGTGTCTAGATCCACCTCAGGCTGGTGGATGGTGTGCAAGTAAAAACAGTTCTGAGAACATCCCTGGGAGTGCCCCCCTCAATCCACAGTCATTTTCCCCTGTTAGCCATTCGATGTAGGCTTGGAGTGGTTTCTCTAGAAGGTCCAGGTAGCCTATGACAGGCTGGAATTTCTTTCTTTCTTTCTTCTTCTTTTTTTTTTTTTTTTTTTTTTCGAACAAATAATACCACCCAGCGGTCAAATGTTGATAAAATGATGTCTCTTATCTCACTTAGTCCTAAGTGTGCTTGGAATGGTCCGCTAACGCACCTTCATCTCAGTGGAATTTGTAACATGGCTTACATTTTAAATGTAATTATGCAGCATGTATTCATTTCCTTTCTTCTAGGGAACTCAAGTTGCTTTTTAAAGCATTATTTGATAGCTTCTTGCCATCTCCTCTGGAGTTGAAAAGAGAATATGATATCAAGCTGTTCTAGCTAGCAATGGGGAACTATGGCACCAAGAGGGAGACAGAATTAGACTGGGACCTACAGATTCGAACCATGAAGACCCCCGAGGGATGAGTTGTCAACCCCGTGTGCTGTAAACGAAGCTGTTTCTAAGGATCCGAAAATAACTGCATTCTCCCTCTGTCCTAACACTCGCTGGGCAGAATGGGCTATGCTTATTTTTAAAGTGCAGGTCACAGCCTTCAAAGGGATATAAACAGTTCCCCAAGCAGCTATTACTTGGCCGATTAAATGCTTAGAAGAAAGAATACTTTTTTTTTTTTTAAGATTTTGTTTATTTATTTGACAGACAGAGATCACAGGTAGGCAGAGAGAGAGGAAGGGAAGCAGGCTCCCTGCCAAGCAGAGAGCCTGATGCGGGGCTCAGTCCCAGGACCCCGGGATCATGACCTTAGCTGGAGGCAGAGGCTTTAACCCACTGAGCCACCCAGGTGCCCCGAAAATATACTTTTGAAAGACAAATTAATAGGCAAAAGATAGAGAAGGGTGCTAAAGCAATTGTTTCTACCTGGTCTTAAATCCCATTCCTGACCATGGAAATTGACCCAGGCACAAGGTGTAGGGAGGCTTGAAGATAAGCCCGGGGAGCTCTCAGGACCCTCGTCCTTTCATCGAGCGAGCTCCTGGGGTCCTGGACGTGATTCAGAATTTGTGCTCGTGGGTACTCAAAGTAACATTGCAAATATGTTTAAAAACTCCGCAGTTGTGTGAAAAATATGGCCTCCGATTCTCCCCTTATTGGCAATACGATGATGGTGTAGGAATGGCACTTATGGGGAGCAGGAGGAGTGCCCTGTGTGATCTTTTCAACTACAGTGAAACACATGCCTTGTCCTTATTATGTCTTATTTCCCTAGTCTTAGCTGGTCTAGGAATCTGTGCTCATCTACATAACTGCCTAATAAGCATGAAGCCAATGAGAACACACACACACACACACACACACACACACACACACGAACTATAATACCTGGAAAAGTATGGCACACTTTGCAGGAAGTCAATAAATATCCATTTTTCATTGGAAGCAGAACCAAAGGAAAGAAGTCAGAATTCTTTATATGCGTCTGCCGCAGGGAGTTACAGCCCTAGGTACTCGCAGAGGGCATGCATTACAAGGACAAACACATACAGTTCATGTTCAGAGACAGTTCTAATTTAATTCTGGCCCCAGGCCTAGGACCCTAGCTAATTTACAAGGCTGCTCTAGGAAAGACACACATTTGGGGATGACAGTAAGTCTACAGCATTTGCTTTTCTTGCAGGGGAAGCTATAACGCATCCCACCCTTCAAATGAACCCCAGATTGTTGATTCGGAGGGTTTTGCTGGTTAGTGGTTCTTTCTTTCTTTCTTTGTTTCTTTCTTTGTTTCTTTCTTTCTCTCTTTTTCAGCTCAGAAGGTATATTTCCACTGTACCCTGTCAAAATCTTTCCCAGCAGTCAAGGAGAGGATAGCACACGGCTGCCCTTGAGCCGGGTTTGTGACTCCTACTGGGAAACCACCCCATGCTGTCAGATGATGTGGTTTTCAGACACATCTACACAGACTAGTTGAATTAAAGACCAACTCCAGACTTGATGTTGCTGAGCCCCTCAGCTCCATCTTGCCATCCTGATTGGTCGAGGAGATGGGTCTAGAGTTACAGTGGCATAGCACTTTGAGGGCTTAGTCATTAGAGCACACTGCTTTCTCTTTGGAAGGCAACTTCTTGCTTGGCTAGGTTATGGAAGCTAAGGAGTGACGTCAAGGTGTTGTCTGGCCACAATTTGCAGATAACCATAGAACTCTTCTCCTCCATCAGGCATGGATTTAGCCTCCTTTAGTTCCTGCAGTGACACAGGAGCCTCCAAATACCAAATTATTATCAGGCGGTCTTGGGGGAAGCTCTGGGCCCTGCAATAAAGTAGACAGACTTGCTATTGGAAAGTGCTCGGGAGCAATGCAGCCCTGTTCAGCTCGCTCTAAATTTCCTGTCAACCATCTCTGGACTTCTTTAATGAGTCCACTCACAGAGCTCCTGAGAGTGGAAAAGTACTTTGGGGGATATAATTGATCATCCTTTGCTTAAGTAGACACATCATTTAAAGCAATCTGGTTCGATCCTCTTTGTTTTTTGTTTTGTTTTTAAAGTAAAGCTATGCAAGCATGGAGGCTGTGTCATTTTGGAAGGGCCACTGCTGAGCATTGTTTGCAAAATAAGGTGTATTAACTGATTTTTAAGGTCGGACTCAGAGGTCACAACCAGATGTTGGACTATGGACCAACTCTGACTCCTACTGACAAAATTTATTGATGCCACACAGTGTTTTAAATCTGATGGAATTCATAGAAAAATAATAAATGCTGTTCTTGCTGGAAAAATGAGAGGATCTGGTAATAGCAGGCCAATGTTCTAGTAAGGTCTTCACTATGCCACGTCATCTTTCTGACCCAGCCCGTTCCTCATATGACCTGCCTGATCCTATAGGTAATTAGTGGTTAGGACTCTTCCTCTGAACCAATCTACCTGGGTACACTGTGATTATATGATCATATCTGTAACCACCGGTGTGCCCAACAAGACTCCCTGAGGGCAAAGAACACACTACCATCCTCACCAAATCTCTGGTTCTCTAGCATTGTAAAAGTGTTGTGGGTAGTCAATAAATATTTATTGAATTGAACTTCACCTTCTGTATTAGATTCTTACAATTCAGTGAAATAAGAATGGGACCATTCCACGTAAGATCACACATCTATTCTAAAGCCAACATCTCTGAATAGCGTGTCGATTTAGGAAAGAGAAGTAAATGTGCTGGTTTGTTGCTGATGCCTCTAACGGGGTCCAGAGGTTGGTGGTGTCCTATCCATGGGGTATTTTGCTGTAAGTATATGGCAAACGTCCTAAACTTTTTCTGAGATCTTCTTAAATTTGTTTTTCAAATGCAACATATCCAACTTCTTGGAAGACCTGTTCTTTTCTTTGAAGGTTAGTTTGTAAAAATATTCAACGGGATTCACTTGATTGAATGCTAAGCTCCCAAAATTTAATGGGCCTCTAGCAACAAATCTCTCTATATGTCAGTTTTATGTTTTTAAATATTTTAATTTCTGGATGACTACAACTAGAGTGTTCAAAGAAAAGGGTTTGGGGGGGGTCAAAAGCATTTTTCTGCTAAATTGTTATCCAAATCTGGTGAAGCTGGCTAATATATTATTAAAAATATGTCTAACAGATAAACTACTGTATAGGCATGTTTAATAGGAGGAGAGCCAATGAAAAAGACTATGGTTCATCTTTACTTGTTATAAGTCTGTTCATAATTAATATTTCAGTAATACATAACCACATCTGGCCGACATCTGGCCAACAGCAAAGGTACACCATGTCTTTTGCTATGAAGTTCAACAGATAACAGTTCCTGCTCTCTAGGAGCTTACAATCTAACCTAAATAAGACTACAGAAACACATACACGAGGATGGCCAGACCCAGGACTTAACATGAGGCAACAGATACATTGAAGATAAAGGAAAAAATTATGGGATAAAGAAGGACATTTAAGAAAGAAAGAAGAGAATGAAAGAAGTAGACTGCTTCTTCATTCCATTTCTTCTAAAAAGATTCATGGAAAATGTGTGATGTTAAGATTATGAAAGAGCACATGACTCAATGCCTGGAAAGAAGAAAATTTCTTCTTGTGTAAGATGCTGGCTGAGTGGTTGAGAACCCTGAGCCAGGTAAGGACCACTGGGTAGAAGGGCCCCACAAGACTTTATAAGAAAGACAGCCAAATGAAGAATCAATGGTCTAGAGCCCTCTGGTGGAGGACAGAAACTGACGGGAGGCTACAAGTCTCCTGAACTTGCTTCCCACACCTTCTAAAGAGAGATGGCATAGAGTGGCCAAGCCACAAGTATAAGACTTCTCCAAAATAACCAAAATGTGTAATGAAAAACGTTTGTAAAATCTCTATGGACTCTAGATTAAGGGAACCACTTTGAGAAAGTTTCTGTGAGACATTTTAGGGCCGAAAGCACTTCCAGACAGAACTACAGACTCAGCAGCCACTTTGCTCACTTTGTTTTTTGTTCTCGTTTGTTTGTTTGCTTTCCTGCTCATTGGTTCATTTTCTCTTGTTGAATGTGTTGGACTGATGCCATCTACTTGGTTAGAGAAACCAAAGGAGATCAAACTTTTAAGGATAGGTTATAACACAGCTTCGGGCTAGCTGAAGTAAATCATATCGCCTGGGTCTTGATGGTGGCAGTCCCAGGGGTGGCAGGGGTGGCAAAAGACTCTCTTTCTAGGGAGCACAATCAAAATGATGACAGAGTCTCACATCATAGGACCCTGCTTTACCTCATTCAATATTTGACTATTAGGCATGGAGGGTATTTCAAGGACCTTTGGAAGATACTTATCTCTACAAAGAATGCACATTTTAATGCATCTTGTTCATACCATAACGGACAATATTAGGATTAATAATAGCTTGATTTCAAACAAATTTTTTATTTCAAGGAGCTCAATATTTCTCATATATGCTATTCTATTTATCTTGTCATATCACGTATTCAACTGAAAACTATGGTGGGGTCCAAGCTCACACATTACAAGCTCATAATACTGTTCTTCTTAATGATTATATTAAAATCCAACATTCACCATATCTTGGGGTAAATTTGAATGAATAGGAGAAAATTACAGGTGTTTCCTTATATACGAAAAGATACCCATTGCTAACCCCCTTTGTCCTGTGAGAGGTCTAAGTGGAAAGTCAGTCCCCAAAATCTAACTTTGCAATTGTCCCACCTTTCCTCCAAGGCAAGGCAGGAGAACAGTATTTAAGATGGAGTAAGAACATGCCAAATAGAAGATGCCCATTCATCATTGTCAGGTGAGCCCCTGGGATCTAGGCCACCTGATGTTCTAGCCCTCATAGTCCCTTATTCATGTATGAAGAAAGACCTGCCATTCCAATGGCATAAGCCTATTTGCCCACTGTGTTTTATTTTTTGCTTTCCATAAGGCCATGTTCCCTTTTTTAAATTTGAGCAGTGGCTCTGAAGATAGGATAAGAGTCTTTGAGAGAAATCCCGAGCTTCTCAACAGAGGCTAATAGGTTATCTGTTGTGATGTCTCTTTCCTATTGTGGCATGATAACAAATCTCATACTGGGAAGAAGAACAGAACAAAGAATACAGATATACCCAAATTGATACCACCTGTGAGTAACACAGAACCTTGATGACTACCAGTGCTGTATATTTGAATGACTTTCAGTAAATCAAATTAAAACCCAACCAATCACCTATCTTTTGTAATTGATGAATTTGCTGTCTCCTGATACTTCTGGTTTCTGTCTCTATCTTTTCCAAGATAAGCATGCCTTGATTCCAACTTCACAGTGACAAATGGTTTGGGAAAATGGATCCCAAGAGAAGTCGGTATCCACCCACATTTCCAAGCCCAGCAGGACACACACCCTGAGAATTCCATAAGCAGCAAACTAAAGGAGCCATTCCATAGGCCCAAAGCCCCACGAATCCTCAGACATTTCACACACCCCCCCGCCCCCAGTCATCCTCATCAGGCACTGTGATAAACATGCTGATTGATACTGCGGTGCAGCAAACAGGCCAGTAAGTATAAACAGCTGTACTTACATGTGTCTGGCTTGAGCTGACTGTTGGTGATGCCAAAGTACTGGGGATTTTCAATGACAGGGATCTTGGTCATTCCAATAATGACGGCATCGGGGCCGCCCTCTGAAGATGATGGGGTGTTACTCCCATTGGAGATGTGATGAAGTGGGCTGGCAGAGTCATCATCATTGCTGATAACCGAAGCTGGGCCTGGAGTTGGAAAAAAAAAGACACATTCTCCTATAATTTTTCCATTCCCTTGTTGAGCTGTACTCACATATATGAAATTCACTCGTTTAAAGCGTACAACTCAGTCGTTTTCAGTATATTCAGAAAGTCGTGCAGCTATCACTATAGTTTGATTTTAGGACATTTTGATCATCCCAGTTAGCAGTCACTCCCCAGGCCTCCCACTCCCAGCCCCAGGCCTCAACAAATTTGCTTTCTGTCTCTGTGGATTTCTTTCCTGTCTCTACAGATTTATTCTGGACATTTCATAGAAATGCAATCATATAATATGTGATCTTTTGGAACAGGCCACTTTCACTTAGCATGCTTAGGTCATTACTTTATTCCTTTTTGGTGCCAAATAATATTCCATTGTATGTATGTTCCGTTCTGTGGATCCATTCATCCACTGATGGACATTTGGGTGTTTCCACATTTTGAGTGTTACGAATAATGCTGACATGAACCTCTGTGTATAAGTTTTTCCGTGGACATACGTTTTTCATTTCTCCTGGGCAGAATTGCCAGGTCATGTGGGAGCTCTCTGTTTAACATTTTGAGGAACTGCCAGACTGAGTTCCAAAATGGCTGCACCATTTTCTATTCCCAAGAGCAATGTGTGAAGGTTCCAATGTCTTGACTTCCTTCTCTGGTAAGTCAATATGCAGCTTTGCTCTCTGTTCTCTGAACATCTTTAGAACACTCACTCATTGAAACTCGCAGCATGAGTGTAGAATTCCTGTGTCACCATATACTAAAAAGTATCCTAGCAGTTCAAAGATCTGAGGGCTTTTCTCCACTCTTTGGACAAGTCACTTACCCTTTTTTTTTTTTTTTTTTTTTTTTTGGACCTCTATACCCACTTAAATTTGTAAGATGTGCAAAAGAATATGAGACTCTAGATAAGAGAAGTGAGTTATAAATTTAAAGGTGCTTCATGAGTATGAATTACTATTAGGTATTACTAAAGAAACTTACAACTGGTGGACTGAAATTACACCGGGTGGTCCTATTACTATGTTTCTCCTTCTGCATACAAAATACTTTCATGACAATAGCAGATCAAACCCATGGCGAAGTTGCCTGCTTTGCCTTTAGCCCTAATCTTATTTGTAGATCATTCCATGGGTGTTCTTTATACTAACTCAATAACCATAACATTTTTCACACAAGACTTAAACTTTCTAGTCTCGAGTCTAAGAACGTGTGTGCCCATAAACAGGGTCTACTGTGTCTTGTCTAAACAATTTATCTATCGACCACTAAACCCAACCAGTCTGCAAACAAAATCAGATGCACAGTGACAAAGGTCAATGGGAAAGCTTCAAAGCAATTAAGGGCTCACTGGCTCATGATCCACACTCTACACGTGGGACATCAACAAACACCCTAGACATACATTACATGTGTTTCGGCAGCGTGCTGAGCGGTTGCAAGGTCCCACGGAAGCAGACCGCTGGCCACAGCCGCTGGCACAAGCCAAGAGAAATGTAGAAGGGAAAGGTAAGGAGGAAAAGCAAAAGACAGAATGACTATCAGTCAAGGCAACAGTGTACCAGGGGAAGAAAAGACTGAATTGCTACCTGCTGAGTAAGGGATTGTGTTTTCATTCACTCACCCAGGATACAGGTTTCCCCACCTCCATCCTTCTCTAATTAAGGAAATTCAGGGAGAGGCACAGCAATTTGAAAGACAAAAGTCATTGTACCTTACCTTTTTGAGCCCCCTGAGAAGAAAGACACTGATAATCCATCCCACCTCCAAGATGCATATTCCCCCTAGAAGGGGATTATCACAGTTTGCAGTGATAACAATTGGACGTTCCCCAGCTAGCTGAATCTTAAACAAACTACGCAGGAGGCAGCCAACTGCTATTATAGGTAATTTTTAAAAGCATCTTCTCAAGGGGATGTACATTTCAGTTGCCTTTAATGACACGCTCTGGCTTAATTCTGCAAACAAGTCCTCACACAGCCAATTTAGAATCGGCAGAAAGCTCAGAGTGAAAGCAAGCTCGCTGGTTGTGCTTATCCTGTGCCTAGCTCACCGGTATTAGCAAAGAGTGGAAATTCTGCCAAAAGTAGCTATAAAGAGAAGTTCTTTCCAATATCCTTAACCATCCCTGTTTTATGATTTGCTTCCTGACACCCAGAGCTTAAACCCAGAGATGGAAAATGGAAATGTGTTATGTTAGGGTTTCTGCATCTTGCCAATAAAACCTTCCCACCGCTGACCCCCTTGCTGTGTTTCTGGCGCAGCTGTTTCCCCCACCCTTCGAGGTTACCAAAGCATGCTGCAGCCTGTGCTCCCCGAGGGGGGTACAGTCAAGGTTGCACATTTCTCAACATTTACCCCCAGAAAGGCAGGAGCTGTCATGTTCAAATACTCCACATGCTGTCAGAAGGCCGGCGATATTTGCTTCTGGAGCCCTAGCAATCATTAGAACGCACTGATCCTGGTTGCTTTCTTCTGTGACTCTCCCCTGGCCCAGGTCAGGCTATCAACATTCCTCTAGCATTTAATCATTTTGGAGGAGGCTTATATCTAGACGACAATGCCGAGATTCCTCGGGGAATTCGGCCTCTGAATGATCTGCCATGTCCACCGTGAAGCCCTTACAGAGTAACAGCAAGAGGCTTATCCTTGGCTTTTCTTCTTCCACCAAAGGACACCCTTTCCTTCCCTTGATTTCCCCAAGTAAAACCCCCAACTCTGAGGTAACACAGGCCAAGGGAATGGGCTCTCTGTTCGGGGTGGGGGGTAAAAAGTTAATCATAAAGGCGGCACGAAGCACCAGAGGTCATTCTTCAAACGCCCTATCCCTTTGCCAGAAGGTCGCTGTTGGCAAATCTGAGCAACATAGAAACTTTAACAATTTATCAGGTGGGATATTAATTCAAGTGCTATTTTCTTCATCATCCATGTTCTAAATCCTGGAAGACTGATACGGCTGGCAGGGTTGCCGGGAGTCAGCCCATATTTCTATGAACATTTTGATCTAATGGAGCACAGCATAGTTGGGAAGGGGGAGAAGCACTCAGCAGGGACAATGAATGTCTATATAATTTGACAGCAGGCTGTCTGTGCCTATCACGGGGTGTGTCATTGTGTGTCTGTGCACCAGCTTGACGAGACACCACAAAAAGACAGACAGAAGAAAAGTCAGGGGCACATCACAGAATGTTATAAGAAATTCATCTGAAGGTTTGGGGAAAAAAAAGTCTTCTAATATTAATAAAAAGTTTTAAATTGCTGGGTATGTGCGACTTGCTCAGTTTGGGGGGAGGGGTTAGTTCTAATTACCGAGCTGACAAATATGAGCTATATCTGGAAACATTTTTAGCCCGTTTTTATTTTAATAAAATGTCTCAGGTGCAAAGAGACATTTTTCTTCCAACAGAGCTGCTTGGTAATGTGTTCTGCACATCTGAGTTACAGACATTTCTTTTTTTCCCCAAGGTTTATTTATTTTAGAGAGAGAGGGAGTGGGGAGGGAAAGGGAGAGGAAGGGGAGGAGGGAGCAAATCCTAAGCAGACCCTATGGCGAGCATGGAGCCCCACTCTGGGTTTGATCTCACAGCTCTGAGGTCAAAACCTGAGCTGAAACCCAGAGTCGGATGGGAAACTGACCACACACCCCAGGCACCCCAAGACTTACAGACATTTCTAAGCCTCACACTTGTTTTCCCATGATAAGAAATGCTGAAGGTCATCTGGGAAAAGAATTTCCTTCTCTCAAGACCAATGATGTCTTTAAGGTAAGGGGAGAGACTATGGTTCTTGAGCAGCTGCATTAAGCCTTTCATACTCTGTAGACTGGTGCTTCAGCATCCGGAGCCTCGCTGACCCTGAAGGAACTGCCCTTCCCAGAGACAGCCAGTTCCTAGAGATGGTAAAGAACTTGCCCGAGAGCAGACGTATCTTAGACCAGCCAACCCATCTAAAGTTTGCACCACCGTGTCAGGCCGTCCTATTCCGGGCCACTCTCCACCTGCCTGTCACTCTAAAGCCAGACACTGGCAACTGAGAACTGCCTGTCTGCCCCAGAGCCCGCCCAAGTTCCTCAAACCGGCAGATCCTAAGCGCACTCACCCCGTCTCACCCATTCCTTCCCACGGAAACCACCATAAAGGCTCCTGCCCAGCCTTCTCTCCCTCACTCCCCCTGCCTCCTGCCAGACCCCAGTGCTCCCCTGGGAGTCTCCCCACCAGGCTATAGCTGCCCTCTTCTCTCAGGAATGGTGAGTAACACACTATCTCTCCCATGGCAGTCTTCCTCTGACCCGCTGGCCTCACCAGACCCGAAAGATAATAAAGCCTCCATTTTAGAACAGCAGTGCCTCTGTCGGACTGTGGCTCAAAGCCCAATTCAGAAGAAGCATCTCTCCGCTGTGGCCTGAAAGGGTGAAGCCCTGTTTTTGAAGCTCTCCAAGAATGCACACCTCTCAGCAGGGCAAACTGGCCTGGAAAATGATGACGTGGTTATAGTGATCTTCTGTTTAGTGGCAAGAAGACCCCCATCTCATGGCGCTGTTGCAGGAGAGCTTATCAGCCCACTCCTTCCGCCTCCTGCCCTGACCCTACACACATACAGAACACAAAGCCTTAAAGCAGGGCACCTTTAAGACTACCCAGTAGCACATTCTCTGGTGTCAAAGAGACTGTGATTAGCTGTATCTGAAATGTGCCCCTGGGGGAATCGCCAACAAATCCCCGAG
Organism: Mustela lutreola; assembly: GCF_030435805.1. NCBI lineage: Eukaryota > Metazoa > Chordata > Mammalia > Carnivora > Mustelidae > Mustela > Mustela lutreola. Next base: position 74,422,881 of record NC_081301.1, read on the forward strand.
CTGGTTGAGTTTAAATGTTCCAATCCGGCCACGTGTCTTTTTCCACTTTGCTATTCAAGAACTTTTACTTTGGAACTCATGCGGCTACTTAAGGGTCAGAGCGACTGACAATCAGGAGCAAAAGAGGAAAGGAAATAGAGTTCCTTGCACGGAGGGGATGAACACAAATGGGGCAGAGGGCTCAGGACGCAAAATGACACCTGTACATTTCTCGTACTTTGCAGTTTAACCGACAGCCGACCTTAATGTCAGAATATATAGCAGCTGAGAGATGCCCAGGATGGCCAGATCTTGGATGCACACACATGCAGAATGTGACAGTTTGTCTTTTTGTGTCTTCTAATGAATTCCTGTTCATTGTCGCTGTACCCACACAAAGTACCGAACAAATTGGGGGTCCCGGGAGATCACACCTGATTTCAATCCCAGTGATGAGCTACATTATGTGCACTCATTTGGTAAGCTACAAACTCGGCTTTTCAATTGTCAGCGCACAGTCTGAATGCAAGGAGTAGAATGCAATCAAGGACAAATCAGAGCGTCTGGACGTTAGAGTCTTGTTTTGAAAGAGAAGCGGTCATAAATGAACAGCTGATTTACCAATTCAGAAACATATCGCATCTTGGCCAATGGAAGAAGTTAAGATCCCCACTTGTCCAGACTTGACATGAAGCCAACTTTGCTGTATGTGGAGTTTTGGTGCCATTGCATTTTATTTCCTGAACCTTCTTAACAGCCCAGCAACTACCTAGACCCGGAACAGCGGTTGGCATTCCTCCCAGGATAAAAACACGTCAGCTTCAAAAACATAAAACCATTTACTCAGCTCAGTTAGTGAAAGCAGTGCCTTTTCTGGAAAAATCCTCGTCCTCTTTCTTCAGCAAATCAGAAACAAGGAACACCGAAAATTAACCAAGGGGCCAACAGGCGTGAAGAGGGACTAAGAAGCTTCAACCGAGTCAAGCAACACAAACTCATTACTTATCCAAAGAAGGAGTGAGTAACTACTTACCAACACCTTGTCTTGATTTTACTTTCCCAAATCCAAACCATGAGAAATCTGAAAACCACAACAAAACAGAAAATAAACTTCGAAAGAGAAGCGTAAACCAAGGGTATTCAGCAGTGTCCTTAGAGAAATAACAAACTCTCTGAAAAACTTCCATTGGGGACCAAAGCTCCCTCTCAAACACCTGGAAACTAACACTGGAATTTTTCTGTAAAGATTTATTTCTCATCCCAAGAACATGGACATTCGACTCAGATAAGACACAGTAGCCCGTCTTCGAGAAAAATGGCCAAAACCCAGAGTTAATGGCTCTGAGCGGTTTTCTTTCTTTCTTACTTTCTTCTTCCTAAGTAACTGAGCTCTAGGGGTGAAAATGCACAACGCATTTGACAAAGGCACTACGGTTCTCAACCGCAACTATGTGGGAAAATAATAAGAGAAAACAGATCTTTGGCGAAGCGGAGACAGTAAAAAAAGGAACATGTAATCCCGTGGGAGAACTGATGCTTGGGCTGGATGGGGATTTGGGAAAAAAAAAAGGGGGATCTTCATTCTACACAGTTTCTATCACTGACTTGCTGTGTGGTGATGATAGGCCGTTCACAGCGGCTCTGTGCCTTTGGTGACACAAAGCCCCACTAAGCACGTGTAAATAAAGATCTGACAAATGGTTGGAGGTCTCCAGGGAATAAAGCCACAGTGAAATGCCTATTTGTTTCCTGGGCCTGACTGTTCCTCTCTCTGAAGTTTCCACTGGGTTCAAAGTGAACGCTACCCCGCAGAGAAATCCCTGAGTAAGAGATGGATAAAGCATAGGGAGCCCGACGAAGTAACTGTTTCTGAGATCTTCAGATCTACAGGGAGTTTTGCCGGCAGTGAAGACGTACAGCTTCACCGTAGAAGAAGCCAATTTAAGTGAGACAATGTAGAGGAAAACTCTTTGCATGCCCAAAAATGCCCCTCAAAGTTGTCATTGTGATTAAAGTTCTTGCTTTAAGCTAGTGTAAGCTAGCCTCCTTCCCCTGGTAGCCTGCAACTGGCTCTGGGGCCAAACCCTAAGGCGATTTTTACTTCTGATTGATTTTCCTCTGAATGTTTTCTTCCAGGTTTTAGAAGACAGGATGAAGGTCTGGCCTCTATCCAATGCCAAATAAAGATCCCTTTGCACAGAAGACAGGACCCTCATTCACTGCGTCCTCAGTCTAACGAAGCAGAGCTTTCTCAGTTACCATGAATCCTTTTGAAAATGGAGTGTATTTCCCACTGGTCAATTTTCATTTTTCTATATTTGTTTGATTTACATAGTTTTTATGAAATAGTAGAACTGATTTTTTAAGACTTCCTTTTCACTTGAGTAGTTTTTTCAAAATTGTTCCTATCTTACAGAGAACCCGCTGAAGGGCCATGCTGTAGCAGTTCCCTCACGGACTATACATTCCAGATTATTATTGATCATTAGAAGAAACACGACTGCAAAGGGACACCTGTCCATATCTTAGGTACATTAACCCCCATTTTCAAAAATCATGCCTTCAAGATAAATGCTAGAAATGGAATGTGGAAGTCCAAAGGGATGAATGATGTTAAGGTACCCAAGCCACGTAAGTCAACTGCTTTCCCTCCATACCTAGTCTTACTTCTTCCAACTGTGTGGGAGATAGTAGGAGTGTATTTTCACTCTTTGGCCCATGAGAAATTAAAGGTGAAGCCATTTTCTACTTCCCCATCTGCCATCGGTGTATCCCCACCTACCTGGACAGAAAAAGCAAACACTCCTCTCCAACCTTTGCCGCTCAAAATGCCTCCCACCAGATGTTTCCTAGACCGGCGCTGGGCATGTACGAAGAACACGGATAAGGAGGAGGGTCCGAGAACCTCTGACCTGTCCAGACATTTTAATTCACCAAGCACCTTCCTGACGCAAGACCCTTCTCCCTTCATCCTCAGCCAGACGCTCTAAAATACCGTCCTCTGTTCATTGGCAAGGAACTAACACTCACAGAGGCTGACAGACTTAACAAAGGTCACAGCATGGAGTAATGGAGCAGACTCAAATCTGGGTTTTTTTTTTTTTTTTTTTTTTTTCATTTCTTTCACAGTTGCCTTTCCGATCTTCCAAAATGCATAGCCAAAATTAGCCAAGGTTGACAATATTGGGGTCAGGATTCAATTTTAGATATAGAAAATCACTATATATAGTCATTCATCTTCACTTGTTTCAACAGGTGCGAACCTGTGTAAAACCTCTGAACATGACAGACTCCATTGGGAGACTAAAACTTCATCCTGTTTTTTGAAACAGGAACTACCTGGAGCTACTGAACCAAGCAACAGCATTACGACAACACAGGGAGGTTGAGTCCACATTCTGGATAAAAACTGGACACTCTGCGAAAGATGTTTTCCTAGTAATTGACATCATATTCTCAGAAAACCAATGATGTGAAATGTCGTCACATCTTCCAACCATAACTTTTGAAAAACCAACTTGTGTATGTTTCCTAATACTTCTGCCATCTGCAGAATAAAGACCCCTGGCTTGTACCCCTTAATGGGACACCGTTGGGGTTGCAACTATATCTGTGCTCCCCAAATTACAATTCTAAGACCTCTCCCCCAAATGCTTTTGTTTTATTTCAGTTCTTCCTTTCTTTCTTGCTTTGCACAGGTGTACCAGAGAATTCGAAGATAAATGAGCTGCCCTCATTTGGACCGGCCCTCAGGCGGCTGACAGTTAAGGATTAGCCCTCTGAGAAGTATTGTTCAGGGTGCTTGGGAACTCAAAGGAGAAGCATGTAATCCAATCTAGGGGAGGTGGTCGAGGAGAGTTCTCTGGCTTCTGGGTAACAGATTACAATCAGCCAAGAATGGGGAAAAGCAGAGAGGGATACTATCGGTGTCCACTTGTAGCTAGAGTGGGGAGCCCTGTGTGTTTCAAGGGGGTGAGGCATCTGGAAAGGCTAGGAAACTGAGAAACAGAAGCAAGGGTCAGGCCCAGTTTGGGTTTTAGAAGAAAAATTGCAGGTAAGCTCTAAACAAAACCAAACAGAAGGAAACACCCTTGGGCCAAACAGCAATACAACAGGATCAAGTTGAATTGTGGAAAACTCACTTTGGCTGTAGGATAGACAACAGGATTGTGAGAAGAAAAGACTGAGAGCAGGAGATCTGATGAAGAAAGCTGCTAGAGACATCAAGGCATAAGAGAGCTGTGGCCTGAATGCGGTCATGGGGAGGTGGCACGGGCACAGGAGATGGCTGTCGGTCATATTTACGGGAATCAGTAGCACTTGGCAACTGATCGCACGTTGAGGGGAGTATGGGAGGGGAACAAAGAAGGTTTGGGGTTTGGACAATAGGACATACAATGCTGCAGCCTGGAGTGCCTGCCAGGAACTCAGAACTCAGCTGAGTAGCTAATCTGAGGACATCAGTGTGGGCCACAAATCCCAGATAAGGCGTTTCTGTGGAGAAACATCCAGGGTTTGGACCTCTGGTCTCGAGCTTGGGACACAGGTCTAAAGCCCACTCTCTAGAGCTTACGGTCTAACTGGAGAACGCAAGCTGGATGCCGTACCTGGACACATTTCTTGTTTGGGCAATTAAAACCCCTCTTTTGCAGGCACAAACAAAAGTTCCCAACAGCAGCGAACTCTTGACAAACTTAATCCCTAAATTGCTGAAATAGTCTAAGTTCTCCTTAACAGTGACATAATTATTATGAAAGAGAGAATAGAATCTCCTTGGCCACTGCCCAGATTTCTTGGAAAATATAAGAGACCAGATATAGCAAGGTCACATTGGTCCTCCCCCCTCCTCCCCCGGAAGCTGTCCCTTGTTCAATGGGTCTCTCTTGATGGATTCAAGCAGTAGTCTTAAGACTTTAATACTAAATTTCACCAGCAAATTTCTCCCACAAGGCCAAAAAGAAACAATTTCTCAATTTCCTGTGATGTTTCACCCATTGGGAGTAGAGTCCTGCCAAGCATTCTTTTATTTTCTGTTTAATAAGAGACACTTTATTCACTGCAAAATAAAGGGCCCCTTCAAAAGCAAATGTAGTTGCAGTGCACTTAGAGGAACTTCTCTTTCTGCAATCTAGACCAACAAGGACTCTAAATTATGAAATTAACCAATTAAATCCTTCTCATATTGAAGAAAGTTCAATCCTCCCTGACCAGAGAAGGAGAATGTAGGAAAAAAAAAAAAAAATCAATGCATTAACACATTAATAACTCTAAGAGGAGATCCAAAATAAATGATAATAAAGGTTGCTTTTCAAATGTCTCTCAAAGGAAACAGCTAAAATGTATGGGCTGGAAAGGTGTGCTTAGGATACAGGCGAGAGAGTCACAGGCAGCAATGTGTAAAAGGCAAGGTAGAAGAAACCCAATCTTCCCTGTGGGTACTGAATCACACAGACTCTAACTGTGATTGTCAAAATGGCTCTGATCTCCAGACAATAGTTTGTAGATTTTTTCTTTCCTCTTTCTAAGTTTGAGAAAAATGGTTTCAGTATGTTAGGAGAAAGTCAGCTTTCCTCCCTTTCAATTCGAGAGAAATTAAAATTTGCTGTGTTCTCAAGTGTAATTTCTTTGTCTCTTCAGATGAGACTCACCACCCTCCACCCCCAAGAAAAGCGTCTCTAACACTGTAATGGGAGCCAATGGGAAAATATGATTCACCGAAAGAATGAACTTCACCTCTAACTTCCTGGGGCCACACCTACTCCCTAAAGGACACAGGAAGGAGGAGCCTCTGAGCTACTGCGTTTCTTCTCCAGGGAAAGTGTGAACCAAACATTGTTGAACCCAGAGGAGACACTCAGTCAGAGCTTGACTGAGTAGCCGAGTGCCTGTCACCTCAAAGAACCAGGAGGCTCTGGTCCTCAGAGGGGAGGGGAATTGAGCGCAAAGAATCACTTTGTTGACAATACGATCATCTCCCTTTCCAACTGACACATAATCGGAGTGAGTAAGAGTTTATGTCAAGTGAATTCCAGCTCTCCAGGTCACTGAACAGTGGAGTCTGAGGCCAACAGTCGACTTCAATTTAATCTTAATCTTTCACTTAAGGACACAACCTTTGTCTAAGTCCCATCTACACCAGCTCGGAGGAGGGTTTGCTTGTAGTTAACTGATTCTGGACATGATGTAAAGGGTCCTCCTGTCCAGTTCTCGCTGGCTTCATCCCTTTCCATCCTTCAAATCTCTGAAGTGACTGATCATACCGTTCTCGAGGAAATGGAACATTCAACCCCTCCAGTGTGACAAGTGTAGAAAAAATATATATGTGTGTATTATGGCTGCAAGTGTTACTTGCCCTCTGAAAGCTCTATTTTTCTGGACCCGCAGCTACACGACATGATCCAGACCCCCCTGAGGTTGGCTATGATCATGCCATTAAATTGTAGCCAATGGGAGGTGAGAGAGTGATGGGTACCATTTCCAGGCCAATCCTTCAAGACCTCCTGCACAGGACACTCTACACCGTTTCCCGTCCTATTTGTCCACAATGGAAACAGTACTTAGAGCAAACTTGGAAGTTATGACATGAAGATAGCAGAGAAGTTCTCTGCTACTTCGCCCAGTGTTGTTTTTGCAAGTATAGGCAGCGTAGAAACCGAATTATTCTCCCTGACACCCAGTGAAACTACTGGTCCTCCAACTGTCATCCACATACAAGAAGTAAACTATTGTGTTTGAACAATTACCTACTTTGGGACTTCTTTACTACGGTAGAGAGCCTTTGCTAATGCATGTAGACACAGAGATATACATAGATATATCTATATATGGATCTATATATCTCTTTGTCTATAGATTCATATAGATTTTTATATAGATTTATCTCTTTGTATATAGATCTATCTATATCTATATATATATCCATGAGTTTCCCATCCAGTGTCACAAATTCAACATTGTATATCCATGTACATTTGCATCTTTCTAGAGCAAAAATCCGCAGATTTCACTAGATTTTCAAAGGGTTCTTCACTGCAAAATGCCGAGAAGCACTGAAATTTAAACAGTTTTAGAGACAAAGACACGAAGGCATAGTACTCTGCATTTAGGTCCTATTTAATTATGCACCCCGCCGACAGCTGGACCTGGGTGCCGAGAGCCGTCCACCATGTCTCAGCTGGACTTCCAACTTGTGTCCTGCTCACCCCTGTCTCCCTGCATCTCTTCTCCACGGAGCTTCCAGAGTAATCATTTTCGAGTAGAAGTCAGATGACCGCATCCCCACACTTCACCTCCTCTGGTGGTTTCTTGTGTCTGGGATAAACTTCTGATCCTCACTACGGGGACTTACGCACCGTGGCCTCGGCCATCTCCTGTGAAGCAGCCACTCTCGCCTCTTTCCTGTCTCTGCTCACTTGGCACATTTTTTTTTTTTTAATATTTTATTTATTTGACAGAGATCACAAGTAGGCAGAGAGGCAGGCAGAGAGAGAGAGGAAGGGAAGCAGGATCCCCACTGAGCAGAGAGCCCGACGTGGGGCTCGATCCCAGGACCTTGAGATCATGACCTGAGCCGAAGGCAGAGGCTTTAATCCACTGAGCCACCCAGGCGCCCCTTGGCACATCTTCTTGCCTCCTCCCTGAGTCTTCCTCCAGGCTCTCTTCTTGCCATGCACTGCTCAGCCTTCTGGTTTCTGGTCAACCCCTGCATCCCCAGCTGGATCCCAACCTCACCACTTTCCACAGAACTCGGTGACTGTCATAGACGAGGCTCCCCCCAAAGCAGACCCTGACCCAAGGCTTCCAGCGCAGGCAGGGAAGGAGGCGGGCAACGGATGTGCTAACCAAGGGGGCACACTGTGTGCAAATGGAGTTTAAATCCCTGGAGGGGGGGGTCTTTGGGAGATGGTGGTCAAGGCAACTCGGAGTCATCCACCCTGAGGATGAAGAAGCTGGCTCCTTTTCCCTCCAACTGCCAACTGGCCCTCGTCGAGGGCTTCCAGCTTGGATAAAGCACCAAGGCAGGAGTCATGGGTGCTTACAGCGGGGCACTGTGGGCAAGCATGGACAGCGCACCCCAAGCGGGTATGGGCAGGACAGCAATGGCATTTGCTATCGGGATCCTATCTATGCAGTATCTCTGGTGCCTGGCAGAGACCCTCGGGAAATGCTTGTCAAATAAATGAAAACATTTTTTAATAAGCCTAAAGATAAAAAGTTCAGCAAGTCTAATGAAAATGCCAATATGCAAATTATACACTCAACACACAAACTGTTGTGTTTGGTAAATGTATTTGCTACCTCTCTCATTTCTTCGTGGCATTCCAATGGAACCTCACCGAGAACAGTATTTAAAGGTGAGAGAGGGGTGCCTTGGTGGCTCAGTCGGTTAAGTGTCTGCCTTCAGCTCAGGTCATGATCTCAGGGTCCTGGGATCGAGTCCCACATAGGGCTCCTTGTTCAGTGGGGAGCCTGCTTTTCCTCCTACCTGCTGCTCCCCCTGCTTGTGCTCACTCTCTCTCTGACAAATAAATAAATAAAATATTTTAAAAAAAAAAAAAAAAAAAAGGAGAGTGAGACAGAGAATCCTGCACTCCAGGCAGGAGTGTGGAATAAAGATGTTGGACTAGATGTCAGGTCGAGGGTTCTCCCTAAACGCTGCAAGAAACTAACCGCATGACCTTGGGTGAGTCACTTCCCCTTCCTAGGCTCCACTTCCTATGCCATGAAGACAGAGGTTGAGAAAAGGCACTGAAGGCCCATTCAAGTTCAAGCAGTCTATAGTATTAATCATTAGGCATATATGACTGAGAGCAGAGTTCCACTTTTATAGCTGCTCTGAGCATGGGTATTTTGGGAATGTGAGATCATGTGCAATTTAAAGAAATGCACTCAGTCAACTGGCCTAGATTTTCTCCTGCTAAATAATGTTCAGATGCTTTTGGGTCACTACATTCCCATCTTAAGAGAAGGGCCTGGTTTGTACAAAATTGTACAAAAGCAATTTTAGAAAACAGTACTCACGGAATACTTGTGATATGCAGGGAAACTTAAGGGAGATTAGATATAACTTTAATTAGGGAAAATTGGTCAGCTTCTATTGCCGCATTAAAAAAACAAAAGCAGGCTAAAGCTTTAAATCCTACAGACTTAAGTTCAGAAGCCTCAAGTGGCAATGGATGAAACCAGATGTGCTAGGAGTGTGGCAAAGTGTCCTGATCCCGCATTTCAAACATTTAACTTTGAGGCAAAAAAAAAAAAAAAAAAAAAAGCCAGCGACTTTTCTCTTTCATTTAGAACATGTGGAATATTTCCAAGAAAATTAATTTGGTCCACATCTTAGTCATTCACAATTAAACAGTACAAACTGTTGTTGGTGGGTTTTTTTGAAAGATTTATTTATTTATTTATTTGACAGATCACAAGTAGGCAGATAGGCGGAGGGGGGGGGCACGCTCCCTGCTAAGCAGAGAGCAGGATGCGGGGGCTTGATCCCAGGACCCTGAGATCATGACCTGAACTGAAGGCAGAGGCTTTAACCCACTGAGCTGCCCAGGTGCCCAACTGTTGTTGTTTTTAATCTATTGTAATTCTAAAGGCTTTTTCTTTAACAAAGGCAGTCATAGTCTTTCCTGGGCAGGAAAAATAAAAAACAAAAAACTGGTACCTGGAACTCCTAATAATTAGTTTCCAAGCTGGGAATTTTGAGAAAGGCAGGGGCAACCTCTATTTGCAAGTAAGAGTTGACAGACAAGAGTTATATCAATGCTTTGTCTTTCTAGAGGACATCCCTAGCGAGAGCTCAAAATGCCCTATATGCATATTTCCCCCCAGTCATCACAAGCTTCCCTCGGGGAAGGTAGATGATATCTGATAGCACACACCCCAAATTTCCCTGTTAACACGGTCTAACTGTTGGGTGAATGACTGCCTGAGATTCATCCCCAAATCCCTCTCTTTCTTCAATGTTGGTAAGCACTCAGAGCAAGTGTTTGGGAAGGAAATTGGCTGAATTTCAGGGAATCATCTTAGAAGTGATATTAGTGGCCTTCAAAGAGAATGACAAACCCAGAGAGTCTGGCAAACACTTGATGTCAAATTCCCATGAGCTTTTGTTTCCATGGAGAACCTCAACAATGACTCAGACCTTGGCTGACCTGCTCAGACCTGTCAGTTGTGCCCAGTCGCCAAGTGAGGCCAAAAGGAAGGCAGGCTACGCACTCCACTCCTCCATCCACAACGTTTGCTGTCATATTAAATGCATTTGGAAATGCCTTAGCAGAGTCTGCCATACATTTATAGTTCTATTCATATTTAGCTTACATGATTTATATTTATGTGTATATAACATGCAAATTCTTTTTTTTTTTCTCTTTTAGTATCTCTAAGCTAACACTTGCTGTAGCTAATGCAAAGCAACTGCAGGCATTTTTTTGTGGCTGTATTATGGAATTTGGGAGGGAGAAAGGGGGCGGTGGCATTTCTAACCATGATTCTACTATAGGATACTTTTCAGTTCTTTTTTTGTTTTTAAGTATTTTATTTATTTATTTGATCTCTAGAGAGAGAGAGAGAGAGAGCACATAAGAAGGGGAGGAGCGTGCAGAGGGAAAGGAAGAAGCAGGCTTCCCGCCAAGCAGGGAGTGCAACTTGGGGCTCGATCCCAGGACCCTGCAATCGTGACCTGAACCAAAGGCAGATGATTAACTGGTTCAGCCACCTGGGATCCCAGAAATTCTCCACTTTTAACTGGACTCAAATTCTTCCCTTTGATCTGGGGACGTGATAACCTGGTCAAGTCATCTTTCGGCACTTTTGTCTTTCTTTTCAGTGACCCGTTGTCTCCCCTTCCCACCTACCACCTCCACACTCTCGAATCCAGTCAAGGTCAGGAAACGTGTAAGGACAGTTCAACAGCTGGGACGTTTATTTAATTTTATTACTGTGTGATTTTCTAGTAGGAAGCTTCCATACTGGAATAGAACATAATGGGATTCTATACACTTAGAAAACTGGGTGCTGAATTAAAATAACTGAATAAAATAACCATAAATAGAACAAAATAAGAACCCATTGTTTAGAAGGGAATGTCAGTCACGTGACTTAACTCTCAGTGGCCCCTGCTTGATATCACTGGAGGTGGCCACATGCTGCCAGGGAAAGAAACCCAAACATTAAGATAGAACAGGATCTCTTCCCTCAGTGTGTTCCCACCAAATGCTCGATGACTCTTTCAGATCCACTGCTTTTCTGGAAACAAATCCAAATTGACCGGCTAGGTCAGTGGTTGTCATAGGGGGACAAATTTTCCTCCCAGGGGACGGTCAGCAATATCTAGAGACATTTGGGGTCATCACAGTGTGGAGCGGGGATATGGTGGGAGATCTGTGCTCCTGACATGTAACAGGTAGAGGCCAAAGAGGCTGCTGACCAGCCAGCGATGCCCAGGCTGGTTTCCCACGGTAACGGCTTCAAGGCCTAAAATATCTGTGGTGTTAACACTGAGGAACACTGGCCTAGGTCATGGGCCAACAGCAGGGGAACTTATCCCAGAACCTTTTATCTCTGTGAAGAAGAAACTTTAGCCTGTCTACACTCCCTGTCGCCAGAGGAGTTTAGTCTTGCCCCATATTATTCCAATATTCTCGTCACCGAGGTCTGCCCTGCCCATCCCCTTCTTTCTGTTTCTCTTATACCTCATGAGAAACAACTCTGACCTTGTCATTTCTGCTGCTCCCAAACACTGAAGAATGTTGTTCTGGCCCCACGACAGAGGGACTGCGCAGTATGGACAGGATCTGGGTTTGGACTCCAAGTCTTGGTTTTGAGTCTTGGACCCACCATTTCCTGACAGACACCCCACAGGAACTGGGTCTCTCCAAGAGTCTTTTCTCAGAGCAAAAATACTGCCTTGCTCACCTGACAGGACTTGACTTGCCTTAGGATCACGGGAGCTGATGTGTCTGTGAGACTCTGATATTATATAAACAGAGAGGTAAGAAAGTCCAAACTCCTCCAGGCATTCAAAACCTTGTCCTGGTCCCATGACCAGGCCCCAGCTTTATCACTTATGACACCCCTGAAGACCCATAGATTCTAGTATAAACTGTGTGCTTGAATTTGTTAAATGAATATACCTTGAATTTTCCTATTTATCCATTCGTTCATTTGAAAACTGTTCTTTGACCACCTGATAGACTCAAGACAGTGTGACACATGCTGGGTTTGTAATACAGCATAGAATAGAATAACCGTGGTTGCTTCCAGATTTCGTGTCTTTGTGCCAGCCATTTTTTTCTACCTGAAATGTAACCTGCAAGCTCTGTTTTTGATCATTAAACTCCATTCATCCAGCAAAATCCACCTTAAAAGTCAGTCCATCCGAAACTGCTTCTTTATTCCTCAAATCCGAAGTACCCCCCTTGACAATGACGTTGTTCATCTCACAATCAATATCTACCACATTCTCCACTGTATTATTTATTTACATGATCTTATTTCTCCTATTAGCTTTTGAGCACTCTGAGTTGAAAAGTCATCTTATCCAGTTCTTTTCCCTCTTCCTTAAGAGCCTCATACCCGTTGCAACAGTCAAGCAGAACATTTGAAGCATGGTAGGTACATTAATAAATAGCTCCATTGCTGACTGGGTCCAACTAGAAGGATTTAAAAATAGGGCATGAGATGTCCCCCCAAATATAGTAGAGACTGTGTTGTCCAGTAAGAGCTAGACAACAGTGGGGACATTCATCACCGTTGACTACCATCCTCTGTATTTCCAAAACACACTGTTCTTTCCCTATCACAGCTCAACTCACTGTGAGTTTTAGTTACCCACTTACATGTTGTAAACTCTCCCCAAACTGTAAGTTCTTTATATGCAACAAATATTTGTCTCTTGTCTCTCTATCTAGAGCATCGAGTAGAGAGTCTGGTATATCTTGGGTGCTCCAGAAAGATTTGTTGAATGAATAAATGAAAGAATTCCAACCTCTCACCCTTGCATGCTTCGATCAGGAGCTCAATTTGGTATCACATGGGTTCATGGTTATTCACTGGGTCCTTCACTGAGTTGCTCACCTGCCCTTCCTGCCCCAGCAGAGAATGGGACCTGACCCTCCCCACCTATAAATGTTGTTTGCTTTTGCCCATGAAAACATGGTAGAAATGACCCATATCACTTTTAGGCAGAAGATTTAATAGTCAGTCCCGGGTTTTCCACTTCCTCTTCCTTCTGTCTCAGTGAACCAGGAAGTCTCATGTTTAGGGGGTAGCATCATAAAGTTCATAAAGCATCATAAAGTACCATTATTAAAAATATCTAAGAAGGTTAGATAAAGAAAGTCCTCCTGCCAACCTGTGTTGTATGTGCAAGACAAGGAGACATCATCTTTTCTGCTTTAAGGCTTATTTGCTTCTGCAACCTAACCTAGCTTATTCTGACTGATACAAGAGTGAAGTTCCAATTCCACCTTATTAAGAGGCAGTGTTATCCACAAAAATATAGGGCTTTTATTTTTTAAAAGGACTCCAATGTGTGTAAGAGAGTATTCGTCCCCCTAAGTACCCCCTAAAGCATGTTCAGGTATGTACATAAATGCATAATAAATGTTAATGATAAAGAAATGCCAAAAAAATTTTTAAGACTCATTGTAACTCATATTGTGAAATGAGCTGTGACCTTATCAGACAGTCCCCATAGTAGGCCATGCCTTTGTTCCAAATACACTGCTTGTTTGTTACATTTTCAGAGTTTGTCTTGGGGAATTATTTGGAATTAACATAGTAGAGTCTACCAGCTATGGAAATCTTCATTGTTTGAGGGGAAATTATATATTTTTAATAGCCAAAGATCATTTGGAGCCATGTCTTATGGAATATGTGGGTGATTAAACTGGGTCATAGTACCATTATTAAAAATATCGAGGGGTCTGACTCTATGGGCTCAGGCCTCTCTTTTTTTGGCAGAGTTCAGAATTTTTCACTTCTAAAAGATGAGTTCCAAAAAGGTACAAAGTCGCCTGTCTGCTGATTCTCACATTTTTTCATATTTCTAGAATCATAATTAAATGTTAATCTCCAGAAACCAAGAAGGTCCCTATATCTGTGGTCATTAAATAGATCCAAAATGATTGGGTACATGGCTGGGTGTTCTTCACCGGCTGCGTTAGAAGCTACTAAGCACAGTGCACCTGGGTGGCTCAGTGGGTTAAGCCTCTGCCTTCGGCTCAGGTCATGATCTCAGTGTCCTGGAATTGAGGCCTGCATCGGGCTCTCTGCTCAGTGGGAAGCCTGCTTCTCCCTCTCTCTCTGCCTGCCTCTCTGTCTACTTGTGATCTCTCTCTCTCTCTCTCTGTGTCAAATAAGTAAATAAAATCTTAAAAAAAAAAAAAAAAAAAAGAAGCTACTAAGCACATTTAGTCCCAGACTGTAAATCCATAAAAACAGTTGACTCCTGATGGTTAACAGCCTACCTAAACAGGGTTGATTAGAGATGCATAGCTGGCAATTCTTGTTTTCATTTGTGTTCTGGAGTGAATGGTGTCCCCCCCAAATTCATGTGTTGAAGTCCAAATGTGGCTGTATTTGGGCTCTTAAGAGGGCAGTTAAGGTTAAACGAGGTCATAAAAGTGAGGTGCTAATTTTATAGGGCTCATGTCCTTATAGGAAAAGACCCCAGAGCTTGCTTTCTCTGAGAACCACAGAGGAAAGGCCCTGTAAGGACACAGTGAGCAGGTGGCCATGTGCAAGTCAGGAAGAGAGCCTCACCAGGAACTTCATTGGCTGCACCTTGATCTTGGACTTCTATACTCCAGAAATATGAGAAAATAAATGCCTGTCGTTTAAGCCAACAAATCTGTGATATTTTGTTATAGTGACATTGCAGAGTATTCCTTGTTTGTTTTGTTTTGGTTTTTGTTTATTCTTGTTGCCATTGAGATTACCATCTTGTATGTGCTTCCTCTTCCTTAACTGGTAATGATTTTTATTTGGGTGTCCACCCATCGCTGGGCAGCCAGTGTGATTCAAGATGGAACCAATGGCTCAGGCATTAAAAAAAAAAAAAAAATTGGCAATTCTACTCCCTGGCCACAGGGAGGGAGAACTGGCAGGCAGTCTGATCAAAACCAAGTCTAAGATGCGTGTACAATGGTTGACGTAAGTGTTGTGCTCTCTTTCCTGCTGAATGGGCGTCTGGAAGGATGTAGCATCAGGAATGGATCAAAGAAGTCATCTTTGCTACAACCATGAGAGAAAAGTTTGTTTCTAAGGAAGAGGGCCAAAAAGTGGATCCTGGTTCCAGAGTTTGGGCCTTGGATCAAGCCAAATCTAGAGCTTGGTGTTGACTCCCCCAGTGGTATATTTATTGTTCAAGACATTTGCAACCATAACACATGCACATGGAAACTGGGATGAGCCAATAGTCGTCTTAACCATCAGCAAGTCAGACCTGTATCACCAGAGGCCCGGAGTGAAGGGGTGCCCGAATGTTCTTTCTTGCAGCCAAGTATTCCTACCCTGGGCTCAAGCTGGTCGGGGCTCTTGTCCTGCTCTTCAATGGCCCATTTGACAGGATGAAAGGCATTGGGATTTCAATGACTTTGACTCCTCTGGAGATGGGAGGACAGCCTATGTTAGCAATTTGCATGGGCATTAATAGACATATACTTTAGCTATTCAAATATTTAACTAGCTCTTTTGTTGGTGTTTTGAATCCCGAAAGGCTGCAGCTGCCTGTTTGTGTCTGTTGTGCCTTTAAGGGGCTTGCTGATTCAGTAGGATCCCTTGAATGCATTAATTAGCCTTCCCTCATTTTCCCAGCCCCTGCCTATAAAGAAATGAGCATTTGCGGCTCCAATTGCGGAACGATGTGAGTCTTGGGGGTACCAGCTAAACGGAGGCTCGGAATTGCTTGCTTTGTGTTGGGCAGTTTTATACTGGCAGCAGCCTGTATGGCAAAGGGGTGCATGGAGGCATGATTAATTTATTGGCTATCACTACTGGCAGGCGAATGAAACACGGGCCCCGGATTAAAGTGTAACAAGGGAGATGGGCATTCATCAGCCCAGGTACATGAGTCAGAAAGACATAAGCATCCAGAGAAAATAACATGTTATGGAAGGCTGGGAAATGATTTATCATTTTTAATATATATCATCTAAACCCACTCTTTATAACTGCTTGTAGGCCTCCATGTTATAAAGACTCGGACAGGAGAGCCCTCCTTCTCTAAGACATGAGAGCAAAAGATGCTGGTGGGGAAAATAAAGAAGTATGAAGAATGAATGGACTGTAAGGGAAAAAGCGTATTTGGCTTAAAATGAAATTTCCACTCGTTTCTTTTTAAATGTTTTAGAAATACGGCTTTTGCTTGGGAAAAGTGCATTCTATCAATCAGATGGGAGGGAAGACAAAATTCCTGGCCACGGAGGCCAATTTCTCAGCTCGTTTTTGAAATTATTATAATATAAGAAAATGTACCTTCAAAGGGTAAATGTGCATAGTGGGCTGACCTGTTAATCCAACTGACTGAGTCACCGTGAACTATGAAGCTTTGAGTGGGAAGGTTGGTTCCGCATCACCAACCGTTCTCAGATTTGGACATTAGCAAGAATCAAGTCTAGATTGAATTGAAAACCTTCATGTATGAAAAGAGGCATCTCGTCCTTCGTTAGCCGTTAACTATTCCTCCTTGGGTTTTTTCAGCCCAAGGAATGATAAGAACCATCTTCAGGAAGGCTTCCCTTTCCATAATGGGCACAAACAACAAACAACCCTTTGCATTCTGTAACACTTTACAGCTTCTAACAGCAACTGTTTTTCTCAGTTCCCCTCCGGAAATGTCAGGTGTTTCTAGCAAACAGGCAGAGAACGACGGAGGATTTAAGCAAGTTACCCAGAAAGGTCAGGAAATGTAATGATTGAAGGATATTAAGGGATCTGGTGTCCACTCTCTTCTTTTACCCCTTTTACAAAAAATCTTTGACTTGGCGTGAACATGGGAGGAGTCTATATTATGTCTATAAATGCAGAGCTCATTGTTTCTTTTGCAAAGAGCGAACCATCTGTGGCTGGACCAACGCTACCTGGAAGCACAAGGCCACTGTCCTAGTCCAGGCCCATCCAGCTCTTAAGACTGCTGCTGCCTCGGCCCTGTCCCGGAGCCTCCCCTCCTCCTCCTCCTGTGTCCTCCAGTCCATTCCCTCATGCGAGAGAACTTTCCAAAATGACCCCTGTCCTCTTCTTTCCCCGTCACTACTCAAAACCAACTGAGGGCTCCATCTCACTGCCTTATGTCCCAAACTCCTAATCTCGGTCTTGGCCTCAACTTACTTTCCAAGTCTTCTCATCTAGTCTCTTTCTCTCATCACGTGCCCTTACAGTGGAGACAGTAATCCACAGCCCCATGCCCACACCAGGCGGTCTTGCTCCCTCTGTGTCTTGACCCCATGTCTCTGCCAATATCAATCTTTTCCCCAGTTTTTCCTATCTACCCTTTGCTACTGAAGAGTCACCTCCTCCAGGATGCTTCCCTCAGCACTCCAGATCGGACTATGTTTTCTCTTCTCTGCTCACATAGAACTCTGTGCAGATCTTGAGTGTAGCTACATATTGTAATGAATCTTTATACTGATCTTTGTCCTCAGCTAGATTATAAACTCTTTGAGCAGGAGCTTCTAGTCTTTCAAGTGTTTATTCCTACACAGAGGCTGGCATAAAGCCTTCATACCCTACAACAGTCCGGGGTGGGGGGGGGTAAGGCATTGCACTGTGCCCTGACTAGTGTCCCCTGGAATTGCTTGGCTCAGGGAAGGCTACATACAGCGAACCCATAGAAAGCTACAACTCTGAGCTCTGGCTCTCTGTCTGCAAAAATCAACCCATCTGTAGGGCCCTGAGCTGTGAAAGACAATGGGCAGATGCCTATATGTGAAGGACTGCAAGCAACAAGGAAGGCCAGAAGTTTAGGAGACCTTCTGGGGGCAGGGAGAGTATGCATTGGGAGGGGAGGCAAGGAGAGAGAGGCAGTATGCAGGAGTCAGGTCTTACCTACTTCCCAAGCCTTTCCTAACACCTTTACCTATAATCACTGCCTAGCTACTATAGAGCCAGAGAATTGATCCATCAACTAACATGGTTTTTTTTTTTTTAAGATTTTATTTATATAATGGAGACAGAGAGAGCACAAGCAGGGGAAGCAGCAGGCAGAGGGAGAAACAGGCTCCCTGCTGAGCAGGGAGAATGATGTGGGACTCAATCTCAGGACCCTGAGATCATGACCTGAGCCAAAGGAAGACACTTAACTGACTTAACTGAAGACCGGTGCCCAACTAAACATGTTTAAATTGAAAAAATACTATGTGCAGTACTATGGGAAGGGCTAGCATTTACTGTGTTCTTCCTATGTGCCAGGCATTTTACTAGATCCTCACCATTACAGTATCACATAGGTATTACATGATAATACCTGATGGGATCCCCATCCCCCAGCTACAGAGGAATCAGGAATCTTCAGGTCATACAAACAGGAAATGGAGCAACAGAAACATGTAGTCAAGAATTAGTCAGAAAAGCTGGATCACAGACAATCAGTTTTTGTTTTTGTGGGTTTTTTTGGTTTTGTTTTTTTCAGATGTGGGGAATGACAGTCTATTACTTTTTATTTTTTTAAGTTTTTTTTTTTTTTCTTTTTTTTGAGAGAGATAGAGAGAGAGAGAGTGAGAGAGAGATCATGAGCTGGGGGAAGGAAGAAAAGGAGAGGAAAAATCCCAAGCAGCCTCCCCACTGAGCACAGATCAGTGGGGCTCGATCTCACAACCCAGAGATCATGACCTGAGCCAAAACCAAGAGTCAGACGCCTAACCAACTAAGATACGCAGAAGCCCCCAAATGACGGTCTATTTGTAAGCCGATGGGAATGATCCAGTAGAGTGTGTGATGCTGCAGGGAGAGAAGGGACAATTGCCAGGGCCATTGATGTCTTTCATCAAGGGAAAGGGGGCAGAACCCAGAGAGCTGTCTGTCCTGGAGAGAAATTTTGCAAAGTCACAACAGTGCAAACAGACCAGGCTGCATGGGATAGGGGTGCCCTCGGGTTCTCTTCTGACACCTGGCTTTGATTTTCTCATAGCAATGAGAAGCAAGGCAGGGTGCTAGGAGCGAGTTGGTGGGGAGGAGGTGGAGGGATGTGGAGAAAGGAAGGTGGGGGTGATGGGGGGGCTTGCCCACAGCACTGCAGAGGGGATGCTTTGTGGTGCCTGGGCTACAGGGACTAGAGTGAGCCCAGGGGTGGTTTGGTCAAGAAAAGGGCAAAGGCACTCTGAATAAATTCAAAGGAGGCATGACAGCTGGTCAATGAGCATGAAATCAAAGTTAGACAAAGTGGGGTGGGGGAGAAAGAAAAACAAGCAAAAGGTAGGGTTGATGTTTATGGACTGTGGGCTGGCGTCAGGGTAGCAGAGGGAGGAAGGAGTGAGCTGGAAATAGGATTGAGAGGGAGATTCTGGAGATTAGGGAGGGGCTGGTCTGAAAATATCAAGAAGATGTCCACGAGAACATGACCACAGCAGGACGGAAGGTGCGTTTCTCATGAAAGACTAAGCTTCGTAAGAACAGGCTGAGTATTTTTCCTAATTGGTGAGAATTGTCCATAAAGGGATCTTATTTTTTTCCCCCAAGCGAGGGGGAATGGGAGGGAGGAAGGGAGGGAGGAAAAGAGACGTTGGCAGCAAAGCACACCACTTAATCACATCCTATTTCTCAAAGTAGAGCTTGAGAAAAAGTAACTAAGAAACCCGGCACTCTGTAGTTTCAGGGCTTCCCAAAGTCCTTCATCCATACCTCGAATAAAGAGCAACAATTTGTCTGAATTTTGCAGACACACTTGAGGGGTTGGCAGCCTCCCGCACCAGCCAGTTTGCAGAGATTAGGTGGAAGGTAGCACGACTCCCGCGCGGCTAAGCGGAGAAAACCTGCAGGCACCCTCGCTCTGCGTCTGCTGGAGGCTTGCAATCAGCTCCCTGTCCGAAAAGCCAACCCTTGGCCAAATGACGCCCAGACCTGGGAGTGGAGCAAGCGCTCCATAAATATTTGGTGTTGACCAAAGGAAGGAAGCTGCCCCTGCTCTGGAACTTAGCGGAGTTTAGGGGTGCCCCCAGGGGGTGCATGCCTTCCGGTGAAGGTCAAAGGTGCCAGACCCCACCGGGTCCCCACCTGGGTCCCCATCCGAGTTAGGTGGATCACAGGGCCAGGAATCTGAAGCCCCAGGGTTGTTTCTCCCTTCCACCCAGTCCGCAAACATTTAGTGAACAACTGTTACGTGCCCAGCTTTGTACCAAGAACTGGGGGGTCTCGTGGAAATCAGGCAACTGTACCTGTTTATCGAACGGGACACAACTGAAGTCAGTGAAAAGTCAGGATGAAAATGAGTGCTCCCCTGTGGGCTGTATTATGGTTTGTTTGTTTGTGTGTTTTTTTCTCTTTTAAAGATTTTATTTATTTATTTGAAAGAGAGAGATACTAAGGCAAGAGCACAAGCAGGGGGAGCAGCAGGGAGAGGCAGAGGGAGAAGCAGACTTCCGGGCGAGCAAGAAGCCTGACCAGGGCTCCATCCCAGGGCCCCGGGATCATGACCTGAGCCGAAGGCAGATGCTTAACCGACTGAGCCACCCAGGCGCCCCTATTTTACGTTTAGAAAAAGTATATTTGGACTCTTTGGATGAGAAGTCATTAGACGAGCAGAAGAGTGCTATCGCAACGTTCGCCCCCCAAAACCATCTGACAGAGATACCCATTAGGTTGACCACCAAACCACCACAAATGGAAGGTCGTAAATAATATATACTGGTCAGAGTCAGTATGAATGTGGGTTAATTACTCCAGTAATAAAGGAAGTGAGGTAATTTATTTTTCCAAGAGTTAATGAAATGGATGTTTCACCTTCCAGTGCTTTGTGTACATCTGGGCATTTCCTCTGTTCGAGAAACTGAAGCCAAGTCTTATAGCAAAACATTATGAAAAAAAAAAAATCATTAAGGCTTCTTTGCAAAATTTCAAATGTCTTTTAATCAATGAAGCAGAGGTAAACAGTGCTATCTTTGATCTATTTTAAATATTAGGACTGTCTATTTTGAGTAAATAAACCATTATTTCTTTTACTTTATATATCCTCAAAAAGAGTTCACAAAATAGTTCACATTATGGGAAGAAAAGTAATACTAGGTAGGTAAATTCATTCCTCTGGTATTAAGGTTTTTTCCACAAAAGCTTTTGAATAACTTTTTGCATGATAAAACACGAGCTTGGCTTTTGCTTAGGACATTTGAAAAATGCAGAAAGTATAAAAAAGAAAATGAAAATTGCCTGTAGTCCCACATCCCATAATTATTAACATTCTGACAGGTTTATCTCATTTTTTATATAAAAAATAAGTTTTGGAATCATGATGCCTATAGAATACTTCCAGAGTATAAAACTATATTAAACATATTCTAAACTTATTCCTTAACATCACAAGGAGGAATTGTTTTTTTTCTTTTCTGTTTATTTTATCTATGTGAGAAGAAGGATGTTAGCTGCACCTCGTGTGATCATCATTTCACAATACATGTAGATCAAACCACCATGCTGGTCTCCTTAAACTTGTCCAGTGAGGTAAGGCAATTACTTCTCAATGAAACTGGGGGGAAAATGAACATAAACACATGGCATCTTTATTGCACAAATGAGGTACTTTTTTCTTCTTAGTCTACCAATTCTTAGAAGATGAGTTACTTAACTTTGTCAACACATAAACCAAGTGAAGAGAACTGAATTTTATTTTGTGACTTGGGCTTTGTCACTGCTTTCTGAGCTTATCACCGTAGCATGGGGTTATTCTTTTATAATTAGGGTATCAGAAGGTTTTCTGAAGTTTTACTTTTCTGTCTAAAAGTCCTCTCCAGGGGAGCCTGGGTAACTCAGTCAGCTAAGCGTCTGACTCTTGATTTCACCTCAGGTCATCCTCTCAGGGCTGTGAGTTTGAGGCCCATGTCAGGCTCCACACCAAGCATGGAGACTGCTTGCTACTCTCTTTCTCTCCCTTTCCCTCATTTGGTACTAAAACCTGACCCAAAGTGCTGTGAGGCTATTTGGAGACTATTAATTCCAGTTAGTGTAACTAGTCGTCAGACTCAGTGCAGAAATCCCACTGAAGACAACTACAAAGAGCTCGCCGTGGGTGGCGCCTGGGTGGCTCAGTTGGTTGGGCCACTGCCTTCGGCTCAGGTAATGATCCCAGACCCCCCAGGATCGAGTCCTGCATCAGGGTTCCAGCTCTGCGAGGAGTCTGCTTCTCCCTCTGACCTTCTCCCCTCTCATGTTCTCTCTCTCAAATAAATAGATAAAATCTTAAGAAAAGAAAAAAAGAAAAAAAAGAACTCCCCTTGGCCCCACTGGACGTAGTGGTAACATTCACTATAAAAACCATATTCCATTTCTAAAATCCAGAGTCCCCAGATCCAAAGCATCCATTTCCAGGGGTTTGGGATAGAAAGCATGTTTCTGTATAACTGTAATAATATTAATTTATGCTAGAAAAGAATCACATATCATTCTAGTGTGATCTAATAGTGCAATCAATTTGTTCTCTCAATTGGAATACAAGTCGCTTGAAGGCCCAGACTTTTCTCACTCCTCACATCATCTCCTATAGTAACTTTCATGCTCCCAAGTCCCTGGTGGGTTCTTGGTAACCAATTTACTCAATTCTCTCCAAGAGCATCTTCCTTAATTCAAGATATTCCAGTTCCCTGCAAGGCTACTTCCTTCAGATGAAAACATCAACATAACCATCAATTTCCAACCAGCTGTTGGGGGAAATGGGCTAGGTAGACCCGGGGAAGGGCTGCCCTTGACTTGCCCTTCTGTATACCTAGTGATGGTTTCCTACCTCAAATCAAGTAATTGGCCTTAAATATCTGAAAAGTAGCTGTTCTATTTAATAAAACATTCGAAATATGTCAGCACATTTTAATGATTTTACTTCTACCATAAGGCTCACTCAAAACGTTTTTGGCAAAGAGTGGAACTATGGCATGTGTTCAAATGGTATAAAACTATATTTCTTTGAGGTTTTTGGCCCGAGGATGGCCCCAAGATGTGATGGGATCTTTGGCACACGGCACAAGATATTAATTCCTGTCTCACACCTCAACCATGAGGGCCTCCTTATGTTTCTGGAGCTGTTACATCTTGTCAATTGTTTTGAGTTTTCTATTAGATTACAGTTTGCTGGCATTGCAGGGGGAGATCCTGAAACTACCACAAGCAGGCTCTAGAAACTGTACACAAGAACAATGACTTACATCACTTCCATATATCATATTTTCCCAAAGGACTCGCCATACATGATTTCCAAATAATTTCCAATCAGCTGTCTTCCCCAGGACAGCCTTGTGTTGCCATTAGCCACAAGAGTATCTTCAGCACCGATG
The DNA here is from genome assembly GCF_030435805.1 of Mustela lutreola. NCBI lineage: Eukaryota > Metazoa > Chordata > Mammalia > Carnivora > Mustelidae > Mustela > Mustela lutreola. The sequence goes on from NC_081301.1 coordinate 74,446,331, forward strand.
GTGGGAAGCAGTGATCTCGGAGAATTTTATGACTCGATATTATAAAGGAGGTGAGGGAACAACTGGCATTTTCTGCCAACCCAATGCATCAACTTTCGATCTCTGTAGGCTTGTTGTTACCTCTGTCTGAACCTCATGGTGGCAGGTGCCAGAAAAATGATCCCCGAGTTCTAGCTCTTGATGGAAAGACACTTCTTTGGTGCGAAGAAGCTCACTGTTCCAAAGGGAGCAATGGCTATCTTTCAGAGTCAGGATATTTTCATGGACAGAATATAGCTTAGCGTGCTCCATCTCTCAGGGCAGAGCCAGGCATGGATGGACCTTGTATACATCTACTGTGATGATTGATAATGACGATGGGGCAGGTGAAGGAAGGTTGCCTTTTTCAGGCCAGGTACTCAGTAGTTGTTGATTGACAAATGGTGACAACTACTAGATGCCACTCTAAAAGACATCTACCTTATCCAAACACTCAGATGAAATGCCTGGGAGTATGCAACTATGTCTCGTTGAGTTGAGTTGTGGAAGTCTTTCTGAGGGCAAGCACATCTGGAAGAGTGTGTGTGGGGGGGGATGCATAAGAAACTGTTCTAGGGTTCCCCTGCCAAAGGAATACCACCTACCCATACCTGCTATCAGCCAAAAAAAAACTCCTGTCTTAGCAAGGAGGCCACTACTCTTGATCTATTTTGCATATGTGCTCTAGTATGAGCTTGACCAGTGACATAATTTGCAGTGGCCAGTGCTAAATTAAATGCAGGACCCTTGTCCATAAATCAAGCATTCAAAGTGTTGACAGCAGAGCACTAAACTAAGCACGGAGCCCTTAGAGGGTCTGTGTGAAGGTACTGATCCATGCCCATAAGGATATTCCATACACCATGGGGCATGAGTCAGAGAATCTCACAGTTATTCTTCTCCTTCCCTATCCCTCTTGGAATCCTAGAAGGCTCAAAAGGGGGCAGAGCTAATAACATGAGCTAGGAAAGATGAGGCCCATGTTACATTGGCTCCACATGAAAAACTTGCGTCAAATTAGAAAAGGAAAGTGAGCAGGACAACCCAAATGCTTCCTAGATGCTCAAGGCTAAATGGTGACCTTGATAATCAAGGGACAAGATGATATCGGGGCTAACTTCATGTGGTGGGGTCTAAAGTTGTTTCCCCCCTTGTAAACAGAGGCTTAGTGAAGAACTACGAATGCTCTGGGGTTCGGGAATAATTATCCTGGAGGCCGGCTCCAGGGGTCACAGGAATGCAAAGCTGGACACCACGGTCAGCTGCAGAATCAGAAACCTGCCACTTTAAATTAATTTGGATTTGATTTAACTTCCTTTATAGGTAGGATAAATACAGGATGCCCAGTGAAATTTGAATATTAGATCAACAAGAAGTAATATTTTGTGTAAGCATTTCCCAAATATTGCATTGGACATAATTATACTAAAAAAAAAATCATTTGTTGTTTATCTGAAATTCAAACTTCACTGAGCATCTTGTATTTACTTACTAAATCTGGCAACATTGCTTTTTTTTTTTTTAAGATTTATTTATTTATTTTTGAGAGAGAATGAGAGAAAGGTGTGGGAAGAGGCAGAGAGAGAGAATTCCTTAAGCAGACTCACCACTGAGTGCAGAGCCTGATGCAGGGCTGGATCCCAGGACCCTGAGGCCGTGACCCATGTGCAAATCAAAAGTCTGATGCTTACCCGACTGAACCACCCAGGTGCCCCAACAACATTACTCTTGATGGGTTCTTGATAGGTTCCCCCACCATATTTTGTCAAGTTCTGTAAGAAAATGTCAACTTCTCTGAGCTGATCTGGATTTCTGGGGCAGTGAGGGTATAACCCTCGGACAGAAGGGGCCGTGGAGATGCAGCAAGCTGCTTGAGCGGAAGGGAAACTCAAATAAAGCAAACTGTGGAGCCGCCTTTGTGCACATCCTCACCTGGGCCTTCTCCTGCTGTTCTCAACCCTCCTGCACACTGGAATCATCTTGGCAGGGGATGGGGGGAGTTACGGGGGTGGTAAAAACATCAACGCTAAGTTCCCACCCCATAGACAGCCTTATTTAATTGGCCTGGAGGCAAGCAAAGCAGGTGGAGTTTTCAAAGTTTCCCAGATGAGAACCATTCCAGTAAACCTCAGTGTTAAAGCCCCAAATACACATATATCCTCAAAATCCAAGTGTCAGAAATGGATTAGATGTTCACTTTAATACCTGTGGGTATGAGTGTCTCTTTTTTCTTTCTTTTTTCATAGAAAGCACTAAAAGCATGAGGTTAATTAGCCAATCCGGGTTGTTCTCAGACATCACTGCTCATAAGAATCACCTGATTCCCAGTACTGGGTCCCCAGGGACTCCTATTTTCTGAAGCTAGTGTGCGTCCCAGTGGCTCTCAACTTCAGTGTGCTTTACAACCAGGTGGAAAGATTTTTGAGTGGGGAAGATTCCTGCCCCTCACCCCAAACCAATGCCACCACCATGCAAGGCCCAAGATGGGAGTGGGCGCTCAGACACATTGGTCCTGATGCAGACCACAGCTGGGGCTGTGGGCCCCTCTGCCCCTGGCGCCCTCCTCCACCCAGCTGGGGATAATAATTCACTTATTATTACCTCATGGTCTCAACAAGAAAACCAAGGACTGGGGTGGATCCCCTGCATCCTTCAACAAAGCCAGAGCTATAGATAATAACATGATATTTCTAATGCATGCTAGAACAGTAGCTCATCATGGGACACAGTGGGCCTTGGCTGCTTCTGCTTCTCCCCTTCCCTGGCATGTCCACCCAGGTTGCCCCTCACCTCCATCAATTACACATTTTACCCCTCTTCCAGGGCTGGCAGAAATGTCAGCTTCCCCACGAGTCCTTCTCTTGATCTCCACAAAGCAAGTAATCACTATAACCCCGTGCATCTTTGAATCTCTTTAATGGTGTCTATCTTATTCTCTCTTGCTGTATCTGTTTTGTAAACTTAAAACTCCCTGTGATATTATAAACACCTTGAAGGTAAGTCTTATGTCTCTGTATCCTTTTGAAATGCCCAATATCATTGGGCGGATGTCAAAAGCCTATGTCCTGGATTAAATTGGGATCATTAATACATCTCAAGCCTATAAGCAAGAATCAATGAAACCCACTGTTTCAACTTAAAGGGAGCACAACAGAGGTGACAAGAATACAAGAGTATCAAGGTCATTGAATTCACGTTCCGAAGTTCAGCATGACTGGAAAACATGAACAACTTTGCATTTCCAAATCAACTGTGTTTTCTGGACGTAGCAATGAATGCAACTTCTGAATCTTTTGGCATCAATTTCAGCCTTACTATGAAGAATAATGTACAAATTTTGTTTTCTGAGACTATGAAAGACTTTCATGTTAGAGCTAAAATATCTTGCTTTCTCAGAAGTATATTCCTCTGGGACCTGCACCAACTCCCCCATCAATAAAGAAAAGAGAACCATTAGAATCTGCGAGGTTTGTTTCCATCCTGTGAGCAGCTGTGTTGACCAAACATGGTTTCATGTCCACTGCCTGGCCTAGGCCCTGAGGGCTCTTCTTCTCCCTCACAGTAGCAGGAAGCAATCCAGGAATGGATAGGAGCATCTTCTCTGGAGACAGAAGGCCTGGATTGAATGTTGGCTGTGACAATTAATTAGCTCTATGACCTCTAGAAAGTGATGAAGCCTCCTTGGGCCTCAGGTTCCATCTTTTGAAACTGGGAATAATAGTATCTACTATTAGTCATCTCTACTACTACTCTCGGACCCCATAGGACTGTTAAGAAGGTACCAGGAAGGAGTTGGCATACCCAAAGCACTTAAAGTTCTGTCTGGGACATGGTAAAGGCCTCTCTTGGGGAACGTCCAACATACCACAGCCCTAAAAAGACTGGACATGTTGTTCTTTCTTACTGGAAGTGAACACACACACACATACTCACACGAACATACTCAACCACAGGTGGACATGTATACCAAACATCATATAAATACTAAAGCCAAGACTAGGGGAAAAAATTAACAAATCTCAGTGTTAACAAAGGGACTAAGAGATGGGCTTTCTTAAACATTTCTGGTATGGCTGCAAATTAGCCAATATTTCTAAAAGTAAACTGGCCATGTGTTATAAAGGTCTTAAAAATATTCAGAACTTCATGAGAAACTGTATGTCTGAAATTAGTGCCAAGGGGAACAGAGAGATGGACAAAGATGCCCATTATGTTGTTATTTTTAATAATGAAATTGGAATTTTTTAAAAGTCCCATACTAGGAAATGATTAAATACATTATGGTTTAGTCACAGGGTGAAATGTTACAATGCCACGAAAAGACTAAGTTCTGGGAAATACTAACTCCCTAAAGAAATCTTCAGCATATACTGTTCAGTACCCATACTAGGAAATAAAAATATTTATAGGCACTATTATTTCACCTATGTAATGATTATATACATAGAAAGGTACTGGGGTAAAAAGGTAAGGTATTCCTTGGTTGAAAGCATTACAGGAAATTTTTACTTCTTTCTTTGTACTTTATATATTTGTTAAAAAACACATTGCCGGCATAATTTGCTAAATCTCTTGGGAAAAGAAGTAAACACAGAGTAAGGGCACCAGAATTAGTTCATTACCACTGGATAGCCATTTAAAAAAACTTCATCTTATAATACTGAGAATAGCTTTAAAGATTAAACAGGGTGGGCGCATATTTGCGGGAGACTCTACCTTAATTATAGCACATTCTTTCTCTTTTGTTCACTAAGAACAGCTCAAAGAACGATGAAAACAAAACAACACGAAAAAAAACCCATAGGCTGCTCACAGAAGCATGCTATGAAGGAAGGAATGCAGCAAGGAGCCCCTCCCTGGAGCCAGCTTCTCAGAGCTACTTTTTGGGGGCCTGCGTCTGCCACACTTCTATCCAACATCTCGAAATGAGAAGTTAAGGACCCCATAAAACCCCCCTGGGTATGAACATGATGAGATGGTGTAAAACCTTCCAGGTACAGGACACTGCTCAAGAGCATGAAGGTAACTGGGGATGGGCAGGGACTCTTGGTGGGGCTTGAGCCCAGAGGGCGTGGAAGGGGCTGGAAAAGGCCAGAAAGACCAGATGACAATGGGGTCTGAGGAACGCAAAGCGCCCTTGGCAGCAGTGGTTGCCAGTCACTCTGAGTTCCCATGTTCAGCATAATTTTACATGAAGCCCATAATGTCTTAAATGTGACGGAACGTGGGCTTGGTGAGTGTTCCGCAAACCATTCCTATTCCGGATCAGCTTGGCCTCCAGATGTTGCTGATGGCATATTCCCCCAAATGCCTAGTGTTTTCCCCTCTGGTAAATGGGAAACAAAACACTCTCAAATTCAGTGAGAAAAAAAAAAAAAACTCTTGCTATTTGTTATGGATAGGCAGGAGGCCACCCAGGATTTCCCAATACAAAAGAAAAACATGGGTCTTAGCGACCAGGATTAAGCTACGCCATCCATCAAAGGCAAAAGGAGAGAATCATAAATCCGTGAGCAATCCCAGAAGGTATCTGATGGTTCACATCGTCTATCTTGGAATGTCAGAGAGAAGCGTATGGCCTATGTGGGTCTTTGAAACATATCTACCATCAGCTTCCTCTTATGCCAGGTCTGGAGCCAAAGAGCGTCCCAACATGCAAAGGGTTGGAACATCACCTCTAGTGAGGCCAACAGAAGGAACATTTTTAACAAGTCAGATCCAAAAAAGAACATGAAAATAAAACTGAATTATAGATTGTTTCATTATAGGAAACAAAGCCATTCTCAGCTATTGGGTGGTATGGTTTGGGGCAGAAATGCCACCTGGGGGGTTCATAGGGTGAACTTGCCCCAGATGTGCTTTGACCATGATGTTGTTTAAAAACAAAAAACTAGGGGTGCCTGGGTGGCTCAGTCAGTTGAGCATCCCACTCTTGGTTTCAGCTCAGGTTGTGATCTCAGGGTCGTGAGATAGAGCTCCTATTGGGCTCTGTGCTCAGTGGGGAGTCTGCTTGAGATTCTCTCTCCTTCTTCCTCTGCCCCTCCCACTTGTCTCTCACTCTCTACCTCTCTCAAATAATTGATTAAATCTTTAAAAAGAGAGACAGAGAGAGAAAAAAAAAAAAAAGAAAAAATACATGATCTGCCAGCATTTTAAAAATTAGGGAATTTCATATAAAAATACTGATCTCTGAGTTCTTAAAAAAATAACATGAAACAGACAATCCTGCAGAATGGCCCACATTCTGTCGCCAGAAAGAAAGAAGTAACCATCTTTGGGCTGGCTCTGCAAAGTCCCCAGGGACCCCCTACACTGATGGATATATTTTCCTGGCCTTCAGTTTGCAGTCCCTGAATCACAGATCACACAAGTAAATACAATAACTAAATATCTTACTCTTCTTCAGCACGTAGAAGAGATTGACAGACATGTTCTTTCTTTTCTGTCTTTGAGCTCTGTTAGCCAAAAAAAAAAAAAAAAAAGTCATGCAATAAAAAGATTGTACTTCAATTTTTTTTTAAGCAACAAAAATCATATTGAGGTAGAGACTCAAGGGGGATAATTCTACTTCGGGGAGGATACTAATGAGTGCATTAGAGTTCTCTTTGGAATGGCTAAGAGAATTCATCTGTTTGGAAGGGAAGGGTGGTAAGAGATTTGTCTTATTCTCTCGAAAATCTTCCCCTGAAGCCTGAATCTCCCTGACTGCAAGCAGATCTATGGAAATACAAAATTTCCCTGTCATAAAAATAAATCCTAAAAGATAAATTTTTAGCTTCAACATCGAGTGAAGTTATAGCTCTTTGACAAATGATGTTCTGGGTTGCCATGACAACTGAGCCCGCTAGAGGTGTGTGTAAAGAGGCCTGCCCATAAATCAGAACATTTTAGGAAGGGGTTAAAACAAACACTTCTAGACTATTCCCAAGATTTAGTGCCAAAAATGTAATTATAGACATTTGTATCAGTCTGCCATAAAGCATGACGTTTCCAATATTACAAAATGTTAATTAAAAAAATCTATTAAACCCATGTCCCTCTGAGAGAAATTAATATCACACCTAAGGTTGGGAGTCAGTGCAACCCAGAAGCCAGGAAAATTGGATGGCCAAGCAGAAAGGGAGGCTTAAAAGCAGACTAAGCCAGGAGCAGTTAAGAGTTTGGGCTAGATTCTGACCCTCGGGGCATGGGTTGAGGGCCAGACGACAGGCTCAGAGCCTTTCGAGAAGCCTGAGAGAGTACAAAGAGTAATCAAAGACTTGGAGGCGGAATTAGAAAGAAAAAGCTGAGAGATGGAGGTTAGCTCACCTGAAAATACAAGGATGAGGCACCAAAGAATCATTCAATCTGGGAGGAGATAAACAACATGCGGTAACCATAGCAACTTCCAAAGAGGTCAGGAAAAATGAGAATTAGCTTAAAATCCGACACTGGATTAATGCTTCTTAAGGCAACGGTCATGATAGGTCACTCCAAGGGTCACAAATGAGCTGCCTGCAGGCTCAACTGGGTCAAGAGACACATTCCTCTCTGGCCTGTACGGTATTCTTTTAAAAGCGTACAGAGCTGGCCAACATTGAGGAGGCAGGAACTCACACATAAAATTCTGGCATCTTCTCTTTCAAGTGCTGACCCAGTGATAGGCTTGGATTTCATGTGGCAACTGGAGTTGGGTTCATGGAACAGAAGCTCCTTGAAGACAAGGTGTTCGCCTTGTTCAACCCTGTGTCCTCAGCACCAAGGACAGTGGAGGGCATTCTGAGTTGAATAAATGAATACTGAATTATGGTTGAATTAATGAATGGGGAGCAGCTGCCCTCTTTAAATAAGGGCACAGTCTCCAAGGGGCTCCCCAACCCGGACTGTCTGGCCTGCCTGGACGCTAAAGGCATTTCAATTTTCTACCTCGCTCTGTGCAGTAAGTTTTTTCTTTAGTTGAGACACTCTGTTGCCTTTGACATGAACACCTCACAGAACCCACGTTCGTGGCCACATAGGCAGGCTGCTGAAGCAAAATGACTATGTGGTAATATTCATTAAGGGTTTTAAGGACTAGCCCCCCAAATGATCTTCCTTTAAAGGTCTGGCATTGTCATTCATCCTGCAGGCAGAAAGCTATACCAAAGGCTTGACCAAAGCAAGTACTTCTGATAGGCTTCAGATCACTTGTTTATTCATTCAACAAACAGGGAAACTTTTCTAAGTACTAGTATGATGCAGGGCCCTGTGATACATCTCTTTTACCTCGATGGCCCGAGCTTTAAATTTCTGTTCAGTGACTGAATGAGCAGTGGGAATCACGATAGATAGTAGCCACATCACAAATCCACTATATGCTGATGTATCCATTCTTAACGAATCCTCGCAAGCTGTGTGCTAGACATTATTATCCTTATTTTATAGAAAGGGAAACGGAGACTTAGAGAGGTTAATGACCAGGTCCACAACATTGGCCAGAGGGACTGGAGGGACTTGTCACCTAAACTATGTGTGTGAGAGGTTCTGTCTCCCGGCTCTTACATAATCCCTGTTCTCAAATGTAGTAGGTTCAGTAGTAGCCTCAAAAAAGAAAAAAAAAAAAGATATTTCCAATTATATCCCCTGACACCAGTGAAGAGGTTCTTATTTAGAAGAAAAGAGTCTTGGCAGAAGTAAGAATCTCAAGGTGAGAACATTCCAGACATCGGATGGGCCATAAATCCAATGATAATTATTCTTCTAAGAGGAGGTGAGGACATGGAGGCACAGAAAGTAGGCTATGTGAAGACAGGCAGGGACTGGGGTGGCACATCTACAAGCCCAGCCATGCCAAGAATTGCCACCTGCCACCAGAAGCTAGGAGAGGCCTAGAACAGATTTGCCCTCAGACCCTCCAGAAGGAACCAATCCTGCCAACACTTCAATTTCTGACTTCTGGCCTGTGGAGGGATGTATTTCTGTTGCTGTAAGCCACCAAGTGTGTGACGTTCTGCTATCGCAGCCCTAGGAGACTAATACATCACAATACTCCCAGGCTGACATATGGAGTCCCCCAGAAAACTTAACCTATCTTGTTCTTCGTTGCAATAGGGCTGCATTCAGGACCCTAACAGGGTCCAGTGACACGCATCTCAGGTTGACACGCAGTCTCCTAATAAAAGACTCCCCATTTCCAAACAAGACTGATATCTAGGCTTTTTTCAGAAAATCAAAGTGAACCCAACTAAGAATTATATATATTTCATTTCCTGCTTTAAAAGCATGGGCATCCTCAGATAGGAATGGTGTGTGACGCTTTATGCAGCCATAGAAGACCCACTAGATAATCAAAGACAGCACAACACTATTATGGGAGAATAGGAAGGAAGGTGTCACTTCCATATGGGCCGTCTTGGGGAAGCTTCTAGAAGGGAGGCAGGAGTGAAGCTGGGCTTTGGAAAGGGACAGTAGTCATGACCATCCTCATAATGTTATTATTTATTGAGTACCTACAACATATCCTGTCCTGCCTACCCACCATACTTTTCCCATGAAATGCTCTGAGTCACCCTATGAGGTAGATAACTGCCACCCTTATCTCTCTGAGGAAGGATTTGGGACTTGGAAAGCAAAGTGCCAAATCCAAGGTCACCCAATCAACAAGTGACAGGACTTTGACACACGAATATACCAGGTGGAGGGAGGAAGAGGGTCAAACTCAGTATAGCCAGAGGTTTGGGGAAGCACAGAGGTGGTGGTGGATGGGAAGGCGTGGTAGAAAAGACAGGCTGGAGCAAGAATGTTCTGGAGTTTGGAGCCCCATTTTGAGGAGTATGGACTTGATCTACGTAGCTGCGTCAGTTGTCAGAGTAGTGCTGAGTCCAGGGCTGAGCGACTCCCTCAAGTCTGTGTTTTAGGAGGAAAATGTTGGACTCACCAAGTTGATGAGCGTGGTGACAAGAGTGAAACCAGTCTGCCCCAGACAAATACAGACAGCCTTAAGGAAGGCTGGGTGGGAGGGGGTGGGGGTGGAGAACACCTGGTGGGTTCGAAAGACAGCAGGGAGGGAGGTACCTGGGGGGTTCAGTTGGTTAGATGTCCAACTCTTGGTTTCAGCTCAAGTCAAGATTGGGGCAGCTAGGGGATCGAGCCCAGCATCAGGCTCTGTGCCCAGTAGAGTTTGCTTCAGATTCTCTCTCCCTTTCTCTCTCCCTCTTACCCTCTCAAATAAACAAATAAAATTTTTTTAAAAAGAAAAGAAAATGAAGATAGCTGGGAGAAAGATGTAGCTTGATTTCAGGACAGCATGCATTCAAGAAGTAAAGACAAGGACGACATCCTGGCTAGTGCAGAGGTGTGGAAGGATGGACAAGGTGTGGGCCAGGGCACAGGACACAGGGCAAGGGTTGTGTGAGCACACGTGGTGGATTCTGTTTAAACAAACAAACAAACAAACAAACAAACTTTTTTTTTGTCTCTGGGACCCTCAGACTCCAGGGATGGTCATTAGCAGGTGGTGCTGTAGCTTCTGCCTTCTCTCCCTACCTGATGGCTTTCCTTCAAGGGGATCTGGTTGGAGTCGAGAGGGTATTTAAATGAAACATATGAATACTTTAAACTTTCCAAAGGAAATCCTGTACTCTTTATTATTTATTGAGTACCTACAACATATCCTGTCCTGCCTACCCACCATACTTTTCCCATGAAATGCTCTGAGTCACCCTACGAGGTAGATAACTGCCACCCTTATCTTGAATCAGGCAAGATATACAAACCACTGGCCTGTTCCCCCCCTGGCCAGGGTCAGGACGGCCATGGGTCGCAGGCCTAGAACTCAGTATTACAGGATGGAGCACCCCAAACTCCGCCTGCATCTCAGATGAACAACCGGCAAACTAAGCAAAGAGAAAGAACTCAGAGCAGGGACTTGCCACAGCTTTTGAGAGCCCATGCACGGCTGTCTTGAAGGCTGCTGGTTCCAGAGCTCCTTCCTAGCTCCTATCCACCTTCCCTACCTTCTCTGGAGAGCCATGCAGTCCCAGAGGAGAGATGAACTAGGGGTCTGGGGCCGATACACAGGTAGCCAGAGTCTAAAATAATCTGAATTCTGCACATGGATCTCCACAAGCAGCACCTGGGATACATGTCAGTAAGCTGAGCCCCATTGCTAGTCCTGCATCTTCTGCTCCCTCTGCAGGGTGCCCCTACAGCACGCCCTTGATCAGCCCCTGCTCCATGAACCCTCAGTGCCTTTACTTCCAGGAAACCTGGCTGCAGCCCAGCGTCTGTTCCAGGCTGCTGTGGAGGAACCGTATCTTAAAAGCGATGAGCAGCATCTCCAGCTGAAGAGTCACAAAAGGCAAAATCTGGCAAAAGACATTTTACTTTGGCTCATGGAGACTTGAAAAAATGTGAAGGATCTTGCCAACATGGAAAAACTGGGACATGCCCCATAAAAACCTAGATCTCCCCTCGTCTTTAAAAATCAGACTTGGCTGCCCCGAGCCTGCGTTCTGACACAGAGACAGTGGTGGGGTCTGGGGGCAGCGAGCGGTGCCAGTACGTGAGCCCGTGCCCACGCGCCCACTGACTGACCTCCTCCTACAGGACCTGGCTGGTCTTTGCAGTCACTGAGGCTCCCAACCTAGGGTCGAGCCCATGGAAAGTGCTCGGGGAAGTCTGCTGAATCTGAAAAAGGCATCGTTTTTTTTTTTCTTGAAAACAACGTAACTGCGGGAGAGCAGGGGTGAAAACCATGTGGGCAGATGCATAGCTCTTCTCCCCTGCAAGCTGGGTCCTCTGACCTGGCAGGGGATGGATGGACGCCGCCACGAGCGCTCTCCTGAAAGCAAGGTGAACCGGGGAGGAGAGCAGCCGTGACAGGAAATTTGATGGGGAGCACACAAGGAAATGAAATAAAATCACTTGTGGTTTTGGTATGCAGGGGAGAGAAACAAAAAAAAAGGTCATTGTTTCAGATGCTGTTTCATGTTGCCATAAATAAAAGGATGGCTACAGCTCAAAGATGATATTTTAAACAGTTCAAAGTATGGACTTGCCTTGTTTCTGTACTTCTTATTTTTTATTTTATTTTTTTTTCAGGATGGTTATGGTTGAAGCTCTTTAAACCAATGTAACTGGTTGTAAGTCATTTAGGGGAGCAGAGGCTCCCTTGAGCCCTGGACCTCAGCCATCCAGTGGAGGGTCTGGATCACTAACATGTGGGTCACTGTGCCTGGCCGGGAGACGGCAAGCAACAATCATGAAGCACGTTGGTTACGTGGAGGTTGGACAAGATGGTGCATGTTGTCCAAGAGCGCTTTGCAGACCTTCAGCTTCAGGGAGCATAACTGACCAAGGGCTCCACGACATCCTGAAACCCATCTGTGCTCTGAAATCCATCCCCTCGCTTGCACGTGGTCCACACTCCCTGGAGACTGGGGATGGCACAGAATACCAAGGCAGACCTGTCCTGGGAGCCAAGGAGCTCTTCTGACGGCCAACTTGGCTCCAAGCCTCCCCGCAGTCTTGCCCATCCTTCTAAGGAAGGGCGCACGGAGTCCAGAGGCCTTGACCTCACCTCGCTCCCTCCCATTCACGGGAGGTATACTTGCGCTGTAGCCTGATGCTCTCGCTGCCTTTCCTAGCTCCTTCCCCATTTTCTCTCACACAAGAGTTTCTCCTGATTAGAATCCTGGCAGCTTCCATCCCATCTTGGCATCTGCTTCTCAGAGGACACGTTCTGCATTTGAAAATTCCTACTGCCTATATTCGGCAAAATCTGTCGACTATACCCAAGGATCGAGGCTCTCAACTTCTGTGTGGTTGCATGAATCCGAAGAAGAAAGTACTTAAAAAGAGAACTTAAAATGAGCAGGCTTTGGGGAAGCGGGTAAGGAGTTAAGAGAAGGAGAAAAAGAAAAAGCAGGAGGAGGAGGGAGCAGAAGGCTGAAGAAGGTGAGCAAGTTTTCAGTGGTTCTTCCATTTTGATAGTTTTTCATTAAGAATATGGGGGCATTGAGGTCCCCTAAACACAACCTGTTCACACCTCTAGGAAGGACACTCAGAGACGGTCTGGGTTATGTGTCTTGCTCCAGAATCCCAACTGTTCAATTGCCATGTGGGAATGAGGTATGTGATCCCTTAGAGGACAGATGGTGGTCAGGAAGTCCTTTGTGACCACGATGGAGACCACAAGGCTCTCATTCTCAACACCCCAGACCTTAATATGTCCGGCTGTCATTTTGGGGAAAGGCAGGAAAAGGGAAGAACACTGCCTACATGAGATATGTAAAATGTGCCTCATAACGAAGAAAAGAAAGAACACAGAGTCACCTACACACACACACACACACACTCACACTCACACTCATACTCTGCTATGAGGGGTAATGTTAAAAGGAAACCTTCAGGCTGGCTATTTCATAATTCACAGCAAAATAGAAAAGAGAGACAAAATCAGCAGCATCGTTTATAAGCCCTGGAAAATGGAAGTTTCCAAGCTGTCATAAATAAGGATGGAAGCAATTGCCAAGTCAGAAATTTTGCCAAGTTTGAAATCCACTCAATCCTTACATCTTGGAGCTCAGAACGGAACACCAACCTTTTGGGATTTGTAATCATTTCTTCTCAGCAAAACTTCTTGCTATTTATAAGGAAGTAAAAACAAAAAGCAAAAAATACAATATGGAAAGTTTTTAAAAGGAGCTGGTTGGGAACATTACAGCATGGTGTGCTTTGGGAAGCCAATAATTTAGGTACAGATGGTGTATGTACTGGGATTAAATTCCTATTTAATCAAACAGGGCTTAAAGTATGCAATATTCTGTGTATGAGTGTGTGTGTGGATGTGAGAGAGAGAGAGAATGAGAGGAGAGGAATTATGTCTTTCCTTGCTGGTACCTCTCTCTCTCATACACACACACACACACACACACACACACACACACACCATCTCTCTCCTGTGCAATTACTCCACCCAACTCATTCTAAATGCTTAAATGTATGAAAATTAAGGAGAGGTTAAAGCATATTTCCGTGTGTGGTTTGGCTTGGGAAAGGGAACTAGAGAAAAAGAAGGGAATAATAACCTTTTTTTTTTTTTTTTAAAAAAAGATAAAAGGGAAAGAGAAAATAGGTGACAAAAGTGGAGATTCTTGTCACCAATTTCTACTGGGTGAATCAGAGCCACCAAAAGTAAGGGCAGAGGCCTGATGGATGTCTCAGAGTCTGTAGCCATGGGGGTCCCCCGAGAGGGAAAGGGAAAGCACCAGCCCCAGAGCAGCAGGGCCCGAAGACTGGATCTCACAGGCAGACAGATCTGATTTGTGTGACTTCGGACAAGCTACTTAACTTCCTATCTTTGTTTTCTTAGGCATCAAGTACGGCCAATCACGACATCAGTGTTGGAGAGATTACCGTCAGACCCCAGCCCACGAGGCCAAAGATGGCATCTGTTCCTCTGACTGTGGTATCCCCCTGCGCTCGGCTCACCGTCTGGCCTGTAACTGACACAATAAATATTTACTGGGTTTGGAATAGACCTGACGTCAGATGAAACAAGATAATGAAGAATTCAGGATATGTCTCAGTGGGGGGCGTGTCCAGGAGGAGGAACTCACCAAAAATGGTTTGAAGGAGGGATGTGGACACGCTGTGGAGAGGAACCGGCAGATTAAAGGGACAAACAAGAAAGCGTGAGGCACGGGGCACGGACCGCGGCTGGAAGGCTTTCCCCTCCACTAGAATCGAGGGAAGCAGATGGCGAAGAGGAGAAAAGGTGGTCTAGCCACAGGACCGCGCATGCGCAGGGATGAGCCCTGCTAGGGACGTGCTCCATGCGTGGGAAGGGGGCAGGCTTATGCCGACCCCTCTCCTCCCCCGGACACCTGCCAGCCACCCGGCTGGTTCAACACGCCAGGGAGCCAACACACCAGCACCCCAGAACTAGAGCATTCAGCTGTGTTTAGTGAAGGACGGTGATGGAGAGGTAACTGGCCATCCCCCAAATCCAGGAGCCCAAGTGCAAAGAGAACACCTATCAAGGGCGTCATCTTTGCAAAGTCTGCAGCACCCTACATGCGTTATTAGTTCATATAAACACTGAGGACATCCCCCCCGGAGGTAAAACAGTGCTGGGGGCTCTACTACCCACCCCAGCTCAAGTGTCTTTGCATGAACTTACCTGAAGCTGGGTCCTAATCCTTAGAGCAAGCAGCCACGACCTACAGTTTTATTTAGCAATTCAGTAAGACTAAACACCGGATGATAGGGATTATTAATAAGAAAAGAACAGGTGTCAAATAAACATGGAAGAGGCTTTTCCTTTCCTCTTGGGAAACAGTATTTTAAAAGGAGACAGGAGGAGAATTTACTGTCCATTAGCTTATGGTTGGGCAGAGATTTTAATTCAGTAAACACAGGCGCCCAGAGTCTTGTGCTGTGTGACACGGGCTTTGACCAAATGCCTGGGAGCTCAGAGCACACCCTTGGCAGTCTCTTTCAGTCCCTGGCTGCTGGACGGGATCTTCGGGACAGGAGCGTCAAAGCGACTGAGTTACTCAGATGCTGCTCTGCCTTGTTGTGTTTCAGAGGCAAGATGCTGCTCTGGCCTCCCCCACCGCCTTGTTCCAGCATCTGGATGGTCCTCGGACAAACCCTCCGGCCTCACCCACCACCTCCATCCCCATCGAGGCCATTTCCCTCATGGACACTCACCAGAGAGCCAAGAAGCTGAAAGGACTCGGATTCAGGAACCGTGAGAATATTCATTTCAGAACAATCAAAACCAACCATTCTGTCTTCAGTTCCAATGGACAAGCAAACATGCACTGGGTTGTCATGAACTAATCAGCCAGGAGCCCATACTTCATGCAACCTCTGTGTTCCATGAAGTAAGACTTAGAAAGTATGTGCCAACTCACTACTGTGCCACATACTTATAAGTTGAGATGTACAAGGGCTTTGTCAGTGGCACGTTTAAGTAACCGGGGGCTTACTGGGGCAGCAGGTGCCTCCCTGGTGACACAGCTGACCTTACAATTTCACTTTCCTAAACAATCGTCTCTGCTCAACTTCTAGCGCCAGTAGGAGCGACTCCTGGGCATTTGCATGGCCCTGACGGTGCCCCAGGCACCTCACTGGCCTCACCCCAGCCCCAGCCCTGCTCAAGAGTCCATACAGCGGAGCCATTTCAATCTCCAGCTATCTAGCCAGCCTGCTGGAGTTCAAATCCTCGTGTAACCTGGATCAAGTTCCTCAATTCCTCTGTTTTTCAGTTTCTTAACCTTGACAATGGGAGCAATGTTAGCATTGGCTAGTTTTGAGAGGATCAAGAATTAATCCAGGAAGCACTTAACAGAGTGCTGGGCATACAGTGAGACACCAATACTGTTAACTAGTACTACCATTTAGCTATTGTGGTCAGTCTCCCTTTAACACGTATTAGAGGGGCACCTGGGTGGCTCAGTTGGTTAGGCAACTGCCTTCGGCTCAGGTCTTGATCCTGGAGTCCCCGGATCGAGTCCCACATCAGGTTCTCTGCTCAGCAGGGAGTCTGCCTCTCCCTCTGACCCTCCCCCTTCTCATGCTCTCTCTCTCGCAAATAAATAAAATCTTGAAAAAAAAAAACTTATTAGAAAAGGCGGTAACAACAGCAAAAGTGCCTTAAATTAGGTGCTGGTAAGACTTCAATACCACTTGTTTAAAATGATTTAAGAAGAAAAAAGCCCAAATGACAAAATATTTTTAAAGAAATGAAACTGCGTTGCTTCCAACGTGAAGCAGCTTCAGCAAGTCCGGTCGTCATGCATTGCCTACCACAGCTATTACGAGAAACTACCTCAGGAAGTAGAAAAGAATAATCTAGTTATTTGTAGCTCATTGCCTGCAAATACTTGTTTCTAAGGCTTGAGGGAACTTGAAACAAGTCTTTTCTTTCACACAATCTCTCAGCCAATTCGTTTATTTTTATTCATAGCCAAAGATTTTTAGATGGATGATTTAACAGTTAAAGATAATGCAAACCCCTTTCAAATGATCAAAAATTCTGAATTAATAACGTTGAGAAGAAAAGAAGGCAGACCAATTTGGGGATATGACCTTCAATGCTTTTTCCTCCAGAATCCTCAAACTCTAGAGCATCTTTTGAACTCACTGAGCTATCATAATATAGGTCCAAACAAATTGTATGCTCTTATTTTATCAAAATCAAATCTGAAAAGAATCCATGTGTAAGAACTGCTTGGGCAGAATGAGGGATCTAGAAGGGGAATCTCTCTAACTCCCAAGAGGGCATCATAGCCTGGATCACACCCAGAATGACCCAGTGAGTGAAGTTCCCTTCCATTGGGCTCCATCACTGTGTGGGTGCAGTCACACAGTCACCATATGGCCAATACATAAAAATGAGTCTGTGATTCTGGGGTCCTTACTGAGGGATACTCAAGCATGAGGGCACACCCAAGTCCTTCAAAGTATTTTATTAGCAACACCAAGTGTCCCCCAACATGCACACTCTCGGGTTGCATGCACTTAGAAACAAGTATTTACAGCCTGGGGTGGGAGGGGGTAGGTAGGTACTATGAATATTGGTGTCATCTCATGAGGAAGGGAGCCATGAAATGTCCTTCTCAAGGTCATTTAGCTTGTGACTATAACTGGGATTCCAACCTGCACAGTCTGGGTTCAGTGTCCACTGCCTCAAATAATTATGCAACCTCTGAATGGCCATTGAAACCTGTTTAGAAGGGTGTTCAGAAAAAGTACAAGTCACCAGCACCAGCCAGACTCTTAGAAGAGGTCAGTGTGCTTGGGCTGATGAGACAGCAGGTCACACTGGATTGGTTTTTCCAGTCCTTAGCCTACAACATGGTGCAAAACCATTCCAAGTTTCCCAGAAGGTGAAAATAGGCTCAAATGAATCTGGAGCCTTATAAACCTAGCTTTTTAGGTCCTACCCTAAAAGGAAAACATAAAAAAGGGACAAACCTGAGGGATGGAGACAAGAGGACTGTGAAGTGTGGGTACCAAGTTAACACTTATGGTTCAATGGCATCCTATCTCTATGTCCACTTGTCTTTCTCTCTCTCTCTCTCTCCCATGAAAGCACAAGTCATCATGTTCATTTGGCTACATGTCACTTAGAATGGAGGGACAGAACACTGAGTGTATCCTCTTGTTAGGACCTGGGTCATTCCAAGTTCTTAAAATACCAAAGGACTTTCCCACAGAAAGTAGGTTGTTCATTATTTGTTTTTTTCTTTTTTTTTTTTCTTTAATTCCCTTCAACTTTTGTTTTCTAGGACTGTTTTTTAGCCAACAAAAACATGTCCAATGCAAGAATCAGTTAACAATAAATGGATAATTCACAATGATGGAAATTTTAAAAGTCCCTTTTGAGGGAGAGAAGATGTATTCCAAGACTATCGTGAGTTGGGGACTCCCCAGAAACACTTGGTGACATCTCTCACACTCTTCCTTCTGACACCTTTCGTCTTGATCACCGTCAATGCCACACAGGGTGATGGTATGTGTCTGAGGGAGGAGGAGAGGTATACAAGGCCCTACACAGAATGCAAGACACATGGAGATGAATTATAAAACTTTATTGGCTTGTTAAAAAAAATGAATGAATTCAGCAAGTACATTTATGGTCTATCCACATTGTTAAAACAGCACTTAAAAATAAAATAAAAATGATTATCCATTATTTACAGGAAATGTGAAAAAATGACTTTAAAACCTGGAACATTATGGGGAAAAACAGGACATGCTTATGATTCACAGACTGCCTATGGATTACAGCAAATGGTTTTGAACAGGAAGTGAATGAAACCCAAGTATTTGTCTTTCTCTGGAATCTCTTGCTAGTTTTTTTTTTCCTCCTTCCATTTTTTCCTTTTCAGCTTTATTGAAGTGTAATTAGCAAATAAATTTGTAAGAGAATTAAAGGGTACAATGTGACGATTTGATATACCTAAACATTGTGAGCAGAATCTCTTGCTTTTTTATATTTGATTATGTTCCATTCATAAATGGAAAAATAAAGGGGGTTAAAATCTCCATTCTTTCCTTCATTTCTCATGCAATTTTTTTTTCCATGAAAACTAAGACGCAGCCAATAGCATCCTATCTCGGGTGCTCGCTAATGACCATCCCAAGACTCCACTGTAGCTTTTGCCTGAATGAAACCCAGAGAGATCTCACCATCAGAATCAGATGGCCAGGGGGTTCCCTTGTCCCTGATGACCGAAACAAGGAAACAGACTAACCCGAGTGGAAAGCCGCCTTCTATGACAACTGTTTTCATGTCATCCTCTGGGTTGGGATTTCTGTTCACTTAATTCCATCTGGCAGCACCCCACAGAAAATTATATTCTTTCCCTGACTGGGAGAGTCCTTAACCTTCCAGGTTAAACCCGGACTAAACTTTCCTGGTTTAACCTTCCTGGACTAAACCCGGCACCACTCGTGGGCACTGCAGGTGTGTGAACACAGCAGAACACACTTAATGAAATGGCGACCTCTGCCCCAGTTTTCTTGGAGTCCAGTCTGCGGGACCCCAGGGGGTCCCCCCGACCTTGGCTAGACAGGAAGGGCACAGCCCACAAGGCTGGCCCGTGAAGGTGCCGGATGATACAAGTTCCATCCCTCCAGCGGCCCTCTCTCTGTCTCTGGTCTGGACGAGGAAAGGTGAAATGAGCTTCTCCTGCTGTGTGAGGGGATGAGATGAAAACCAGGGAGGAGTCTAGACAGAAAGTGCCAGAACAGTGGAGAAGTGCATCCTGCAGCCTGCAGTGGCATGAGAGAGGTTAGCTGTGGCCCCATTCACGTTTGGTCTCATGTTGCAACGAACAACAAGAAGAAGCATGTGCAAAGCAACCAAGAAAGCAAAGGGAAATCAGCCCTCTTGTTTACCATGGAGTCAGTTTATTTTTTATTTATTTATTTTTTTTAAAGATTTTATTTATTTATTTGACAGAGGGAGATCACAGCAGGCAGAGAGGCAGGCAGAGAGAGGGGAAGGGAAGGAAGCAGGCCCCTGCTGAACAGAGAGCCCGATGTGGGACTCGATCCCAGGACTCTGAGATCATGACCTGAGCCGAAGGCAGCGGCTTAACCCACTGAGCCACCCAGGCACCCACCATGGAGTCAGTTTAGACCGCTAGAGACGAAGAGAGAAAAGTCAGGAATTTCACGCAGATCGAGAGAAGAAGAGAGAGAGGGGAAGCGCCTCCATCACACGTGCTCCTGGCAGGGAGTTAAATTCCTGCCTTGCTCTCCTTGAGCTGGTGGTGCCTCGTATGGCCCCGCAACCATGGTCTTGGCTCTGTCTGGGGGGGAGTCTCGACACCCTAACTACCCGTGTGTCCTTCGGAAGAGCTGGAAGCAGCAGCCCACCCCCTCCGCCCTGTGTGGTGGGCAGGGGCTGAGACAATTTCCTTCTCCCCTGTGCCCCCTACTTTTGGAAAGAACATTTGATTGATCAAATATGAAATGGGTCTGGGCTGAGAGACCGGGAGTGAAAACACAAAAATTTCTCCCATGGGGGAAGCTTCTTTGGCCCTTTTGGCCTCAAACTGGTGTCTCTGGGGACATCAGTGGAGTTGCCATTGTCTCTTAGTGTGTCTCAGCTGCCTCCAAGGATCTCAGAGGGACCCCATTCAAGACACACGGCCTGAGCCAGACCTCCTGAGGTGGCAATCCTGTTTCCCGTTTCCCTGCAGCCACACCAGTGCATCAAGGACCCGTGAAGGGGCCTGCGTGCCCTCCCATCAAGTCCCATCCAAGGGGGACAGGCAACAGCAACCCTGGTGAAAAGAAGGCCACGTCTGACAAAACAGGAGGCAGGACTTTCTAGGTTGTCAACAGCCACTCAGAAGTGGGGCCAGTCTGGAATGGAGGGAAAACAGTGTCTCGAGAGTCCCAGGCAGGGTGACAAAGCCAAGAACCCAGCTACTGGAAGTCCCAGGAGAGCCCCAAGGGTCAGGGGCACGCTGCAGATCCCTGGGGCCCCAAGCTCCATGGTGAAAAAGCTCTCAACTGCTACACTGGGAAGTGTGTTTGCAAAAGAAAGATAGT
Source organism: Mustela lutreola (assembly GCF_030435805.1). NCBI lineage: Eukaryota > Metazoa > Chordata > Mammalia > Carnivora > Mustelidae > Mustela > Mustela lutreola. Next base: position 74,467,388 of record NC_081301.1, read on the forward strand.
AGGAAACAGAGGAACAATGATGTTGCTTTAAGACAAAAGTAACAAACTAGCAGCCCGCAGACACGTTTTGTTGGCCTACATAATGTTTTAAAAATAACTGAGCCAACTCTTTAAAAATAGGGACATTTCACATTAAAAAAAAAAAAAATCCAGGTTTCAAGTTTCTCTTAAAGAATCAGATTTGGGAATCCAGGGCCCGGTTCCCGGGAGGCAGGAGTTGGCTCCGCAGGGCTGTGCGTGCCCGTGCCCAGTGCACGCCCTTTACGAAGGGCACCTGCCTGGCACTGAGACGCCAGGTCCTGGTCGGGGGGGCAACGGACTTGATTTCAGCAAAAATGCTGCCTGGTCGTTTCTAATGCTAAAAGAAGAAGAAGAAAAAAAAAAAGCACGATACGTATCATTAGAAAGCTGTAAAAAGATGTCTTGTAGGGGACATAAAAAAGCAAAAGATGAAAGAGGGTGGTCTGGAGGATAGAAATGAGGAGATATGTCACTGCCTGTGGTCTTCAGGGATTACAGAAAAATGAAAAGCAAGGAACACAAGAACCATATGAAACAATTTTCTAATAGCCTGCTGTTTTCATCGTTCCCTAGGAGATGTCAACTGCTCTTTGATATATTAAATTGCCTTATCTGTCCACTTCTCTTCATTTTAAAACAAAAATCTACCCTGCAAGTCTTCTAGCTATTGAGTACAAATATTTTTTTTTTCCTTTTGAGTCTGGGAAATGTACAAAATAGTTCTTAAACAATTCATTGCTTTTTTCTAGTTCCATGGAATAAAATACAAAAGGTGAAAACAAAACAAAACAAAAAACCTTGTACTGAATGGCCGATATTTAAGAATGCTTGGGGTACTAACAGCCTCTGCTCGGCTCTCAGTGTGAATTTCCTTTTCCTTCCAGGGTTCAAGATTTCTGCAATTAGCTGGGCTCTTGGTAAATCGATAACTTTGGGAGAGATCAAAATCTAAGTGGTGACAGGACATGTCATTTAGCAAAGAGCAAGAAAATGGGAATTCAGGGAATACTCAGATTCCCCCCAACACCATGGGCCAGCTGCTCTCCTACTCAAATGTGTCTTTGGAAAGCACAGGTTTGGGAACAAGCAGCCCGTGTATGCTTCGGAGAAACTGCCCCTCTGTCGGAGGCAGGGGTATGGAGTAGCCAAGTTCAATGCTGTAATCCATAGGACCCTGTGAAATGTCTGTATCAAGCAATAACATACTTAGTGGCTAATGTAAAAGATACAGTATAAAATATTCATCATGGATAATCCTTTTATATCAAGTGGTACCTAAATGGATCCTGGTTTATTAAGATTAATGCCTGGGTTACACAGGATGCAAAACAATGTTTCCAAACAACCGCTGGACTAGTTAAAACTTTATATCCTTAAAGCTGAACTGCAAAACTTGAGTAACTATTTCCTATTTCAAACCCCCCCCAAAAAAGGAATTTTTTTCGAATATCAGTAAGATTCCCGTCCAGCCACGGCGTTGATGAGCATGACTTCACGGTCAGAGCTGATCCTGCTTTCAAGTGAAATGTTCCGGGCCTGGCTCTGCCATCCACCTCATGAGAAAAGTTGAGGGGAGGAGGGGTGAGGGCAACCGAACCTGTCTGCAGGACAGGGATCCTACCTGGCACAGGCCGCGCGAAGGGGACCAAGGTCACTGCAGTGGCCAAGTGAGGGAAACAGGGGTCTGTGATGGGACTGAGGCTGGGACGCCGGATCTGCTGATCCTAGGCTACCCTCTTGCAATGAGGCTGGATCTGATCAAGCACAGGCTCATTACCTCTGTGCTGCTGGGGTCAGGAAGAGCCTTCCTGCCCATGAAAACCAGCAGCAGTGTAGTATGGAGTAGGGGACTATCCTTCTTAGAATATGGTCTCCTGCTCCCAGCAGGCCAGCCATTCTGCCCGCAGACCTTTTCAGAGTAGAAAAGCTACAGTTCTGTCATGGGAACAGCATGAGATACTGCGGCCTTCTCACTAGGAAACTTCTAAAAAGCAGGAGGATCGCAGGGGGCACATAAAAGGACAAGCGCGCCCTATGTGTCTGTTTCGCTCTTGTAGTTATTCTGAAACTGACTACGTCTAACCTAAATCTACAGCCCCCGACCACGGAACTGCTTTTATTTTTCGCCTGCTAACAAACTTTAGAAAAATCATTAGCGTTGATTGCATGACTCTGGACCTTTATTGCCAGTGAAGGAGAGGGCCTCTCAGTGGCCTTGCCAAGTCCCCACAGCGATGCCCTTAACTTTCTCAGTCGTTTCATTGTAGAAGGAGAATAGAGACTTCTGAATTCAGTCTTCATTACACATCAACAGAAAACAATACTAAGCTACATGTTACGTGGAGATTAGGCTGTTTAGTGTGTTCTTATACCTGTCTCTAAATTTAGATTTTTTTTTTTTTAACTTTGCAGTTCACCTTTAAATGAACAGAAACATAAGAATTAATACATTTCCAGTATGGTCAAAGAGCACTCCTTTCCAAAGAGAAGCATAATCCAATGGACTTCCATGTCACTTTCTTATTTGAACAATTGCAAGAACAAAAGAGAAGCATTAATTTAAGATGTTTTCTTGAGTGTTTGCTTAGCAGCCTGGGAGCTGCCTCTGCAGAAGGTGCTCCCCAAACATAGCTCACGACAGCCGCAGGCTTCACACGGGACCTCCTGCAAACACCACCCACAGCTACCAGAAAACCCCCAGCTGCGCGGCACCTCCCGGGAGAAGCCAACGCCCGTCCCAAGAGTCCAGCTTACAAGGCAGCATCAACCAACAAGCACCACAGCCCCCTTCTCTGCTTTTCCTTTATTTCAGCTACCCATCCAGTGGGATCTTATGAAACAAAACAAAACCTAAAAGAAACACAAAATAAAACATAAGTCATGCTCAAAACAAAAAGCAATGGAAATTAACATACAAGCATAATCAATTTTAAAAAGAACTTAATAAATAGTCAAAATCAAGACACAACATGGAATATGCTTTAAAACATAAAGGAATAGATAATCACAGAACAGAAATTGGGAGAAAAACATGCATCTTATTGTCAAGCCACGTGGTTTTAAACTTCCAAACCGATTTTATGTGGCCCAGGAAACACAGGAAAAACATGCACATAGCTCTGCACAATGGTCTCAGATGTTAACATCCTAATTCAAGGAGAATTGTGTGTACAATATAGACGAGCCCTGGAGAATTTTTATGCATAGCAAAGAAAAAAAAATAAAACTCAACAACAAATATCTACCCAAATATTGATTTTCTTTCCCTAATTCATTTCATCAGATTATTTCTAAAATGATAGATTCATTACTCAGCAACCAGATCAGAGAACTGGCTAGCTTCAGCTGTGAAATACTGGACCACACAAAGATTTAGATTCTTTTCCAGGAATCCTAATATTAAATAATTAATTGTCTAAACTCACTGAAGTATCATACCATATACATAACATTCACACATAGATAGATGGAACATCCATTATATAACACATGATATGTAGCATACATATGTGGTATATTGCCTTATATTGCCTTATTGCATGTATAAGACATGTAGAATATGTAAATATTATATATGTAATATGTAATAATATTAATTAATCCTGCAGACATTAATTGAGCAGTGACCAAATAGGAGACACTACAGTAGACGATACGAAAATAAAGAAAATGGACCTCAAAGACTTCACTGTCACGCAGATGTAGAAAGATGAACTCATTACTTGCACAAATAAATAACAGCTAATCCACTTGGTACCAAGCTTTCTTCTATGCTCTTTGTCCAAACAAGCCCTCTTAAATTCCCAATAACCCTATGAGGTCGGTTCTATTATTGCGCCCACTTTCCTGGTGAGAAAACGGAGGCCTCATGGGCAAAGCACTTTGCTGGAGGCCTGACAAAGTGTGGGCCAGAGATCAGATTCTGACCCAGGAGCTTGTCTTCGGCAGCCACCTTGCCCTGGCACTGTGGGGAGGACGAGATCCCTCCACCTTCACTAGGAAAACCCAGCGGGAACAGGGGAGATTCATCCCATCAAGTTCTTGTGTGTAATCTGCATGAATCGTCATCAGATCCCTGGGTGACAAAATCGATGGTATCATCGTAGAAACCCTCAAGACATGCTCAAGTTCAGCATCGGAAGGCGCTTCTAAACCCAGCCCTCCAGACTCTGGATCTTCTGCAACCTGGAGTCTGGTCTGCCAGGCGCTGGTGTCATCTGCCTCCAGAGCTGTAATTACCACCACCGATCTGTGTCATCATTTACAACAACACTAGAAGAGTCTACCAAGCTCATTTCCACGGCTCTTCTCCCTCCCGCCCTTCCAAGTCTCAGGAAAAACACTCGATACGGACGCCAAACATCGCTCATGGATTTAATCATCCACGAGGCACGGAGCACGCAAGACGTGCACAGCGGAGCCAGGGAAGGCTCCTTCATTCCGGACATGAGTCTCTTTTCTCCAAGTCCAGCCTCCAGGCAGGCATTAGTGCCCTGGCTTTAGGATGCACTGCGACACATAAGACAAGCATGCCAAACACACTAACCAAACACCTTTGGGTTCTAAAAGGGTGGATCTCAAATTCCTTCCCACTGAAACAATAGGATTAACATCAGGATATCAAGTTTGCCAATAAAAACAGGAGGAACTCATTGATACAAATAGAAGACATCATCCCCAATCCAAAAGACTGGATTCAATATATCACTCACTCTCTGCACATTTAATTTTGAAAAGCATTTGACTTTAAAACAGTAATAATAATAGAACGGACTAAACTGTTAAAGTGAGCCCGATTTCGTTCCAGTGGGTTGACGGCACAGGAACTCTTACGCGTTTATTCACGTCAGTGTGTTTACAGCAGCCCCAGCCCCCCTTCCCTTGCTTCCATTTGCCATTTTCCTCCCCGAGGCCCGCCCAAGCTCGTTATTACAGTTTGGGAAATAATGCGCTTTGCCAGATGGGAGATCTCGGGGCTGCCATTCACTCAGGCTGCAACTGCATCCGCCCCTACTTAAACAGATGTCAAGTGTCCCTCTTCAACCTCCTTCTGCTTTGCCTTTCGTGATGCATCCTTCTCCAAGAACCGTACCTCGGTGCCACATGCCCACACCACCAGCGGAGTAAAGCCAACCAGAATAACACACGGGACGTCTTGTGAGGAAAAGCCAGGCTGCTGCAATGATAAGCCGTGCACTGTGTCAACATTCAACTGCTACTACCTCCTCCCTCCGCCTCCAGGAAGGCAAGTCAGATTCTTCTCTGATACACTTGATCTTCCCAAGCCCACTGATGCACTAGAGATATGTCGCCAGATAGTGAAAACCAGTCTGATTTCAAGATTTGACTCTTTTTTATAAGGAAATGTACCCGGTGCTTCCTATTTCTAAGGAGTTGATAGCAAGATTCAATCAGGACCCCAGTTTACCTACCAGGACCTCCCTAACGTTTGCCTATTCGAGTTATAAGGAAAGGGACACAAAATGATATCAAACAATAGATCATTATTTTCTCCTAGTGAGGGGGAAAGTTTTTAGACCACAACAAATGGCTGAACATCTTGTGGGTTTAGCAGCCAAACGAGCTGTCTAGCTTCTGAGCCTGAAATATAGATATTTTGACAATGTGACATTCTGAAGGATTTGCAGCATTCCGATGGTACATGGTAGTTATCGTGAGAACGGCTCTTTTATCAAAAAAAAAAAAAAAAAAAAAGAACGAAAAAACTTGCGAGAAACTTTGCCACTGCTGCCGGCACGAGCTGATCTAAATAAGAACAAGGATAAAGCAGGTGCTGTCAAAAATGGGATGTAAAGTCGAAAGAAGAGAAACCCAGGATGTGTCCTAAAACTCCGTCCCTGCTGCTTGCTGATTTCAGATCTGCTCATTGACCTCTTCAAAGGGATGGACTGGGCGGGGGAGGTGAAGGTCAGCGAAGCCGCTCTGCTTTCTTTACCACTGGCTTCCGATCCATTTAGATTTATTTACATTCAAACGTGCACACATTTCCCTCCTATAACTCAGAAGCAATCAGCCATAAAATGGCAAGGATCTGCAGCACATTTAAATTAGCAGCAATTTATCTGGAGCAAAAGGAAAACTGCTGAGTGGAAAGGAAGCGAAAGGAACGGAAGAAAGACGCAGCTGTTTGTCTAAAAAAGCAAATCTTATCTCATTTGGAGAATTCAAGCAGCGAACTGCCAACTTGGGCGTCCGTGTGGCATGCTGCCACTTTGGAGACCGGATGGTGGCCCGGGTGCCAGGAGAGTGGCTCACCTTCCTCAGAGAGCAAAGCAAAGGCTTCTTGAACCTTCTGGGAAATGTCTACCAAGTAAAATCAACAGATAAATTCCTATGTTCTCATCGCACTAGGCGCCTCGAACCCAGGGAATGCAGAGAGCTTTCCATCACCCTTTAGACCTGAGCTGGGTGTAATTCTGCTTTATTTCAACACTGGGGCTTAAACACCCATTGTCCTAATTTGACATTTGTGGAGCATCTAATATACATTGGTTGTTACACTAACAATCCCTTGCCATCTGCCTTTTCTATTTTCTAGGTGACTTGCTAGATCCACACGGCCAATGTGATGTGTCCAAGGTCACCCACAAATCCAAACTCAGACCCTCTGGGCCATCAGTCTGTCTTGTACAGTGGCATCATCTGTAGCAGAAAGCCAGGTCCTGGAGCTTCCGTCTTCAAGATCATTCCAGAAGTTGCTTCCCCATCCTTCAGATACCACTGTCCCTTCCTGAGGACAGGCGTTGTCCACATGCCATCTCTTGCCCCAAATCCCCTGCCACCCAGCAAGCTCTCCTTACAGAAGCCTTTTCTGTAAGGCTTGTAAATGCAAAAGCCATTTCTACAGCATTTAGTTCACAGGCCTCCCAGCCTCTATGACATTCAATTCCATTCATTCACATAGCCCACGTCTCTACCTTTTTAAACTTGTATTTCTTTTCTACTTCTCTGCATCCTAAACTATAGGGCGCAGGATGGCAAAGAGAGCACGTCTAGCCATCCTCTGTGCTTGCACAATACCAAGGTGCCTTGCACAGTGCCTTGCACAATACCAAGGGTGGGATGCATTTTGAGTTTTAGAATAGTGATGTCTAAACTTTGAGTTTTATCAGAGGACTTTGATGGACTCGGTAACAGAGGGGAGTGGAACGTGTGACACAAGGTAGGATTTACTGTGTCTCACTCGTAGCTGGGCTCATCAACGCACTTCAAAGCTTCCTGCAAAGAGTCATGTATTTGCTCGGAAGTGCAGTGAAAGTTACAGTTAGACGCGCAGACACCCAGTGAGTGCCTCCTGCAGCATTTTAAGCTCCTGGGGAAAAGGTGCCAGACTTAGTTTATTCTTTCTTGTAATGACCAAAATCACTGTGGGCGTTGGACAAGGAAAACTGTTGACCATTTCTTCACAGAAGATGAACAACTAAAAATAAATGGCTGAGGATGGTCAGCAAGGTTTTCCAAGCTCTGGTTTGACTTTACAAAATACAGTTTAGTTACGAGCTGAAAGTTAAAGCAGGAAACACAAAGTTCTTGGCAAACTCGGCAGTGTAAGGAAAGCCAAAGCTATTGCACAATTAAAACTCAAGGATTCTAAGGAGGATGTGGTCCGATCAGCAGGGCCTGATGACAAGTGTCCCAGGGCTCAACGGGTCCCACGTCAGGGACTTCAGAAAAGATCAATGATATGGTCTCTATCTGGGGAATCAACTAAAAATGCTACAAGTAGAGTAAGAAAAAAAAAAAAGAGAGAGACTGAGTTTGTGGTCGAGAAGCATTAAGATTAAGCAACCACGTGAGACACCCCAATCTATTGTTCTCCCGTGGGGTGTGTCAAGCCTTCTGGCTCCCTTCACTGAGTATATATTGCAAAATCCATAGGGTAGCTCTTTACAACAGGAAATGACATCTTATAGGCATCATTCCGCAGTTCCCAGACCAGAGAGGCTTGCCAGTAACTCTTCCAGTACACGTGGACATGGAATTAGAATTCTCCATACAGAAGACCATGCGTTCCCTGCTGCCAACAGAGATTTGTGTCTGGCTTTGCTTTTGCTGAAACACTCTAGCTGGCGATTCTTCTGAGTCTACTAGAACCTTCCATGTCCAAATAGGAGACAAGTGGCCTCAAACCTATAACTTAATTAACTTACAGCGACATCAGATTTGCAAGAATCTCCAACATACCCAGTGGAAGGTGCCTGGCTCTGCTCAAGCGTGGCCGAAACCATGACACGCAGACCACAGATACGTTTCTAGAAGAGTCAATTACGCATAAAACAAGCAAGAGGAAACAAGTGCCGAGGGTCGGCCTGAGCTTGTCTGATGATGACCATGACGGTGGTGGTGAAGCTAAGCAGGGCATTGGAGGAGGACGAGCAGAGAGAGAAGGACTTCAAGCAAGAGGAGTCTCTGCCAATGCACGCGGGAGACCTCAAGCATGTAAAAGGGGTGGCCACGGTTATTGGAGAGTGCAAGGAGAGATCAGAAAGTCGCAGAGCAGGATTCGCAGTGCAAGTCCAAGGTTGAGCTGACCCGCAAAGGAAGAGAGAAAGTCAACATCTAGTCTGTGCTGGAGCGTCGCTTTTTCAAGAGGCATCCCAAGCCCTAGCTCAGAAACAAAAGTCTGAAGACTGTTCCCATTAAGGATGCTTGCTGAGAAGGAAACAGTCAGGTGGACTTTCCTGCCCCCTGTCTGCCTCAGGTTGCAAAGCCTGGAGGTCAGAGCGGTTAATGGTTCCAATTAAGCAGAGAAGATCAAACAAATTATCTTCGCTTGAGTAGAGGTAGCTTATAAATCTCATCTGCATTTCAACGAGCTCAGGGCACAAGATAATGAAACCCCAAACACCACGTATTCCAGAATGCAAAACAAAAAGAGGGGGGGTTGGTAATCCCAGGAACTGGCTACACTAAACTCTGAGTTACCCACCCACCCCCAGCAGGACAGGAGCAAGGCCTTCGTTTTGTTTGGTCGTGGACATCTTGCAAAGTAGGTTGCCTCTGGAAGAGCTACCAAGTCCACTCGGGGAACGGAGCTCTGGCTTTGCACGGAGTCCGGCCTGGGTGGTCACTCCCCAGCCCTGGGATAGCTCCTGTGTGTGGCTGCCACATCACCTCCTCCTCACTGTCGCCTGCCCCCACGCAGTAACATTACCTTCCACGGCCCATCATCCTGTTCCCAGGCCACAGAGCTGTTCTACACAGGAAGCTCCAGAGATATGTCCCTGGCCTCAGCCTTCTCTCTAGAAAAGTGGAGGCACCCCACCTCAGAGACAAACACAGATTATGGGGCAGGAAGGAGGCCCTTCCCCCCAAACGCACGCTTTAGCTCTAGTGCCTTTTCCCCCAGAACACCGCAAGCAGAACCACTTCCTCATCTCGAAGTCACCCTGCTGGGACAAGCACTAAAACATGCCTCTGCTCCAAGAGGGGCAGCGTTGGGCTGGGAAGAAGATTCATCATGCCATTGGCCAGACTACCTGGGACATAACTTGACACTGCTCTGTAAAGCCAAATTTAAAATCCCATATTGGACCCTGCAAAGGTATATCCAACTCTAACCCTAAAGTTTATCCTGCATCCTAGCAAGGGAATATCCTTCTACCTGCTCATCAGTCTGAACGAGCACCAGCCCATTCACACCCCAAGAACAGGATTCACCATCCAAAGCTGCTTCCTCGTCAGGAGGAACCCTCGGGGTCTGGTGTCACAGCCCCTGGCTCGGCACAGCCCTTTCTAGTAGCACGGAGCCCACTTAAGAAGCCTTGGTAAAATGGAGAGCTTATTTTATTCTCAGTAGGAAGCTGGAGAAGTACGAAGGCAGCTCTTGTTGTCACCCTTGGATGCATCAGACTGAGTCAGCCCACAGAACCTGCGACTTGACCCAAGCTAGCCCTGTGTTCTAGAAGCCTCTGCTGCTCCTGACATTTTTATTTCTCAGAGAGCTCATTTTGGAACAAATCCACACCGTGAAGCCGTCCAACTCTCTTACTAACACCTCAGAACGTCTTACGGCAGCTGAACACGGGCCAACCCCAGTGATTCTACCTGGCAACACCCTTTCCTGACAGATGAGGAGGATTCTACTCTAAGGCCCTTCAGAATCGTTTCGTTCGGGTACAATCTCTCCACAGAGAAAACTCTGGGTTTTAAAGAGAGTGCATTTTTACACATGCCAGATTTCACAGTTTATTTTCCTTTTTAAGTAAAGTATGCATGGCATATATGGCAAACCAAACAGGACAGCTTGGTTAAGAATTAGAGCAGTCATGCCAAGAATCAACCAGAACCAAGACACCGGGAAAGCGACGTATTTTGGTGGTTGTTGCGGTGGTAGTTGTTTTTTAATAAAAATTTAATGCATCCAAACATCTGACATTATTTTAAGAAATGCTTTCCAAAATGCACAGGAAGTTCTTTGCTAAATCAAAATGATTAAAAGGGAAGGGCTATTTACCCTGTAACTCTACACACATTCTTAGTTTAAAACAGAAACCAGGATCTACGTGAGCACGAGAGGCATTCAAACACCTAGGATGGACCAGTGCTTTGCCTTACGTGAAAGCAGAAAACATTTTTCAATGTCACCCAGATGAAAGGACGCAGTATAATTACATGTGCATAGCGGGGAAGACTGGATTATAAATTACTTTTTTTTTTCATTCTTCATAATTATGGCCATTTACCATCCACCATTTAACTATACAATTTCCTGGACCTTTACTTCCAGCTACTATTGGAACTAGAATTTTAATAAGCACAGTTACCCCACATTGATGATCTCCTTTGGCAATTGTGTACTAGCAGATTCATTTTCACAACAGAGCCTGAAAGACAGCTGGTGTGGCTGGTTAGACAGCAAGAAGCAGCCTGAAGCCAGATAGACCTGAGTTTGGATCCTGTCCCTCCCCTTCCTGAGCTGTGCAGCTCTGGCCAAGTCAAGCAACTTCTCTGAATCACAGTTACCCAACACTAGTTACAGATGAAATAAGTCTACCATAGTGGGATAACTAGAACACGAATATCTAATACTGTCCATGCCACATACAAGTTCCTCAGCTTGGGGTAGCTGCTCAAATTATGACTCTTACCATTTAGACAAAGTGCCAAGTCTTAGACCTCCCAAAGTATCCTCCTAGCTTAAAAAACTACAGCTGGAATGACCCTGTCATTGAAGACAGTTCTAGGTTTTATCAAATATGTGTTATTTACCAAAAATATATTAAGGAAGATCAACTGCTGACCCCGAAAGTTCTAGATTTGAGTATGATGCTTCCCCTTTAAAAGCCCAGTTGGAGTACTTTTCTGATTGCAAGTTATGCCCCAGTTTGTGTTGTTGTGGTTTATTTTTGTTTGTTTCTTTTTGGTGTTGGTTTTTCACTCTGCTATAGCAGAACTGGGGGGAAAGAATAGTAAAGCTAAGTGCCAACCAGAAATGAAGAGAGCCCGTTTCCTAAAACAGTATTAAATAATATAAGCAAGACAAATATGGCAATTTATAAAAATCATGTTTCTCTATACCTTTCCAGGTATATATAAATCATATTTCACGTGCTTCTTTTGGGAAGGAGACTATCACTTTCATATGAAGTGAAAAGGAGGTTAGTGCTTCCATTTTATACATAAAAATATTTAGGTAGAAGGGGGTTAAGTGATCCTACTTTGTTTGATCCAAGGACATGTTTCATTCATTCATCAATCACACAGTAATAAACCAATTCCCAGCAAGATACAGGACATCTTTTTAAAATATGATCTCGTGAATTCAGCTTAGCATTCTAGGACAAAAAGTTCTCTGGCTTCCTTTCCAAAGCAAGGACTTCTGTTATCCACCAAGAAGTAAGTGTTTCAAAAACCAAAGGGACTTGAAAATAGGTGAACGCTGGCTACCCCAACCACTGGGGTGTGGCTGGGATGCTCTCTCTCTACTTGTTGGAACCATCCTGCCTTTGCGCTTTCCTGATTTCCCATCACGAGCCTAAGCAGTCAGCTCTAACCTTGCATACAGCTCAGCGGCCATGGCAGATCATTACTTTCAACTGTATTTTCAAAGAGAGGCCTAAATATACCCTTCGTTAGGAGCTATGGGGTGAAATCTCAAGAAAGGAATTTGGCGCAAAAATTCCATCTTCACATGCCTGGAGTAGTAGGGTACTCTCTGTTAGAGCCCTGGGGAGGCTGGACCATAGCCATCAGAGCCATCGGAGGCCATGCGCTGGGTCATGCCCTTTTCCAGGAGGCAAGATATCTTTCCAGGCCAAAATGGTGGCCGTGGCTGGTGATACCACTCAGAGCCTGAAGGCTGGCCAGTGCCAGAGATTTCACAGCCATGGAAGAAAGTGTCTGAGAACAATTCCATAGCTTCAGTTCCCCTTCCAAAACACAGAAAGTTTTCACCTCCATCCACTGCTATAGGAATCCACAGTTCCATAAGTGGGGAATACACACAGATGACAAACATGAAACACATCTCAATTGTCCTAGCACCTCTACTAGCTGCCCGGAGGCCAGGAAGGAGCCTCTCAGCAACACCTTCTTCTAGACCCAGAGTTGCTTCAGAGGCATTGCCTAGTTTCTACTTCCTAGCATCTTCCAGCAGCAGCTAAATGAACCAAACTCTAACTAAATTTAACGGGCTAATTGCACCTAAATTACAGTCACAAAGCCCCTTCAGAAGATTCAGTCAATTTCTTGAGGGAGAAAGTAAATGTTTTGCTATATAATTATAAACTTAATTAACATAAAATAAATTAATTAGGGACTTGTGCTGGTAATGAACACCATGGTTTAGCCGTTTATTGCTGTAGTTTCCAGGGGAAGATAAACCTTGAGAAGAGGGCTAACTTCTACCTCAAACCGAATTCCATCCCCCTCTCCCACTCCACTCAACTGCTTGAGTTCTGGGTTAGCCTCTGTGGCATGGTGTCTAAATCCTACAGTATTCCAACATGGATGGTTTCTGTGCTAATCTCTAGGGAAAAAAAACAAAACAAAACAAACAAAAAAAAGACCCCAAAATGAAAACAACACACCCCGTCCTAAACCATCCCAGCTACAATAGTTCTGAGCTGGCAGCTCATGAAAATAACAGATGATTTTCCAAAGTGATGGTTTTCTGTCCCGGAGTATAATGACAAAACTCACCTAGAGCCGAAACAACCATCTGCCACAGATTGTTCCGCGTGGTTTGTTTGCTTGTTTGTTTTTTTAATTCTGAGAAAGAATTCAAAATTGGTACTGGCAAAGAAGGATGATTTCAGAAAAATGACCCAGTTTCCAACCTGTATTTTCTCAACTGTTGTCCTACTTTTTTTTTTTCTTTTAATCTGATGAAGGAGAGGAAGCTGAGAAAAGGAGCTTTTTAGGGTGATCTCCATGGCACGGGGTAGGTTTGGGGTAAATGAAAAAAGTTTCAGGTAAGTGTCCATAATTTCTAGGAACCACGATGTGTCTCTCTCATATTTCTCTTCTCCTACACTGCTGTGTGGCTGGAGACGAGTCATACCCACTGGGAGGTAGAAAGAAGAACAGTCTAGAGTGTGGGCTCTGATGCTAGAATGTGCCCTGACTGTGTGAGGTCAGCAAGCTGCCTCAGTGTCCTCATCTGTGAAATGGGGCTGCTGATAGTACTTTATTCAGGGCTTCTATGCAGAGTAAATAAGCTAATACATGTCACATGTTTGGAAATATGTCTGGCACATAATACGTGGTCCATAAATATTAGTTATTTCCATTATCTTCAGATGCTAGTGCTCAGCTTTTGTCCCTTTAAAATAGCTGGTGTTTCATGTTCAAAAAGAGTTGAAAATGTTTAATGGACAGGTCTGGTTTGTTGGACAAACTAGTCCACACATGCACCAAAGGAAAGAGAATTAAGGACCAAGGCTGTGAACAGAGAATCCTCTTGTTCTGGTAAGATTTCTCTCCTCAGGGCGCCTGGGTGGCTCAGTGGGTTAAAGGCTCTGCCTTCAGCTCAGGTCATGATCCTGGAGTCCCAGGATCGATTCCCACATCGGGCTCTCTGCTCAGCAGGGAGCCTGTTTCCCCCTCTCTCTCTGCCTACTCTTCTGCCTACTTGTGATCTCTGTCAAATAAATAAAATCTAAAAAAAAAAAAAAAAAAAAAAAAAAAAATTCTGTCCTCTCTGACTCTGACAACTTTGGTGAAGAAAGGAAACTCAAAGACCCCAACCCTGGACCATGCACCCAGCCAGTCTCACCCTCTCACTTAGAAACAAGGAAGAGAAGTTTCTGAGAGCTTGAGGAGTTTGTTCAGTGGCACAGAGCCAGCAAAGGGCAAACTCGAGACCCTTGTTAGTGTGTTGGCTACAGACTCCGAGCTGGATCGAAACGTCAACATGGCGAGAGTCTCTCTCATGACGGGCGGGCGGAAGCCAAAGACAGAAATGAAACCGGTTGTTTTTTGATACGAAAGTAAACATCCTGATGCCTCTGGCCTGGGAGTTCTGAATTCATATCTGCTTAATTACCCACATATTTTACTGTATTTTATTTTTACCCGAAACTTGATTTCCACATGGTGGGAGGGAAGCAGAACCTGGGGGCCCAGTGTTCAGCTATCATGGAATCAACCCAGGACTGATTTCTACAGGGGCTGGCAAACGTTTTCTGTGAAGGGCTGAACAGTAAATATTTTCAACTTTGCAGACCATACGGTCTCTGTCACAACTACTCACTCCACCACCGTAACGTGAAAGCAGCCATACAATATGTAAAGAGTGAGCTGGCTGTGTTCCAATAAAACTTTATTTATAAAAACAGGAAGCCGGTCACACTTGGACTGTAGTTTACCAACCTCCAATTAATGCAACCACCTGCCTGATGCTGTTTTTACCCTCTCTCTTTTACTTTTTCCCAACTTAACCCACCTCCTTATAATGAACGTTCGTACTGTTTCACTATTCTTACGACGATGTGATCAACAAGTAATAGAATCGAATTTATTGTATACTAGGAAGAAAAGCCAGCATGAATTTATGAAAACTCTAAATTATGAAATATATTTAAAGAAATACACTTTTATTACTTTCATATACATATAGGAGTTGAAATTAAGCCAATAAAACATTTCCAGCTCGTTTTGGCAAGTAGGGGGTAATTCAGCCTTATCCAAGAGAAAGGAAGAAATTGAAATTGTATAATTCATCAACTTTTTTCACGAGATTTCTTCTAAAGGACTTCAAAAAAGTTTGTTCTCTAAGATGATGGTAGAGGATTCCCACCAGTCCCATGGTTTTTTCCACTATTAATCGATTTGGGTACTCCTCTGTTCAGAAAAGATGTCCAAATACTCTATCCAATCAATTCTTCAGTAAATTAATTATTTGTATCAGCAAGAATTCTTAACTTCCAGAAAAGCTGGATAAATTGTAATCTTACGATATCATAGATTCATGCCATCTATGAAACACTGAACTTCCTGCTCTCTCTCTACGGGCCTCTAGCTGACCATTAGTAGACTGTGAGTTGTGTATCAAAAATCCATTCACAAACCCCTTTTCCCTTGCTTTCCACTACTTTGAGGGAGAAAAGCCAGTATACGTGATTTCCCAGTATCCCTCGAAGCTAAAGATGGGCATAATTCTTTGCGGCTGAGCGATAGCTGGAAGTTCAGGGCAGGTGGGGTCCTCTCTTCCTGAATTAAAAGGCAAAGCCTCGCTGGAAGAAAACTCACTGCCCTTCTTCCTTCTATCTACTTGGAGCACAGATGTGATGCCTGGAAGACACACAGCCATCTTGCGACCACAGAGTCATGAACATGAGGAAGAGGCCTACCTCTAAGGATAGCAGAAGGCAAGGTGCAAAGAGCCAGTGTCCCTGCCCGCATCATTAAGCCACCGTAAGCCTTGGACCCAGAACTCTTGATGTGGGAAATAAACTTGCGTTTCACTGACTGTTTGTTTCTGTTGGTTAATTGTAGCCAATGCGATCCTAAGTGACACAACTAAAGGAGGCTTTGGGTTTCTTTCTATTATTCTGGGGGCAGGAAAGAGAGGCAGAGGAAGGAGGAGAGGGAGAAGCTGAGGGCTAGAAGGGCTCTAAACTCCTACCATAGGAAAGGAATCAGCTCTCAGGTGACACTGTGGCATCTGGGTGCACGCGGAACTCTGCAACGGCCCAAGCTATGATAATGGGCTGGGTGGGGGGCCAGGGCAGAAACGCACTAAAGATGACCATGCAGTGGCCCCACCTTTCCCATGCCTTTGAGAGGGCCACAGAGGTGACCCTGAGAGAGGGGTGATGCACTGAGTTGCATGACTCTGGGGGTCCAGGAGAAGAGAAGGAGAACCAGGAGAAGAGAACCAAGCAAAGAAAAGACAGAGCCTGAGTAAATAACTCAGGGAATCAGACATGAGGAGGCACCATGGCTGAACAACCTTGAGGTGAAACCCTAGGGTTAGGGAGAACCAACAGAACCCCCTCAACATCTGAGGACTTGAGAGCTGGGCTGTGGCTGCTTCCACCAAAACCTTCAGGAAGCAGCTGTACCACATATGCCCCCACTTCTGGGGGAGCCGTGGGACGGCGTCCAGCTTGACCTGGACCCATGTGCACAATGGATTCAAGGAACCCTCTGGATTTCCCAAGAGCCCTGAGCATCAAGCAAGAGCACTCACAAGTGCCTCTGTGCTCAAGAGGGGCACAGAAGAGGCCAAGACTGTCACTGGGTATGAAGGCAGCTGCTGAAACATGAGGGTCACAGAAAGACCCATGCAGACCAGATGCTGGGAGCCCCAGCAGGTCTGAGAATGTCAGCCGTACAGACCCACAATGAAGGCCAACTCCCAACACCAAAGGCCAGCAGATATCAGCACAAGTTCCTAAGAGGCAGTCCCCATTGTCCCACAGGTCCCCATGGGGGACGACAGATCCCTACACTCACTGAGTTTACCAGACATGACAACCTGGAGAGGAAAACAGAGACCGTACATGTTAGACTAGGGAGGAGTTTTAACGTTTCCCCCAAATTTCACAAGATGTGCTTCTGCCTACCCATATTCCCTTACTGAAACACAGCGAGATGGAAATATGCCCAAGAAAGGGGAGAGCCGATATTTTAGACCCAGACACAGAAAAGGAATCCAAGTCCATGTAACACTAGAGTCAACCTCCAAAGTCCCTTCATAGCCAAGAACTTCCCTCCCTGTGGGACACCGGCCGCTGCCATATTTCAATGCATGAAAGAAGGAAGATTGGAAAGTAACTCACCTCTTTCCCTCCCTGATTGTGTAAGGTCCTTTGTATACATTAACAAATGTAAACACGACTTAGACTTGTAGCAAAGATGAGGAAACCAGGAAGATAAGTAACTCCCCCAACAGCCAGTGAAACAGCTATATCCAGCTTCAAGGAGTACTGCATTGTTTTGTTGTTTTTTTGTGTGTTTTTGTTTTGTTTTGTTTGGGGAGCTTATTTTTACTGTGTAATTTGATCACCAATCTGAACTGCCTTTTGGACCTGTTTATTCTCTCCCAGAGAGGAAACGAAGATGCCATCAGTGGCCTTCACCCCATCCCATAAACAAAGGCACCCATGGCAAGGTTCAAGGATGCCCCCATTTTCAGACGATGCCTCATTCTCATTTCTAGACAACTCCTCCCTAACCCCCTTTCTTGTAATTTAATATTTTCACAGATACAGTGTCCTCTCTAACTATGTGGTTTATCTACTGCCAAATACTGTAGACGAAGGACAAAGTATTCCTACACATAGACATCATCTGCTCCAACAGACATATGCGTCAGTACCCGAGACCCCAAGCCTCCCTGCATCACTAGACACAAAAAGAAGATGGCGTGCACTGGCATGGAGTCAACCGGCTTATCTGGATCTTCCTCATGTTCCAAAACAGGGACCAGCATAGTCTTTTGGTAATGGACCAGGTAGTAAAGATTCCCAGCTCTGCCATCTACATGGTCTCCCTCCAAATCAACCAGTCTTGACTCTGCTGTTTCATGGGGAGAGCAGCCACGGACAATGCCAAGCAAATGGACGTGGCTGTGATCCAATAAAACTTTATTAACAAAACCGGATTTGGCCCACAGGCTCCCAGACCCCTATTCTGTAGTCATTGTTTGTTCTTCCCTCCCTTTGAAAGAGAACAAAACAGAAATTCCTTCCCATTAAAGGATCTCAGAATATAGAATAAGCTTATCTATGCTGCATGTCAAAATGCCTTGTGGGGAAAAAATGAAAAACCCTGTTTCATAAAATTATCATCTGTGTTTGTGACTGGGGAAACCCGTGCCGAGGGCAGGCAGATGTGCCCGAGGCAGCATAGCGTTTGTGGGACGCAGCTGGGAGAAGGTTCCTGGTGGCCACATTCTCCATTCCCAGCTTCACCATAGGAGAAATGCTGCCTCTCAATTAGTAACGTACAAATAGTAGTATTTTCATTATGACTCACGCTCTGCAATTTAGGTCATGCCTACGGCAATCAATAAAACCCTCCACTTAGATTCTCCATGGCTAATTTGATGCCCCCCTTCCTCTGCCCCTAAACTGGGGGATTTTTTTTTTTTTAGTTGTTTTCAATTAAGCCAATTTGTCACAGACACCTCTGTTCTCGATAGGGTATTTTCGCCCAATTTCTCCTTTGTTTTGAAAATAGCAAAGTGGGCGAAATGCATGCCCAAGTGTTTGGCTCAAACCACTACAGTTCGTGCAAGGAGTGACTGTCAACAGAAGAGAGACCTCTCAGTGATCACACACACACACACACACACACACACACACACACACAAGCTGTCTGCCTTCACTGTCTCACCGTGCACGTTCTGCTGGCACCCTCGAGTGACTAAAATGTTAGACCCTCATGGTGTTGCTCTCACGGTGACAATGTCACACACCATGACGTGCCCATGACATGACGGCCACCGTGGGAAGCATCTTCATGATGTTTCTGTTCCCCCAGTTTACAGACCAGGACATGGAGGCTCGGGGGCGTTATCTGCCATCGATTTTGCAGGGAGGCTGTGGAACACCAAGGTCAAAGACAGCTCAGAGTTTAAATCTCCATCTTACTACTAACTTGTGACCCCAAACTACTTTCTAAACCCTGGGTAAGGCTAGATGTTCTCATTTGTAAATGGGAATAATTAGGTGTTTTTTAAAACTGTGTTGAAAGAATCAAACGAATTAATATCTGTAAAACTCCAACGTGATGCCTTAGTACCTGGGTGAGTCTGAGCCCTAGGAAAACACCTGCATTTAACCACTGCCTTAGCCCAGACGAATCATCATTTCACATGACTCAAAACTAGTAATTGCTTAGCAAATGGTGTTGTTAGTAGTACTGCTAGCATTGCCCATGGATAGTACTACGTGGCAAGGAGGAGATTTTAATCTGAATTTAACTGATGGCAAAAGCCAATGTTTTTTCTACTAACTCAGTGACCTTCAAAGACATCCAGTGATATTTTTTAATGAGAGTTCCCATAATAAGCTGAAACTGACATCAGGAAGTAAGTAAATGACAAGAACAACATTTTTTTTCCCCCTTATTTTACTAACAGCATTTTACCAACAGGACAAAATCCATTTCATAATCAGCACAGTATATCCAAAATTTGTTTGAAGTGTTTGAATGTCAGTCAAATAAAAATGTGAACTGTCTCTCTCCTTTAATGTATGAAGGGTCATGATCTACTGAAAATTGGGACCTGCCTCATTAAACAGTTATAATTAACTCTGCTCGTGATATTCCGCTGTGGATTTGCTGCTGTGGCTCATACTTAAAACTAGGAGGGTAATTCGGCAGCTTTCCACGAAGGAACAATCAGGTTTTCTCTTTCACATTCCATGATGGGAACTGGGAGTAAAAATAACATTCCTGTTCCCAGGCTGGGGAATCGTAGGGTAAAGAGGCTTCCCTTCAAATGTCTGTCTGCTCACTGACAAGCCTAACAGAAAGAAATTCCCATCTGAACCTAAACCAATTCTGGTTGTTTTATCATGTTCCCAATAGCTATGTATGTTGAACGAGTCTAGACATTTTTCAAGCTTGAGTTGCATTTTAGACAACGTCTTTCAAACTCCAATATATTTCTGAAAAAGCCTTTCTTTCTAAAATATGAGATACTCATCTCCAGGGTGTTGCCTCATAGGGTTGCAAAATGCATTAAAAAAAAAAAGGGATTTCTCCACTTGCTTTTACTGAATAAATAACCAAACATCAATCTACAGGCAATGTATAGAGAGGAAATACCATGGTCAAGAAAACTTTTGAAAATATTTGAGTGGTATTTTAACTGGAAACCACATGTGTTTTCTGGAACTTTTCAGGGTATCTACTCCTGATGTGTCCACATCACAGAGAACTTCCTAGAGATCAGCTTTTTAAGATGACTGGCATCACCGTGAATGAGATTTCTTGGGCTTTGAGTTTGCTTGGAATGCCGCAGAGAGAACAGTTAGGTATTTGGGTCCTTTTATTATTACTTTTTCCTTTTTGACTGATGGAGACATAACCAACTCTAAATAAATATTAGGGCAAAGGCAGTTAAGTCCAAGATTTAAGCTTGATTTTCTGGTCAAAGTCTGCAAATAATGAGATGACGGAAGGGAACACAGCTTTTGGAGGGACGGGCTCATGGGGCAGACCCCCTGTCATCTTCTAGGCACCATTTTGAATGTTGGGCTCTGCAGTCATCAATGTTCTTCTTAAAAGGTCCCAAGAAGGGGAGTTTGGGTGGCTCAATGAGTTAAAGCCTCTGCCTTCTGCTCAGGTCATGCTCTCAGGGTCCTGGGATTGAGCCCCACATCGGGCTCTCTGCTCAGCAGGGATCCTGCTTCTCCTTTCTCTCTGCCTGCCTCTATGCCTACTTGTAATCTCTGTCTGTCAAATAAATAAATAAAATCTTAAAAAAAAAAAGTCCCAAGAGAACATTATACTCATCCTGGTCAGCAGAAGTGGTAAGAAGCTCATATTTTTCTAACATGAGTAAAAGAGAATCTTTATTCTAAAAAAAGCTCAACAAGTAAATAAACAGAATGGGATAGGCCACTACTAAGCAAATCCTAAGGGGACACTGTCAATTTTGAAACAGAAGGGCTAACTAAAATAAGACAGAAGTAACTGAAGACCAAACACACTGACAAAACCACCTTACACTCAGGGTTCATTTTAGTAATAATAACGGACTTATCAGTGCAGATTGGCAATCACGAGTGTTGGGCTGGCAGGAAGGGCTACCAAAGATGGCGAAAGTTCCCGCCACAAGACCTGAGCTCGGACGGGAGAACAAAGGCCCAAGCAGGAATCTGAGACCCCCGCCCCGGGCTCCTGTGGACCAATGGGATCCCGATGAGCAGGAGGGATATCCAAATAAGGGAAGCTTGCCAAAAGACCCCTGAGCTTTCCCCAAGACCCCTTAAAAGCCCCCTCCTCCCTGCCTTGGGCGCGACTTCCGCCACTCTGCTTTCCAGAGTGGCGGAACCTCGCCGGAGGGTGCCCACCTCCTCCCGGCGCAACTTTCCTGGCTCCCCTTCTCCTGAGCCCTGAAACTTCGCCGGAGAGCGTTTTTAATAAATCTTGCCTTGCACCCACTTTGCCTGGTGTTGTGTTTATCTCGCCGGAAAAAACTTTACAACGAGATGGTGGCTCTCTGTGTATTCCTTAGAGTCTACCTCAAACTAAATTAGTCTTTCAACTCTCCAAAACTCTACTGTCGATTTCCCTTCATACCCCCACCACATATGCCCCCACTCCCTCCTTCAGCATCTCATGGGCCTACATGGAAACCCTCTCTCCATGCACTGACTCCACGTAATTCTATCAGGGTGGCTGCATGGGATGGTTTTCAAAACTCTAAAAAAGACCAGCTGACATAGCAAATATCAACAGTGACCTTGAACGTATTGATCAAGCTCTGTTTCTCTGCTCCCGAGGTAGGAAATTAATCAGTCTTCTAAATCATTCATGGATTCCTTTCATGTTCTCTCTGCTCCCCTTTCCTTCACCCAAGCCGGGAATCCGTGTCCTTCCATCTTTGTGGGGGAAAGAGTAAAATTTCTTCTATCAAAATGTTCATAGAGAAGACTCCGTTTTCTTTCACCTACTGCTTAAGAATAGCCAGGGAAAAATTTATCCACAATCAACTAAATGATTGCCCTAGGAAGATACCTGCTTTTTGCTTCTTTTGTGGGGCTGATGGTTGAGTCCCCTCAGAAATGTATTTATATTGATAATGAAAAGATAATGAAGAGGAGAAGGCTTTAAGCGCTTAATTTGTAACTAAAAGTTTGCTGGACTTCATTTTTCTAGCTTGAAGTTTTTTCTGATAGAGAATTTGAGATTGGTATATAAAACAATTAGATTGATAGACTGAGAGTCTATGTACTAGGGAGAGACCCATATTAAAAATGCGACTATAAAAAATGCATGGAAGAAATAGAACTATCCACTGCCTCCGTTGCCTAAGACCCTAACATTTAAGGGGTTGGTGGAACTCTGGGAGAAGAGGAACAAGGGCCGCGACAGGTAGAAAGATGGGCGATAAGAAAGCTGTGGGTTAGGATAAGCCTGATTGATAATCTCTGTGGCCAGAGGGCAAGAAAGGGCACAGGGCAAAAACAGAGGGGAGAAGGCTGCTGGGAGGTGTGCAGTGAACCATGTGCATGGACAAGAAAGTCCTCCGGGATCTAAGTCTCCCACTAACTCCAAGGGTGACCTTCACAAGTCCAAGGGTCATACAGGCCTCGATTTCCCCAGGGAAGCTGTACTGACTGTGCGCCCCGCCTTTCCAGGCCTAACACCCAGAGGTTCTAGCACCCAAACCTGTCTTTCCTCACCAACTCTACAACAAATTCTGGGTGTTTTCAGTCGGTGGACGCTCAGGCAAGCTGCCTCTGCGGCCCAGGTGAGCAAAGAGTCTGCACCCTTCCTCTGTGAGGCCAAGGCTCTGCACACAGCTCTGGGCTGTCAAGATCCAGCACAGATACAATGAATCTGGTTCCCTTTGCTACCCCAAACTTCTGGCTGCTCCCCAACAGCTCAGCAATTTCACAGGCTGTATGTAGCTGGTCCGCCCAGGGGCCATTTCTTCCGGCCACACCTAAGGACAGGCAGCAGCCGTCCTGTGTGCCCCTCAGTGAGCTTTCCCGCTTCTTTTCTCCCCTGCATGTCACCAGTGAGAGGCGGGTGCTACATCAGAGCTCAAGCACCCCGGAAGCCCCTTCTCCAGCCTCTTCCATCAGACGAAGCCAAAGCCTTTGGCACCGGTAAGCACACTCTACTTCTAATGTCTCCACTCCCTTGATTTTCCCTACTGCCATAAGTAGGCCTCTCTGTTCACGATCTGGCCATGTTCCCTCCCCTCCCTCCAGTTTTGGTTGTCCCCAAGGCTCTCTGCTCTGCACCCTCTGGCAGCCCATCCTCACTCCAGGCCCTCATCTGGAGTTAGGCTACCGCTTCTCCACTGATGGTCTCTGGCCTGTGTTCTAATTCCCTGTTTCTCACTGCTGGGAATGATACCGTTCCTGGGAGGACCGCAGCCCTGCATTCAGCTCAAAGTAGCTCACGAAGCGGATGCAGCCCCTATCCTACCTAATGTCCCGTGCAGGCCCCCTACAGGAACACGGCCATCCCAGGCCACCCTGATCGCTCCCCCCCCTCCCTGTCTTCTCCCTTCCCTGTCAGTCCACAGGGACATGATTGGCTACTTCTCTGTCCTCGTGCATCTGCGTCTCAGGCAGATGTCCTCCTCAGCAGAACACCGCACCCTGCCCTCATCCCACAAACCAAAATCTGCGTGGAATCCCCTTTACCACTTTCTGCCTGAGGGACTCTTACCCTCAACAGCCAAGACCAAGGGCCTTCTACATAAAGTCAGCCTTGAGTCTCTGAGGCTGGGGTGCCCTCTGAACCCCCATCAGACACATTCGTGGCAGAACGTACCACTTAACTCTCTGGGACTGGCTTTTCAGCAAATACATCGAGCAAATACTTCTCAAGGGTGAACCTCCCCCGTCTACAGCCCCAGCATATTAAATACTAAGCCATACATCTTAATAATTGGCAGACCAACACAAAGAATCCCATCAGCATCTGCCAGATTTACATTTTTGAGAATTCTCATTTTCTTCCCATTTCCCCAATTTAAAATTAATTTTCAGCTCTTACTGAGTATAGCTGCCCCTTGGACAACAGGGAGCATGGGGAAGCCACAGCCCCGCAAAGCTGAAAGTCCACAGGCAATTTCTGACTTCCTAAAAACTATTAATGAATAGTCTGTCTACTACTAGTAACTATTATTGACTAGAAGCCTCACCGATAATATGAGCAATTAGCACTTGTTTCATATATTATGTACTGTATTCTTACAATAAAGTGAGCTAGAGAGAAGAAAATATTTTGAAGAAAATTATAGGGAAGAGGAAATACATTTACAGTCCTGTATCTGTCAGAAAAAATCCATATAGGGGCGCCTGGGTGGCTCAGTGGATTAAGCCACTGCCTTCAGCTCAGGTCATGATCTCAGGGTCCTGGGATCGAGTCCCGCATCGGGCTCTCTGCTCAGCAGGGAGCCTGCTTCCCTCTCTCTCTCTCTGCCTGCCTCTCTGTCTACTGTGATCTCTCTCTGTCAAATGAATAAATAAAATCTTAAAAAAAAAGAAAAAAGAAAAAATCCACATATAAGTGCACCCACACAGTTCAAACCTGTGTTGTTCAAGGATCGGCTGTATATTATTACCGATCTTTATAAAATATTTTGATTCCCAGAAGTTATATTATATTATGAAATAATAACTATTGTTATTATATAACTAAAATTAAAATTAAATTAAATTTATTAAATAAAATTAAATTAAAATTAAAATATTTTTAAAGTAACACTTGTTGATAGTGGCTAATACATGACATTTACTACACGCCAAGCTTTCATCTAATTGTCTTCACATGTATTCGTTCAAACGAATGAATCTTCAAACAGCCCTATAGGTAGTACTAGGATTATCTCCTTTTAGGGGAGAGAAAACTGAGGCACAGAAAAATTGACTCAGTAAATGGCACACCTGGGAGGCTCAGTCAGTTAAACATCTGACTTCGGCTCTGGACATGATCCCAGGGTCCTGGGATGGAGCCTGGTGGAGCAGGGAGCCCAATTCTCCCTCTGCCCCCCCGACCTCTGTGCACCCTCCCTCTCTCTCACTCAAATAAATAAATAAATAACAAAAGAAAGAAGAAGGAAGAGGAGAAGAAAAAGAAGAAAAGAAAGAAACATTGAGTAACACAATCAAAGTCACCAAGTTGGTAAGTGCCAGAGCTTGGGTTCACACCCAAGAAATCTGGCTCTGCAGTCCACTAGTGGGCCAGACCAAACATAACAATGGTTATGTTTTTAGGAAGTATGCCACGGCACCCACCATATTAAGGGCTTTATAAATATTCTCTTATTTAATCCCCAAAATTATTCTATCAAGTAGGGTCATTATTATCATCATATTTTGTAATTAAGAAAAACAGGGGCTTTGGGGGGTTAGGAAATTCACCAAAGAGATGTCTGGGTGGCTCAGTTGGTTAAGCATCTGCCTTCCACTAGGGTTGTGATCCAGGGGTCCTAGGACTGAGTCCCACAACAACCTTCTGGCTCAGGGGGGTCTGCTTCTCCCTCTACCCCTCCCCCATGCTCATTCTCTGTATCTTTCTCTCTCTTTCTCAGTTAAATAAATAAAATCTTAAAAAAAATTCACCAAAGGTCATACAGCCAGTAAAAGCTGGACATTAGAATTGAAAATTCCATGTATTACTTAACTTCCCACAGCCAAGAAGATGAGACAAGGGACAAACATACAGAGCTTCTGAAGACACATTCACCCATACAGTCAATACCACTCGTGTAGCAGCATTTTACCATGACCCAGGGCCCCAAGTAACTGGGGGATCTGTTTACATCATCCTAATTCAGCAGACGGGTAGAGAGCCAGTGATTAGCCCAATCCCAAAGCCATGTCCCCCGGGACCCCAAGACTCTGGAGCATGTCCCGTTCCATTGTCCCAGTCATTATTCATGAGATCATTTCATGCCTGGTCATTATTCATGCGCATTGGTTCTGGGAGCATCATTTCAAGCTTCCAGAAATCTGAGCAGCACAACATAGAACTGCTTCTCCCTTGGTTCAAGGACAATGAAAGGTCAAAAACCAGAGCCACCAGCTCCACCGTGGCATGTCCATAATTCCTTAAAGCAGACAGAGTATCTGCGATCACAGACATGTGATGACCTCCTGGAGCTCCATCTCTGAGAAGTCAAACATTGTGCAACATACAATCTTCCTCAAAAACAAGATTTCTCCCTCTTTTTAGTTTTGAGATAGCGCCTCGCTTTCCATCGTGTTTTCACTTTCCCGGTGAGGTAGGATTATTAAGCCAAAACGATGAAAGGATTAGACTATAAAATAAAGAAAAAGCATATCCAATTTTGGAAAGAAACAGAAAAAGAAACCAGAAGTAGAGACAGATGGATCAAAATAACAAAAGGGAAGAGAGAGAAAAAAGAATAAATAAAAGAAATAGTAACACTGAATATCCTGGAAAATTTGGCCAGACGACTGGTGGCTGCCCAGGTTCGGGTCGTGCTACTGCCACACTCTGCATATGCACAGGTGACACCAGGCAGGTGATGTCATCTCCTGGGAGCTCAGCAACTTCTTCCTCTGACACACGAGGGAGCTGAGGGTTATGTGAAATTAACATATGCGTGCAAAGTACAGAAACATGCTTGGAATAAAGCCAATACTCAATAAATGATTGAGCTATGGCAGCGCTGGTGGTGACTTTCAGGAAGACATTGATTTTACCAACATGGTGGTTTCCCAGGGGACTCTGGGAAGACCAGCCTCTGAGATGAGACAGGATTGGCACAAAAGTAAGAGGCTGGAGCTTCACTGCAATAAATTCTGGCCCACATTGCCAGGGGAGAGGCACTAAATTGATGCTTGTGTGGAAGTCACCAATTTGGCTGGAAATGAATGAAGCCTCAGTCATCCTTCTTCTGCAACGATTAACTGCCCCTGCCTCTTGAAACTGATGTTTTAAGAACTAAGTTAGTCCAACAACTAACGGCTTCCAAGGACATTTTTCTAGAGTAGGTTAAGTCATTAAAGCAAGAATAAAAATCTTACAGAAAAAAAAAAAAAAGGCACAACACAGATGTCACAAACACTGTGTAATTAGGGATTCCTCAAACTGGAAGGTTCTAGAGGCCAGTATTTTGGAGGCTGACTGGAGGCCAATCTCCGATTTTTCGACAAAAGCATCTCAATAGCATGAGCCAGAAGTAATCTTTCTCTCTGAACGCCCACAGCAGTATTTGTGTCCCTCTTCTAGAAAATACAGGAGCCACTTGATTGCAAAGTACTACTTACTTAGACTCACAAGCACACTCCTTTCTCCAGGTACACACACACCAGGCCCTTCACACACATTCAGTCAATCGGTGAATACACTTGTGAGATTCAGATCCTAGATCCTCCATGTTCGAACGGGTGTGGATGACAGAGATGACCAAGACAGCTAGAGTCAGGCAGCCAACCTTTCAGGAAATGACCGGTTTTGACCTGTGCAGCATGATTCTGGTTTGGGGCTTTGCCATTCCTATTGATTTAAGTAGGGAGAAAGAAGCAGAACAATCCTTTCTAAAACTTCTGCGATGTGATTTGCATTTTCAAGTTGCTGCTAACGTCATCTGTTTAGAGGTCTCTGGAGAATTACAAAGAGAGGATTAAGAAGGGGCCTTCTTTCATGAAATGCATGAACTCGAATTAAATAGGATTTATGACTCCCTGGTTCCTCTCCCTACCTCTCCAACCTCCCAGAGAAAGCGGATTCTACTGCATAAATGGGTTTGCCGGCAACATTTTATAAACGTCCAGTCCTCAAAGTAACTAAATTGTGAGAAGGAAAAAAATACTCAGAAAGATAGGAACAAAACCCCCAAAGGGCTGATTTTTCCTAATCGATCCAAATTAAAACGTCAATCACTCAGATGGATGGAGTTCTAGTATCTTGATTTATGGTGGATATGGGACATATCTGTCATTGTACGCAAACACGGATCAGTTGATGAGCATTAATTAATTATTAAACATTCTCTGTCCCCACCCCTCCGGGGATACCGCTCAGAAGAACAACACTGTCCTTGGCCTCCAACCACACATGGTGAATGAAAGAGAGGTAGTTGTCAATGAGCCATTTGAAATAAGCAGAGAGAAAACTGACGTCTGATTGCATGAAGGTCTTCTCTCCCTCTCACTCTCTAGAGATACACCCAAATAAACACACACATTCACACCTTTGAGGATAACCACCAAACTCTTCACATATCACACAAATAACCTCATTCTACTCCCAGAGCATACACCATGAAGAACAAGCAACCTCTCATTTTCCAGAAGACGAAAAGCCAGCCAGGAGAGGTGAGGAGTCCATCCAAGTCCACATGGCCAGTAGCCCACACCACTGGGACTGGAACATAAATCTGGCAGACTTGGCCTGTGCCTTTCCATTGGGTTCACGCTGCTTCCCTCAGTCACGATGGCTTTGCCCACAACATTTATGGAATTCATTTTTAAATCTCGCCTCTAACAGCCAATACTATTAGCCTGAATTATTTAAACTCATCGTGCTTATTGGCGGTTCTACCCCAACCCCCTCTCCTTGCTGCCCCCAAGTGTTCTTTCCATACATACACATAATTAGGATGCCGCCCCTATACAAAGTCCTACCCAAGGGGTGTCCAAGGGTCCCCAGGGTAGTCCCCCCAACTGCCCTCCAGTCTCTCATCCCAATTCTCTGCACCCACTCCCCACTTGCCCAACCTGAAGTCCTTGCAAACGTATGGTGGCCATAGGGTTCTCAATTGTCTGTCTTGGGAGAGGAAATTCCTACCTGGAATATTCCCGACCCCCTCCTCCACGAGCTTCTCCCAACTCTCCCACTCTGCAAACATGAAAAATATTCTTCTTTGGGATCAACCTCCAGGCTAGTGTAGATATCCCTCCTGGGAGCTCCCACAGCACCCTGCACCTGCCCTCTCTCTCTGAGAACCTTTCAAATTCCATTTCAAGGACCCACAGATTCTGCTTTCACAGCCAAGTGTGTGCTCCAGGGAAATGGGGCCATCTACCCCAGTGCTTAGAAGAGTTACATATTTGCAAATGAATAAATGGAAGTAGAAAGGGATGAGAGTAAAAACTCACCCTTTGGGGGTGAACCTGACTCAGAAATAGAAGAGAATAATTTCAGAGCCAAGTTGAGCAAATAATGTGATTGACCTACCAGGTCACACTGTTTAGGGTGTAAAACCATTGCAACAAAAACATATCAAGATAAAGACCACTGTCAAGGCATGCAAGTCAATCCCTGTACCTACCAAATGTGCCTTTGTAGGCTGCTCAACAGTCTTGAATAAACATCCCTAACGGGAAATGTCATGAAGAGTGTTTATGACATTCTACTTCAGTGGTGTCTCCTACTGGAGATGTGCAGGATGGGCAATGAGAGGTTGTTCACCCGAAGACAACAGCCATGAACTTCTCATCTGAGAAACAAGCTCTCGAAGACCTTCTAGAAGCTTCCACAGGCCTTGAGGGCTTCTTTTGGTCTCTCATGTATGACTCACCTTCTCACACATGGGGAAGTGAAGCCCAGCACCCCCCCCACTTCAAAACAGGGGCCAATGGAGAACACAAGATGGCTTGACCAAAGGCACTGTTTTAAGAAAAAAATCATTTCTGCAAAAGTCAATTCTCACCAAGCTGTGAACATATCTGGCAAGTTAAGAGGAAGACAAGTTAACAGAAGATGTCAGGCTGGGCTGCTGTACTCCAGAGGGCAGTCCCTTACAAATGCTGAGGCAAAGAAACGTCACTGCCTCAGAAAATGTGGCACTTGGTGATATGACAAGTACAGTGATATTTATCATCCACATCCACAGCCTAATGGACACGAGCCATATCTGAAAAGGGAAAGGGTGATTCAGCCCATTAAGTATGCAGAACATCGTCTTTCAACACAAGATGGTCTTGATGATTTTTTTTTTCTACATCCAAAGGCTCCCTCCAAGTGAGAAAAACGCAGAAGCAAAACAAGCCACAGCTTCTCTGTGACAGTCACAGTCACAGCAAAACTAGGTATTGTTGGGTGGGGAGCGGCCCCGTGGAACCTGTGGAAGGCTCTCCTCACAACGCTGCTCCGCAGAGAGGGGCCCCAAGCTCATCCCCAAAACCCTGCTTTTTCTTTCCTCCATGTCCCTAGAAATGCTTTGCAAAGTTTTCTGAGAGCTAGTTTTCAAGTGGGCTCTGATGACAGATTTCCAAAAAGAAAGCTTTCCCTAAACACTTGAGCCCCGGCCAGCCCACAGTCCCCTGCTTGCCGAGCCCTCCCTGCTGAACTGAAGATGAATTGTCCAGCCGTTAATGAGACAAACAACATAAAGTTGTCCTTTGGTGAGACTTTAATCCCCAACCCTGCTCCTCCCTCTCCCCCATGTGTTTTCCGGGAGGCCATCTTAAAACAATCCTTTCAACAATTCTCTCTGATGCCACGATTTCGTTTTAAACCACCCTCCGAGGTATTATCTAGAAGTCATCCATTAAAAAATCATTACAAATGGCCTGGCTATAAATGACTCTACCAGCTAAGAGATTCCCAAGTTAAAGTAAAAAAAAAAAAAAAAAAAAAAAAAAACTGAAGGAATTACCATAATAAGGGGTTAGTTAGCTCCTTGTTGAATCTTTTGCTCTCAGTCTATATAAAAAAGACTCAAGACTTGAGGTTGTTTTCAACTCACTGCCTTAGTTCCTTAAAGAACTAAGTGCAGTCAGTTCTATTCCTGCATTGTCCCATGAGGATATTTGATCTAATTGTCCATGGACCCCCCAAATCAGTACAAATATTTGTGACTCCTTCCACCAGGGGGCATTTGTCTCACTGAAAATAAAGATTTTTCAACCAGCTGGATTCTGGGTACCAAAGAGTGCTAGTTACACTGAAACGGCCAAAATACAGATTTTATTAATCTGGAAATTCACACTTTCCATGGGATGCAAAAAGGCTGTCTTTAGTGGGTAGTTCTTGAATTAAATGCAAAGGTATTAAATAAATATGGAAAAATCATTATGTTCCAGAAGGCAAGATACACTTGAGATGGTTATGAGCTCTTCAGAAGCGTCCACAAAAAATATAGGCAAAGAGCATCCAGCTACAATGAGAGGTTAACTTTAGGGGCTAGAGTTAATTTTAGGTTACTTTGGGGAACTGGTAGTGTCTTGATTCTTCTCCATCCTTGAAGTATCAAAAGACTCCTGAGAATGCATTTTTTTTCAAATGCCTGCTTCTAAAAGATCTATCACCTTTTTTTCTCATTAGACCACACAGTCAGTTCGCACACACCCATCTGGACGCTGAAAGATAAAAACAGGACTGGCCTTCTTTGGAAAAGTTATGAGAAGAGGAAGAGAAGTCTATGGAACACACAGAGGCCGCACATTTAACCCATTTATACTGTGAATCCTGAAAGTCTTTCATAAAAAATAAAATGCACGTGAAGCTACAACTACCCTCAGAAAGGACTCAAAGGCAGAATCCCCGAGTGACTCTGTATCTGAACCAAACCACTTTTTTAAAAAAGATTTTATTTATTCATTTATTTATTTAAGAGAGATCGAGAGAGCGAGCGCACATGCGCAAACTGGGGAAGGGGGCAGAGAGAGATGGACAAGCAGGTTCTATGCTGACCGTGGAGCCCAACCAGCTCCGGTCCCACAACCCTGAGATCATGACCTGAGCTGAAATCAAGAGTCAGGCGCCTACCTGCCTAAGCCACCCAGGCACCCTGGAACCAAACCTCTTTTTGTTTACCTACCAGGACTATATCACACAAAGCTAGCCATATCCCTGGAATGAGCACCCATTATATAAGCCAGAAAACTTTTCATTTTTTTTCTTTACAAAATAGGTGGAAAAGAACTATTTCAAGTATGAGGGCTCATATTTCTACCTGTAACCATCTGCTACACAGCTCTTACCTAGGAATCTATAGATCGATAAGGACTGTTGATCAGTGAGGTCTAGCATCACCCCCAACCCTGAAGTCAACCTTGGGGAAAAGTCAACCTTTCCCTTTATATACAGTCTGTCCATTTTCATATATAAAATGGAAGTGTCCACAGTAGGAATCACAGACACTTAAGGCAAAATTGCAGCAGAGTGCTCTCCAGCTAGAACTTCTTTCTGCTGCCAAAGCAGCAACTGTTATAAAATCCATAGAGTACTGAATGACGGGTCATTAGTTTGTTAGATATTTTACTAATTTGTTATTTTAAGACAGGGGTCAGCCAACATTTTCCATAAGAGGTCAGATACTAAATATTTTAGGCTTTTCAAGCCATATTGTCTGGGTCACAACTACTCAACTGTGCTATGGCAGTGTGAGAGTAGCCCTAGACAACCCGTAAACAAATGAGTAGAACTGTGTTTCAATAAAACTTTATTTATAAAAACAATGCACCATATTTGGCCTGTGGGTCTTAGTTTGACAACTTCTGTTTTAAGGGGATAACTTAAGTTTTTTCTTCTCCAGATGCTAGGAAACTGGTGTGTAGCACATTCCAGTTTTCCTAATGTCAGGCATGTTAATCGTAACTAGATTCTTAAGAGAAACAATAATGGAGGATCCATTATTATATTATATTCACAATTATATATTCACAAAAGCCAGCGGCCAGGGCACTCCTCACCAGAGGAATTAGTGCAATTTGTTCATGTCAGACACAGTCTGAAATGTCCTGATTTCTTCTTGGCATCTCTGGTGTTTGCTTTTATCAGCAGTGGGTAGAAACAGAGAAGGAGGCTTCTCCAGAGAGGAAGTCCAATGTAGCAGGAGGTTCTCACACCCAGTACATGTGAGAAAATTTCTTCAAATTTGCACACTTTGCCCACCTAACTAAATCCCTCCCTTTCCTGTTCCTGAACATTTGAGGAGAAAGAAGGGTCATCCACACCTCACTGAGCCTTTAAACAATCTGCCACCTCTGTGCTATTCCCATGACAGAGGCAAGAGAAGGTACAGTGGGTGTATGGACTGGCAAGGCACACCCTTCTCAGACAATCTTCTCCCTCTTACAGAGCAAGAACATTTCTGAAGCTAATTTGTCTCAGTGTGTCTAGACAAAAATTTGGGGCAGACAATGCAAAACACTCTTAAAAAAAAAATTCACTCCTATTTTTGCTTTTACCGAAAAAGTGAAGATGGGGGTAAGGGGATGGGTGGGTGGAAACTGACCTCTCCAACATGGCAGCTGAGTTGTCTTTTCAACTTGGCCTTAACCCAAACAGTAAATCTATGTGTTTCATCTCTTTGCTTGTTAAAGCATTTCTTATTTTATGTTTTAAAGATTTATTTAATTATTTTAAAGAGCGAGAGCCCAAGTGGAAGGGGCAGAGGGAGAGACAAAATCTCAAGCGCACACCCCATTGAGCATGGAGCCCAATGCAGGCCTCAATCCTAGGACACTGAAATCACGACCTGAGGAGAAACCAAGAGTCAGATGCTTAACCAACCATGCCATCCAGGTGCCCCAGAGCATTTTCTTTCTACAGAGAACAAGTCCACTTGGAAAGAATTACATTTTATAAATACAGAAAAATCAAGTTGCAAAGGAAGTTCTAAATCAATGTTATCAGACTTCCAATGGAGCTGACGTAAAACCTTCAGAATGTCTGTTTATCTATGTGTATCTATGTTTGGTGGATTTTTTTAATCATTATTATTAATATTTTTACTCTTGTCAGTGTGCCCAGAGACCTTGGTGAGCTGAGCATTTTATAAACCTGATAAATAAATAACTAAAGCCTCCCAATCAATACCTCTCAAGGGAAGGGGGAAGGAGGGACTCAAATCTGTGTTAAAGTCAAGGCCCCTCCTTCTGGGAAATGCTGAGGGAAGGAGGCAGAGGCCCAGAAAAGCTCATCTCATCAGGTGGAACTCCAGGCAGCAAGCAGGCTGCAGCAGAGAGGAGCCTTCCTCTGTGTCGGGCGCCACTTGGGGTGCATGTCGGCTAGGACGTGGAAATATGACATGGGTGCCCAGAAAGCCAAGTCCTCCAGAGTAAGCTGGGCCATCCGTACGGGGGGCGGGAGGGGGCACTGGCTCACCATGAGCTTCATTGAAATGGTGGCATCTGGGGCTCACACTTGAATTCCCTGAGAAAATTCTTCTGTCCACACAGCAATAAAGCGCTCTCGAGAGGGACTTCACAGAACTCGGCAGCCACACTGAGCCCAAAGGGAATTCCAGGGTAAGTCTCTTGAAGAGGTATAAAGCCTCATTAGTGCAAAGAGGATTTACCATGCGCCCGGTCCAGCCACGGATGCAGGTGCCTTGTTCCTGAATTTGTGACTCATTATGCTTCTGCAGATCACCCAATTATAAGGAATCATCACTGGCTGGCGCCGGTGGAGACTTCTTCTCTTCTAAAAATACCAGTAACAATCAGAAGGCACCTACAGGCCCTTGCATAGAAGGGAAATTCTGCTGAGCTGGCGATTGGTTTATTTAAAGGAAGCAAACAGCCAGGCTGGTGATACCCACAACGTAAAAGAAGACTTTTTAAAAAAGAAGAAAAAAAGGGAAGAAAGAAAGAAAAGAAAAGAAATCACACTGTTCAAACGAAATTAAAAAAAAATAAAAATCATTTCAGCTGTCATCCTGCCTGAAGGTAAGTCTATCTATGACTCTCCAGAGGCAAACAGGACATCATTATTGTAGAAGACCTTGAAAAAGAGGAGCACCTACAAGCAAACCTTGTGCATGATCAAAAGGTCATGCCAAAAAAAATGGCCCATGAGCACTGTTTTGTGACGGACTGCCGTGGTTTGGTAAATTGTGAAGAATTTGGGGAGCTGGCTGACTTCACTTCGATAGCTTGAAATAAACCGAGTTAGGAATACCTTCCTCCACGGCCATCAGCAAATGGTACACATGAAGGCCCCACCCCCGCTCCACCCTGGTGAGATTTTTGCTAAAACACGCACCAAAGTACGTTTGTCACCTGCTTTGCGGAACAGCTCCAGATCTCTCTTCTCCAGATTCTTAATGTTCTTTGAGAGTGGAGAAAAACTCTAGTAGGAGTCGATGCAGGAATTGCACTTACAATTTTCTATAACTCTTACAGAAAAATTTTGCTCTAAGTAGAGCAAAAGAAAATCAACTGCTTTGTAACACCATCCCTTTACGGATGACAAAACTGTTCTATGAGAAAGTTGCCTCTGCTATTCTCCCCAGTGTTTGCCAACCCTTCAAACATCTCTAAGGGTCTTCAGAGCTCTCTAAATTAGGTCAGATTGCTCAAAGCCCAGGATAAGGACAGGTTTGGTATTTGAATGGCACAAGGGACACGCTGAAGAGCCACGGGTGACCTTGCTATGTGGATACACAACCCCATCTGGTTTCTTCGTACAGCCTCTCCCTTCTTATGACGAGTGAAGCTGAATGACCAAACTGGAAGTGATTTGCCCGCTGAAGTCTTTCTGACAGAAGCAACAGCCTTAGTACAACCTGGGGACTAGGAAACGTGTCTTCTGTGGCTTCCAAAAAAAAAAAAAAAAAAAAAAGTCTATTGGCCCTAAGACCCCAAAACAAAGATGTTTTAATACCAATGGTCGGGAGATGATTCTCCATGGATCCCTCCCATTTCTGTCTAGCTCACAAAGAGAGGCACCGAGTGCCTTTTGTTTTGGATTATTATTTTAGGGAAGTCTGTCCAGCAAACAGCCTCAGAAGATAGAGATAGGGGCTCTGGAGCAAACGGAAAGCAGGTTAACCACCCACTGAAAGAATCTGGATTGTCTAAACTCAGGGTTCCTTTTCTCTAACACAATCCACAGCACAGGCAGGCATCCATCTGGGCTCATCTGCATCTCCCCCTTGGGGCTTCGGGTCAGAGACATCAGGCACATTACTGCTCACACCCTTCCTTTATCTCTGACCCGGGAGTCTCCTGTCTTCTGCCACCATCTGTGACATCGTGGCAGGCAAACCGGCCAGCTGAGGAGGAGAGTATAATCTCAGACTCTTCACAGTGCTTGCTGCCTGCTACTTAGTTGGCATTTAAAAACTAATCGGTGTCTGTAGCTCTGTCTCTAGCTCGATTCATCCCACACCTGTGTATCTAATAAGGACTCACTGTGTCCCCCCAGAGATTCTCGGCAGCTCCCTTGGACAATAGCGTATAAGACGGCTCACAATGAAGTTACCAGGATGAAAACTGCCGAGCTGTCACCCACGCACATGCAGGACGCCTGGGTGGCTCAGGCTGTTAAGCATCTGCCTTTGATTCACGTCATGATCCCAGGGTCCTTGGATCAAGTCCCCGCATCGGGCTCCTTGCTCAACGGGGGGCCTGCTTCTCCCTCTGCCTGTCACTCCCCCTGCTCATGTTTGTTTTCTCTCTATCTCTCTCTGACAAATAAATAAATAAAATCTTGAAAAAAAAAAGTACCCATGTGAAAGTAGACGACAGGAACAAAATGATGACTGGCCTTAACCTCTTCCATGCACTCTGAGGCAGGGCTCCGCAAACTCTGAGAAGCATATAAACCACCTGGGAATCCCATTAAAATGCAGAGTTGGAATCAGCAGGTCTTGGGGAGGCCCAAGGTTCTGCATTTTTAACAAGCTCCCAAGTGATATTGAGCACACTAGTCCAAGGACCATACTTGGAGACCAAGGTTCTGACAGCAACTAAATATAAATTCTATTATTTTTATAATAATAAACACCCTATTTTATAATTTTATATATTTATAATTTTTATAAATATAAATTATATTATAATATTATTTTATATGTTTATATAAAATATTATAATATTTTACAATATTAACACCCTAATATTTGCATAAACTTAATAAAAAGACCTATGACAACTCAGGAAGTCATAAATCTGAGAATCCCTCCACTGGCTTAGTAAAGGGACTGAAAAAATTCCTGCATACATGAGGGCGACGGCTTATAAACTTGTATCAGAAAAAAATCTATCTATGTCATAAGCTATTCTTATACCAAATGATAAACATTCCATACAAAGAAGGGAATATGCAGAAGACCATCGTGGGTTACGCCGTCTGCAGCTCGGCAAGCAAACAATCCACAGGGCAAATCACAGTCCTCACAGTTTACACCGTTGAAGGCTCTATTTCTGGCTCAGCTAATGCCGATGGCCTAAGCAGATCGGGGAGAGAGAAGATAGCATGTGGACAGAGGACTAACTTCATAAAGTAACTGTGCTTGAGGAAAGGCCCCCCGTGGGCAGGGAGGCAGGGCTGAGTTGTGGTCCCCACACTGTCACCTGCTTGTGATGGGAGCTTAGGGAAACAAGTCAGTCCTCACCGGGAAGTGAGGTGGGAGGGGGAGAGGGCTCTCCTCACCAGGTCTCACTCCTATCTTGGCTGTAAGTTCCTGGTCACCTGCCCTGAGGTGACCTCTTAGCCTCAAGGCCTTTTGTTAAACTGCTAGCAGCCCAAAGAAATCAATCTTTCTGTCTCATTTTCTTGACTTGAGAAAAAGTTGGTGTGCCAATTTGAAAAGCATGGCAGAGAGAGAGAGAGAGAGAGCGGACAGGAGTAAAAGAGAGGTGGAAACGTATTTGACAGTTTTGTTGAGAACGACAAAGGGACACCTTTCCTTTATTCCTTGCTTTTTTTTTTTTTTTTAAAAGATTTTATTTATTTATTTGACAGAGCGATAGAGAACACAAGTAGGCAGAGCAGCAGGCAGAGGGAGAGGGAGAAGCAGGCTCCCAGTTGAGCAGGGAGCCCCATGTGGGACTCGATCCCAGGACCCTGGGATCATGACCTGAGCTGAAGGCAGCCACTTAACCGACGGAGCCACCCAGGGGCCCCTAACCTTGCTTTTCTTTTGACTTCTTCTCTTCTTCCTACCCTCTGTCTCTACCACAAAGACAAGTGGAAGGCAGAGAGGTGTCATTTGGTTTTCCACACATACTTTTATTCTCATGAGGTTGGTGACGATTCCTCTTAAAATGACTTCTCTGGTCAAATATTCTTGAGAAATCCTGGGTTACACAGAGTTCAAAGGTTTCTTCACCAAGGACTGTCTCAAAGCCTTAACGGGCCCCTACACGCCATGACTCACCAAGAGCGGGAGGAGGGGCTGCAATTTTCCAGGTCTCCCTGCCAAAACCAGCCTCACCCCCACCCCTTGTGTCTGAGGAAATCGCTCCAAGAGAGCTCTGGCCCAAAGGTTTTAGACACCACAGCCAAGCTGTTGTTGTTTAAATTAGTTCTACCTGGAAAAAGCTTTGTGGCCTTGGGCAAGTCAGAGAACCTCTCTGAACCTCCAGCCTCTTTGTGTACAGAAGGAGTCAAATGACATCTACCAGATGGTGCCCTTGGTTTTGTGACAAAATGAAACCAAGTGTGCAAAGTGCCAGGCACAGAGCCCCTTCGGCCACCTGGCTTTTCCGATTCAGAGGTGATGTTAATCCATGTCCCTTGAGGGTTGGCCAGAAAAGTGTCCAACTTACTGAAAACTACTCTTGGAGACGAGGCACTGGCCTCTTTTCTGACCTCACTTATTGTGTCAGAGACTGGCATGGGTCTCGTCCCATCCGCTCGTACCTGAAGATTCCTTTCCAAGGGCTGGCTACCGACCAGGCCGCATTGGTCTGTTGTCAGTCCCAAGGAATGGCAGTCACCAAATGAACAGG
Source organism: Mustela lutreola (assembly GCF_030435805.1). Taxonomy (NCBI): domain Eukaryota; kingdom Metazoa; phylum Chordata; class Mammalia; order Carnivora; family Mustelidae; genus Mustela; species Mustela lutreola. Next base: position 74,506,180 of record NC_081301.1, read on the forward strand.
GAAAGAAAATCAACAGTGAGACAAGAACGGTCATAGAAAACAAACAGGCAGGACTGAGGCCAGGCCAGAGACGGGAAGCATGACTATCCTGAGTCAGATCAGGCTTTGCTTCTCAGGAGGAACATGGCCCCGGGGCAAGTGAAGAGACCTCCCTGAGCCTCACTGTCCCCATTTAAAAAAATAAAGAGAGCAGAGAGCCTGATATGGGGCTCGATCCCAGGACCCTGCGATCATGACCTGAGCCGAAGGCAGAGGCTTTAACCCACTGAGCCACCCAGGTGCCCCAAGTTCTCTGATTTCTAGATTAGAAAGTGGATATCATAATCCTTCTGAGAAAATCTCACAAAAAAAGGAAATATACACAGGGTAGAAAGTTTCACTGCCTACAACTGACTTCAGATACGCCCGATGAGTGTGGTGGGTATAGCTCTCATGGTGCCTTCTGATGGAGAGAGAGAGAGAACCTTCTCCTGGACTGCAAGAAGAATAAAGTCAGCAACAGAAAAAACACAGATTTCAGATTTGCTGAACAGGAACCTCCACCCTGACCATCCTCATGGGTAGAAAGGTCACTTCCTTCCGACAAGCCACCCCTCACTTCCTCTGGCCACTATTGTGTTCTTCCCACACCCACCCTTCCACATTTCTGAATCTACGGTCTGTCTCCCTCACTGCAGAGATTTCTCCACCCAGCAGGGACCATAACTGTCCCCATGGTCTATTACAGGCTGGCCCGGACAGGCTCTCAGTAAGTATTTGTTGAAGGAATGAATGGATTCTACATTAGTTATTTAATAAGTATGACCACTCAAGGATTTATAGTCCATTAAAACCAGATGAAGACATGAGACCAGAAATTTTTAAAAATTAGTACAGTTATTTATAACTCAAATGAACAGCTTTAATAGCAAATCAAGGAAGAGAGTAAATAGGCTTGGCAGTAACCAAATCAACATAAACATGATCTCTCTTCACATTTAGATGTTCTAACCCTGCCTCTTAATGATTTCCCTCTCAATCCCTCACTCCAGTGGCTCTGCTGTGACTTTAGGACCAATTCCAAACTGTATAGCATAAGAGGAAGGCCCGTGTCCACCCCTCATCATCTTCCCGCCACCATCTTCTCCTACCCTACAGTCCAGAGATATCCAAAGTGCCCCAACATGAACCTCCAGACCTTGACAGGCACCTCCTTCTCCACCACGTCTGTGTGGTGAACTCCTACTCACCCTTCAAGACCCCACTTGAAGGTCAACTCTCCTGTGAAGTACTCCCGAGTCTCTCTAGACAGAATTAATCTCCTCTCCAGTGTCAGCTGTCCTCTGGATCACAAACTTCTTGAAGGCAACTGGTTACATAAACTTACATATTTCCTGTGCCTGGCACATTATAAACCCTCAGTAAAATGTACATCAAAAGAACAAACACAAGGATTCACAGCCACTACTACCCTCTCTATTCCCCCACCACAAGCCCTCCCAACTACTGACCTTACAACCAATGACAAGAGACCCCGGGAAGGTTCTGAGGTAAACTTTATGGCGGTTTATAGAGCACCTAATATCTTATTAACCTTTAGGTTATCTTCAGAAATCCTCTGAGTTGGTGCTGGCATGCCCATTTTACAGATAAAATGATACTCAGACAAGTCACAGAGAACTTAGTAGAGCCTTGTGTCAGACCTAGGTCTGTGCTTTTCCGTTACCCTGTCCGGCCACAAGTGCAGATATCACACCACTCCTTACCACTGTAAAAGACTGCTATCTTTCCACCTGTCTTCCCCCCTTCTTGTCACCTCTTAAATTATATCCTCAGTTGGCCCTCGAACGGCACCTGGCTGCCCAATAGGGCTCCCTGCTCAGCGGGGTGTCTGCTTCTCCTTCTTCCCCTCTCTTCTTCTCTGCTCTCTCTCAGTATTTCCCTCTCTCACTCTCTCAAATAAATAAATAAAATCTTTTCAAAAATGCAGGATTATTAGAAAAACCAGAAAAAATGTATTAAGGACATGGCACACAGTGCCTCTTCCCTCAATAACTGGTAACTCTTACCTACACCTCCCTTGATTTTTTAATTAAATTTTTGATCATCCACTTGCACACCTGAGCCCAAATTAGCAAACAAGAGCTAAAAATAGTTTTAAACACACTAATAAAAATTATCAATCAATACTACATTTCTTAGACAGAAAATATTGTCATAGGTCCACTGCTCAGAATTAGACCTGGAAACAGGGTCCATGGACAAGTAATTGATTTCAAGAAGACTCCATGGGAGAGGGAGAGGCAGGAAAGGGAAGAAGAAACCAAGCAAGCCTGCAATTTGGGTGAGGACACAGTCTCAGTCTGATCCTGCAGGGGGCTCCGGTGTTTCCGGTGTAAGTGACACCACAGATCCTGCAGAGAACCTATAAATGACTCCCCATAGGCTGGCCAGGTTTCACCTGTCAGCCTTCAGCAAAGGAGGGGTTGAGTGGGACCGTGGGATGGTGCTTAGGTACCAGCCACTTCCAGCTGTGTGTTTGTGTGTGCGTGTGCACACGTGTGTGTGTGTGTGTGTGTGTGTGTGTGTGTGTGTCTGTGTGTGTGTGTTGGGTCTGGGAGGAGCTCTGTCAGCTCAAACCTCGCACTCTGAAGAAGGTTCCAGGGGTTAGGTCTAGAAACAAACAGACATAGAAGCCAGGCTGAGCACCCAGGGCCCATGAAGGGAATCTGAGGGCGGTCGGGGGAGCACAGATGCATATCTGCCACGTGAATCAAGAGAGCTTCATGAAAACGTATCTTTGTTGACTCTGCCTTCCCGTCGCTGCACTTGGTTCCCCACCAAGCGCTGTGCACTTGACCGTGACTGCATTCATTTTTCTTCGGTAATTTGCAAGGAACTAAGTTTGAAGTAACTATTTCCTGGGCGTGTAAAATTCCGTTTTTGAAGGTTTGCCCTCGGGCATCAGAATACGCCTTCTCCAACCTATGATGGTTGGGGTTTTCCACTGAAAGAAGTGCTGTTGGTCATGAAGGGAGGGCCACGGGCCCCGCACAGACAGCACTGACTGGGAAGGGGAGCCGGCCAACTCAAGTACCAGGGAAAGAACTGGCAGCAACATTCTACAGCTCTTCCTACATGTGCATATTCATGTAACCATCTACGCTGCTCAGAGAGTCTGGGACGCTATTTAAGTTGCCTTGCGGAATCCATGCATTTGGTTAACACAGATCTAGAGTACAGAGATTCAAGACTCTACCTTATCCAAATAAAATTCTCGTAATTAAAACAATATCTAACTTTTTCTACGTCTATGCCCTTGTCTGTAGAAAGAGGATGCTGACCCAGTAATGGGGGCTTCATGGAGACAGACAATTGTGTCGGTAGCCGGGGTCACAAGACCACCTGAGAATTAATTATCATTATAAATTACGAGGAAAACATGAAGCATCCAAATAATGATTAAATAACACAGGCATTAATTTGTTAGGGTCACGAGCGGTTCAGGACGTATACCTCACTTCTGAAATTTTCCAATAATGTGTATAATTTGGTCATCTATAACTTAAAGCAATTAGGTCAAGACATCTGGGGGACCCAAACTAGAACAGAAGAGTACCTACAAACACCAAAGAAACAGATATGTTAAAACAAATGTCATGTCAAATTTCTAAGGGCCCGACAGAAAGATGACACTGAAATTTAATGGGTACCTCAAGTTTTCACACCTAGATAGGAGTCCCAATTCTAACTAAATAAAAAGCAAGTGGCCACCATGGCTGTCACCAAGGGACAGGGGCTGTTTCCTATTTCAGGCATTCTTGGAACACCTCAGGAGCTCAGGAGATGAATGGAAAAAGTCTATGGATCCAGGGAAGGGGTGAGGGAGGGGACACGATGTACCCCAAGAATGACCAAATGTCTTCCTCAAACAAAACTCTCAACCATTAACACAGTTACAAAATTGCTGCAATGAACTCTCCTCCAAGGTGAGACATTTGCTAAAGTCAGTGCTAAGATCAGGAACAAAGCTCCTCAGTCTTGGCATCTCCCACTCTTGGCATGTTTGAATCCCAAGAATTCAGAGTCTGATTATAATTCTCGGCTTCCGCTTGCATTGTTTCGTAATTGAAAAGAATCTGATATGTAGTATAAGATGCAGAACAGAGGGAAAACGGAGAAGTCAAACCAAAATTAATACCATCCAAGAATCCACGCCAATGAATGGGATTAGCCAACACTGAGGCTATTGTTTTCCATGGGTAGGTTTTCTTGTGCAGGTCTGCACATGGTTGATTTGTCTTTGCAAACATGTTTTTTGCTGGTAATGTCTGGGTTAGTTTCATTGAATTTGCTGACCCCAAGTTCATTAGGTGATGGGTAAAAAAACAGACTAGAATAAATAGGGAATATTGGGAAGTTCATAAAGAGGAAGGTCTACCTGACAATAATGAGAACTTCCCAAGGTCTTATGGGGTCTGATGCAAAACATTCTGCTCCATACCACCCAGGGCCAGAGTATAGGGACAAGTGGTCCAAGCTCCCCAAAGGTAGCAGTCAATCAAATACTTCCTAAATAAGGAATGAGGTTTGAAGTATCAAAAAAGAAAAATGCATTTAAGGGGCTCTGGATTTTTTGCCCATAGAACCCCAACACCCCATGGTGATTCAAAAAAAGACTGATCCAGTACACAAGGTGGCAAAGTGCTATTAGTAATTTGTTGAGAGGACAATAAGCAGGAAAATCAAGTGCTCTCTGCCTCTCTGGAAATGCACAACTTTGAAACTTCCAGCCTGATCTTAAGTTCTAAGCCTTGCCTCTCAAGCTGAAAGGCACACATGCAGAGAACTTGGGTTCTCCTTAATGTTTAATCACCATAATGAAGGAAAACAGAGGGATTCTCACAATGCCTCTGCTCACTCCAAAAATGTATCATTTGAGTTTTTAGACAGTGGTGTTTTTCTCCCAATAGCAACAGAGATTTCAAAAGGAGGGAATTTGACTCAAATTGTTTCAGCCGTGAAAGTAACTGTAAGACCCCTGTTCTTGGAGGGAACTCAGCTGCGTGCGAGGAATCAGAGTGAATTCAGTGAGAAGGGTCAGAAGGAAAACTCAAGACACAACCCAAAGCCTAGGTCCTACCTGCTTCTGGTCACAACTGGCCAGAATCACGTGATTGCCAACCACGTTTTTTCATGACAGCATAATGCCGGGGAATGCAGAGAACTAACAAACTTTTTACAAAACCTCCTCTAGGTGTGTGTGTGTGTGTGTGTGCATTTGTGTATGAATATTGAGAAAGCGGGAGAGTGGAGGCGGGGGTGCTATCATACTCCTGAAGTTGTTCATGAACCTGCCGTGAAATTTTCTGCACTAGCTTAGATCATGAGCGTCTCGTCTCTTCCCTACCCTACTCAGCAACACCTTCCCCAAGTCATCTTTTGTTGCCAGAAATGAATGCATCATATGAATATATCACCACTGCCCCCAGCAGCGTTCTTTACACACACTTGCACACGTATGCCCTACCCAAGTACCACCTGCACCAAGACCCCGTTTCAGACAAAAGCCCCATAAAGGCCTGGAAGTCCGTACATGAGCTCATTTCTGCCCCCTTCTGGTCTCTCCCACTGCTCTCCACCCTCACTGTTTCCAGCTACACTGACCTCTGCGGCTCCTTCAATGTGCAGAGCTCACCTCCAGCTCCCTCGCTCTTGCACTGGCTGTTCCCTCTGCCTGGAAAGCTGTTCCCTGGGGCATCAGCATGTTCACCTCCTCACTGCCCTGACTCTTGGCTTGAATGTCATCTTAGTAGATAGGCCTGTCCTAACTGTTTATGAACAGCGAATCTGTCATCCTCCTCTTACCTCCTGTCCTTTACTCGTGGCATTTGTCACTACTTGTACATTTCTTTCTCTGTCTTATCTTCCCTCCAGTAGAGTTTAAGCTCCATGAGGCAGAAACTTTGTTCTGTTTAGTATTAAATTCCCAGAGCCTGAGGAGAGTCCTATTCAAACACTCTTAAAATTTAAATTTAAATTATTTACCTAATATTTTTTCTTTATTTCATGTTTTTAGTTTAAGCCTTATCTTAGACAATAATTTCATGGAATCGAGGATGGGAGCCACTAGGGATATTTTCTTTTAAAAATAGTAAAATAAATACAGAACCATCAAAATGAAAGATGTTCGCCCCTGAGTATCTGCTAAAGCCATCTCATTATCACTGATCATATATGTCCCCAGCTTGGAGAAACACAGTATCATCCAGGGGCAATGGCTACCAGTGGAAACACAGGCTAGGCACTTCCAATGGGGATACAAACTAGCATGAAAGCAGTGACTTTGGCATGGAAATAAGTGTTATTTATCTTCATAATGTTTCTTAGTTTCACAGCATAAAACATCAAAGCTGGAGTCACAAGGCTTGGCTTACAGCCCTGGGTCAGCCACAGACCAGCTATGTGTCTACCCTCAGGCAAGCGGCTTAAGCTCCCTGGGCCCAATGTCCTCACCTCTGTAACAAAGGCTTTGGATGACTCCTAAGTCCGCTCCCGGTTTTCTATTTTTATTTCTACCAACCACCACACAAATGCAAGAGGGAATCCTAAAGCAATTGTTACTAATACCTAGTTAATATTTAATCATTGTGATAAAGAAAAATAGAAATAGTCCTATAATATCTTTCTCAGTGACTTTGAGAAACAGAAAATAAATTATATTTTATAAAATAAAATAATATTTTTTATATACTAGGACAATGAGTCTTCTATAACCCCATGACACTTCCCCAGTGTAGGCAGCAGGACATCAGCCAATGCCTCAAGGGAGAGTTATTTAGGTAGAACTAAAATTAAAAAGTTGAAATCTTTGGTCAAGGCCAGAATGCTCCCTGTCCCCCAAGTGGAAGCCAGGATGTATAAAAGTACTGAATTTAAAAAACACCATTCTGCAACCCTTAGGAATTAAGTAACTATTTCAGAAAAGGACCAGAGCTAGATACCATGCTCAGTAAGTTCAAATTTTAGGGAAGAGGATATTTGCTAGATGCCTAACTAGCACTCCACAAGTTACTTACCGATTCCAAGGGAAACTTAAATTTGTAAAGAAAAGATCTGGTCGTGACCTTCCTTAAAAAGCAATCCAACTTATGCTCATAGTGTAACAACCCGACATTATGTGCTTCTAAATGAGATACAATGTAAGTTCACAGCATCTATGATGTCTTCTTCCCTTACATTTCACTTACACCTGACTTCATCCCAACATTTCACTTACACCTGACCTAACTGAGCCTTTAGAAATAAGTTCCACTTCAAGGAAATACAGGGGATAAATGACAGGTGAAAGAATCCCACAAAAGGGGGCGTGTGGGTGGCTCAGTCAGTTAAGTGTCTGCCTTTGGCTCAAGTTCATGATCCCGGGGTCCTGCGTTGGAGCCCCGTATCTGGCTCGCTGCTCAGCAGGAAGCCTGCCTCTCCCTCTCCCCCTGGAGCACCCCTTTTTTGTGCTCTCGTGCTCTCTTTCTCAAATAAATAAATAAAACCTTAAAAAAAAAAAGAATACTGAAAAATAAAAAAGTCACTTACACTGCCAGAATGAAGGACATCCTACAGGACAACTGGCTGGTACCTTCAAAAAGTCAATGTCAAGAGGGGAAAAAAAATGAAGGTAGCATTCTAGACTGAAAGGAACCAAAGAACCAAAGCAGCACAGTCACCACATACAATGCATGAGCTCTGAGCTGATCTCGGGTTGAAACGGAAGCTGTCTGAGCACTGGGTGCTATATGCAATAGGTAAATCTCTGAACACTACAGCAGAAACTAATGATACACTAGATGTTGGCTAATTGAATTTTAAATTAAAATAAAAGAAAGAAATGCAAGCTGTAAGAGGCATTGTCAAATCACCGGGGGGATCTGAAGATGGACTAGGTGTTCTCTGTTACTACAGAGCTGTTC